>NC_048313.1:15282948-15298755 GCF_013100865.1 Trachemys scripta elegans | reverse complement strand
CCCCCCATCCCCACACACACACACACACACACACACACACGCCTGCCGCTGTGTACACCCCCATGTACACACACACACACACACACGCCTGCCGCTGTGTACACCCCCAATGTGTACACACACACAACTGTGTACACCCCTCACTAAACACACACACACACACACACACGCCAGGGTATACACCCTCATGTACACATACGTGCCCAACGTATCTACACAGCCCACAGCTCTGCCCCTCACTCACCAGCCGTACACTTGACACACAGACACTGCCCCAACATCCACCTGTCTCACTCCCTGACTGCCACCCCCCCACCCCCACCCGGCCAGGCTAAGCTCAGACACTGGCCAGAAACGCAGGCCCCTGGGCAATTGCTCAGGCCTCGTTGGCCGTCTAATCTCAGGGCTCTCGGCTGGACCTCAGCGAATACCTCCCCCCATGCTGGCCCCCCCAGCACAGCACACAGCGGGGTTCCTGGTCCTGAAATGTCTCTTCGCTTTGCCCAGACAGCAAACAGCCCCCACGCTGCGGCTGCCCGGCAACACAGGGTTCCCCCGCCCAGCACCTGGCTTTATTGCCGGGCTGGGTGGGGTTTTGTATTAAATTATAGATCTCTATATTTGTAATAAATGAGCTGGCTACGGGCCAGCCGGACTGAGTCCTCCAGCGCTTCATTTCTCTTCCTTGCCAATTTCCCCTGCCCCTGGCTGGTGCCTTCTGAAATCAGGGTTAAAGCGATTCCCGCCTCCGCCCCCCGCTGCTGCTAGGGCTTCGAAAGCGTTGGGTGGAGGGGCCTGAACACCCCTGGGTGGGGGCGGGGAATCCGGCTCTTCCCGTGCTGGGCAGAACCCAGAAGGGGACCAGGGCTCCAGCTGGGCTGTCACTGGAGCGCTGGACACCGCAGGCCGCTGACCCAGCCGCTGGCGCCAGGGAGGAGCAGCTGCGCCCAACCCCAGGCGTTGTGGAGGTGCAAGGGGCCAACTGCAGCGGGTGGGGCCTGGAGGGAATCGGGGGGGGGGCCGGGTGGGTTCTTTGCTACAAAGCCAGATGCTGCCACAGTCCCGGCAATAGGAAAATAAGGCCTGGCATGCTGCCACCTGCTGGTGACCTTCCACAAGTGCGGGCCTGGGCGTTACGCGCACGCACACCGGTTGGCTGGTCCGGGCAGAAACGCTCCCATGACGGGCCGAGTCCAGCCACTGACCAGCGTATGGGGCCCGAATGGAGCCCGCAGGCAGGGGAGTTGCAGCGGGTGGGTGGATTCTGCTGCCAGCCGGCTGAGGGTGGGCATGCTGAGCCCCAAGGGAGGGAGACCCAATGACAGAGCCAGGAGCAGCCCGGTCTGGGCTACTAGGGAGTTGGGCGCAGAGCCGACGAAGTGCTTAGCCCTGAGAGCTGTTAGTGACCCCTTTGGCGCCGTGTGGCCGAGCTGGGAATGGCGCTGCTCCGTCCACGGGTGAATTCCCCAAGCCCCCAGTGCTCTGCCATCGTCCCATTGGCTAGACGGGCCTGGCAGAGACAAATACTGAGATGTTGCACCTCATGTTGAAAGTGGCACCTGCATCCGTTTAATTGGGCTGGAGCCAGAGCTGGGCCCAAGGTACCCGGAGAACCCTGCAGCAATCCCCTGTGCCTAGATAAGAGTCGGGTGTTTATAAGGGCGCGTCTGGTGACAATTCAGTACCCGCCAGGCGCCAGCGAGCGGCATCTGTCCCGTCCTGGTCCCTGCCCCCGGCCGGGGGACACACGCACGTCCTGCTGAGCTAGCAAACTGCCGATCCCCCCCCCCTCCCCGTATGGGATGGGAGCTTTGCTGGGCGTGCGCGGGTAGAACGGATCCCGGAGCCATTCCAGGACACGGGGTTCCAACCCGCGGGAAACCTGGGCCAAAGGAGAGGAGCTGCCCTCCTAAAAGAAAAACAAGCCCCCAATCCCCCCTGGAATGAATCCAGCCCAAGCACCTGAGACTCGCTGACCTGCAGCCAACATCTCGGCCCTGGGAGCCCCTCCTAGCTGGGCACCGCAGCCTGGCTGCTGCTCCAGCGGGGTGGGTAACCCCTCTGTCCAAGGGCACTGCTCTCAGTGCCCCCCCTTCTCCCTGCTGGCCACAACTGTTTGCAGACATTTGAGAATTCATCCTCACCGCCCCCACCCCCGGGACAGCATGGACACCTTCGCTTCTCCTCCCCATCCCACTCCCCCCAAACATCAAGGCTGGTTAGATCAGAACATCCTGGCACTTCCTCTGTTGCTAGGCAACTCCTCTTCCCTTCTCCCCTGTGCCGGCTGGTTGCCATAGCATCCTCCCCACCCCATCCCCCTTCCCCATGGAGACCAGTGGCGTCACCTCGACAATGCTGGGCCGGTAGCGGGGAAGGCACGACCTGCTTCCCTCGAGTGCACAGGGACAAAGACTGTGTGGTGCATGCCGGGTCCTGGGTCCCCCCCACACAACTCCCCGCTGCTCGGAACTGGGAGATGGGGCAGAGATAAAGGAAGCGGCTAATGGGAAAATATTCTGCATCTGCAAAATCACCCTGACCCAGGCCAGCTCCGGGAACTCCCTCGAGTGGAGCAGATCCTTGCAAGGGAGCTCCTCTGCCACTTCCAGTACCACGCGCGACAGCATCAGGCAGACAGGGTCCAGGCTCCCCCTAGCGTGGGGTAAGGGCAGGGGCCGTGGAGGCAGGTGCAAATCGGGCTGGAGGGTGGGTTGCAGTAAGAACTCAAGTTTCACAAGGGTCGTGCTCAGCTCTCAAGCCCACCCCCTGCTTTTCATTCCGGCCTCAATTCAGAGCCTTTGATTTTCAGGTAGATCCTAGATTCAGAGATTTGAAGGCCAGGAGGGACCATGCTAGATGTAGCCGGACGTGCTGCCGAGAGCCGCGCCCCGTGATTCCAGCAGCCACCTTCACGGGGCTGAGAAAGCAGCCTCCATTCCCCATTTCAAGTCCCCAAAGAATGGCGACCCCCACCCCCTCCCTTGCTAAGATGACTGAGGTTAATAGCAACCTCTCCCAATCTGGCCCCGCGTGCACCATGCCAACGAGGAAGAGGAAAAACCCTAACGAGATGCAGGTCTGGGGCTGAGGTCTTGCACACTTCAGCAGCTGTCTTAACCGCCTCCCCAGCCAACCATACCACTGACTCATTACAAACACAGCTCAAATCCGTGGTGGAGACAGGTGTCCGCTGCGCTTCAAATCCTTCTCAGGCCCTGGTTACGACACTTTTGTCTACAAGCATGATGAAAACAGCGGCCGTCGCTGGGCTTAACTTTGTTCCCTGGGGTGCCCTGTCTCTCAGCTGAGAGGCTGCATGAGATCAAAACAAAGCAAACTGCCAAGGCCAAAAATCAACTTCTGGTTACTGCCGTGTGCCAGCCAAGAGCCGATTCCATTCAACGGTGGGGCCTGGGGAAGCAAGTGAATGCAGCGCTGCCCCCACTCCGCACCTTCCGACGGTCACTGAAAGAACACTTGCGCCCTGTCCACGTACCAACTGGGTGATTTATTCTTCACACAAGGGGGAATTGGTGCAATGACCGATACCTAACCTTGAGGGGCCTTTTGGGGGATGAGTGGATTTACAAATATGCAAAACCACACGGCAGGAGACTGCTATGCTGAATGAATATCTAACGAGGGCAGCTGGACCACTACGCTGCCCCCCCCAGGGCACGGCCAAGCGCTCTGATTTTAGTGAAGCGTAAAAGCAGTGGTTTCAAAAAAGGACTTTGTGTCACTGCTAAAACCAGGCTTCAGTCCCAGGTTTGTTAATAATTCTTTGCATTTCTATGCCGGCATTTCTGCCGAAGGACGCCCAGAAACAGCGTCCGGGGTGGGACGCAACAACTCTCTGAGAACTGCCCGGCCATTTAGAAGAGAGAGAGAATCCTGTGACTACCGTGGATTGGAGACTGGGGACTCCGAACCTGGACTCAGGTCCCAGCTCAGCCCCTGGCCTGCTGGGTGACCTCAGGCGAACCATGTCCCCTCTCTGTGCCTCAGTTTCCCCGTCCATACAATGGGGATGCTGATACTGACCTCCTTTGCAAAGTGCTTTGAGATCTACTGGTAAGAGCTAGATGGTGCTATCTGGAACTGCCAGGAGGTGTTTGAGTAGGTAGAGTGCCATCTGCCGTGCCAGAATCGAGCAGGAACACCAGGGTTATCACCCCAAACTTGGGAAAAGGGCCCTGTGACCTGGAACGACCACACACAAGCGCAGCCTGTGATGCAAATCTCAGGCAAAAGCCAGCCCTGTTCGATGCAGTGAATAACTTACCGCAGCCACCCTCCCTTCATCCACTTTAGCACCGGGCGCTTTGAAGTGAGCTGCCTGGCTTCAACAAGGGACACGTTTCCACGAACATGCAGCTAGCAAAGCCTGTGCAGATTTATGGGAGGTGCCCAATACATGCCCCAGTCCCACCAGTCAGCTACAGCCTAGCGTGGCTGGGTCCATCCCTCCCTCCCCCAAGACATGGGGCTATTTCCCCACTTTCTGCCTCCCTCTCTAGTTGGTTTTCCAGAATTCCCCACTACTATCCAGTCATAAGAACAGCCACAGGGGGTCAGACCAACCGGCCCATCCAGCCCAGCATCCTGTCTTCCCCCGGCGGCCAATTCCAGATGAACAGAACAGGGCCACTACCGAGTGATGCGGCCCGTTGGCCACTCCCAGCTTCTGGTGGTCAGAGGCCGCTTTCACTTTTATTCCAGAACCTGCTTTTGTCTCCTGTGAAAGTCAGCCCCCGCCCCGCCCCTCCCAGCTCTCCTACCCAACAGCTCCCCCCATCATCTTACCCCTAGGCTTAACCTGCATGGCTTGGAAAAAAGGTCCTCCCGTGAGGTGCTTTTCCACTTCCTCCCCAACTGAGCTCCCCAGGCCTGCTTAAGCATTAAACCCTTCCGTGGTGCATTTTCCCCCACAGCCTGGCTAGAAACCCAGGACCACCTGCAGCTGGGCCAGATGTCTGTCCTTTTTGTCATTGGATTGACAAGGCCCCAGACAGGGGCCCCCAGGCTGTGCCCAACCAGGGCTGAACCAAACATCCAAGCAGATGGGGAATCACTTCCACAAAAGCACACACCAGCTTCCCTGCCAGACGGGCAAAGCCCCTTTAATTTCTAGCCTGGGCTGAGTGTGCCACTATCAGCAAGGTGGGTGCTGCATTCCCATCCCCCCCCCGCACTCAGATGCAGCACCCTCAGGGTTCCTTTTCCTGCTGCACCTGGCAAGAGAGCAGGGTGCCCATGAATCCTTGCCCTGCCTTGTCGGGTGGAGCACGATGCGAGGGGGCCTGTGCGGATTGGCTCTTCTAAGCAGGTTCTGGCTCAGACTATCTAAATCATCAGCAACAAGGTCTCCTGTGTCTTCCCCACAGCAATTCAGGTAGCAACACCTTGCAGAGAAAGACGCGGTGCTCGGCCGCACCAGGAAGGGGGTATTAGCCATGCAGGGGCGTGGGTAACGAAGCCGGGACACTGGGGCCCGTAGAGGCAAAGCGGGGCAGCTGTGCAGGTACGCTGAAGCAGAACCAAGATGGAAAGCCTCAGGGCAGTTTTCTTTCCACAGAGGGGGGAGCGCACTTCCCCACGTGTTAACCTGCCCACCCAGCTGGCACTGAACTGTGGATGCTAGACTCCGGCCCATTGCCCACCACAGCACAGCAGCCCGGCTCCCTCACTGCCTTCACCTGTGACAGACGCCTTGGCCTCCCTAGACAGGTTGCCGCGCAAAGCTGCCCAGCTGGCGCCTGACAGGCCAGAGGGACACCAGTCACTGTGTCTGGCGGAGCCGTGACATGGTTTGCTGCCTGCCTCAGCGCCGCTTGTACAAAGCATGATTAAAGGCAGCAAAGTTCAGCCTTGCCCAAGCGGCCTGACCTACGGGCTCGTTTGTTACATCCCGCTGCTGTCTAACAGGGGATTAATACATGGCTTGTCCGCAGCTGGGCAAGCCTGCCAGCCATTTAAGCTGCAGGACCGAGGACTGAAATTGATGTGCACGTCAGGGAACGGGCAGGCAGCACAGGCTGCCATCCTTTCCAGCACCTTCGCTCAGTGACTGGTGCCCTTTGGGAAGTGAGAAATTTCTCAGAGAAGCTGATTACTGTGTAATCCCAGCCAAGCTATTGCAAGCGTCTTGCTAAGAGTACAGACCAAGCCCGACTGCCAGAAGAGGTCAAAGCTTGCCGAGTCTGCATGGCCCTGCTCCTCCTGGCCAGGGAGCGTGAAGAGAGATGGCCGGGGCTGGAGGGGATTTAACAGACAGGTGGGAGTTGGCTCAAACGCGATTTCTGCACAACACAGGCAAAGCCTTTGGCTTTAATGCAGCTCTTTACGTTCCCCGGCAGACACGAGCATCACCTAGTGCTCACCGAAGGCATTTCAGACATGCCTGCTTGAGACAGGACTCTCAGCTTCCACTCTATCTTTCATGGGTCAAGGGCGACATAGGCCAGTTTTTTAATTCTGGCAAGAGTCGGTGTTTGCGACAGCCCCTCTTCCAGTCCCTGGGTACCTAGGGCAGCATGTCCAGCAGAACGAACTTTGAGTTTTGCTTTCTATATTGATAGAAACAGCTATTTAATTCAGGTTTCTCATCTGCAAAACTTGGGCTGCTGGATAGATTTCTGCAAAATGGTTTTCTGGCCATTTTTCACTATTTGTGCCACTGTGTCTATTAAAGGAGGAGGAAAAAGTTATTTTGCTGCAGACAAACATTCTAGCTGACATTTGTATGCAAGGCAAAACTACACGTTTGGAGACAAAGACATCAAGAGTTTGTGTTTATTTGTCTACATTCAGCTTAATCCAGATGTACTGCCTGAATGATCCAGACATACAAAACCCACTCTTTCCCACTGGTTTTTAAAATAAAATCTTCACTTATAAAACTGAAACACTAAAGCATTAAAATACAGAAAGCTTGTTTAACTCACTTCACAAAAGCATTAACAGATGGCATATCCCTTATCTATTTAAAGCCATACTGGGTTAACACTTGAATGACAATTTTAAATAGAAAAAGGATACTGAAATTTTATTAACTCAAAAGTTCTATTTAGACAAAGTTGTAATGGCAACTAACAAACCATTAAATACATAGATGTCCAAAATACAGCTAAGTATGGAATTACAGATACTCAACCATTAGTGACGGATATCACAAAGAGCACTGCAACATGGAAACGGGGGTTTACATGTTTACTGTGATGCAATAAAACTGAATATTCAAAGGGTGCGCAAGTGCAGAAGGTAACAAAACTTCACACCCATGGAGAAAGGGTCGGTTTATCTGTACTGATAATTCATGCTGTGATCGTTTCTGCCGTAGCCGCCTTGGGAAGCTTGGTAGGAACTTGGGGGTCCGCTGTAATTCTGGCCTGAACCGGGAGAGCTGTAGTTAGTCTGAGAAGAATATCCACCTGAAATGGAGAGAGGAGTTCATCTAAACCACGTTGTGAGACAAGAGCTATTTTAACACAACCGTACGCAACAAGAATTGTTGTTACTTATCCAGTCCGGGCTGCCATCCAGCAGAGTGCACACAGAAAACAGAAGAGTGGTGACTGCATCTTCGCACCACACAAACATTTAACAAAGAGAGCCGAAGAGGGTTGTGTACTGACCTTGCTTACCTTGGTAAGACGACCCTCCTCCCCCAGATCCTCCCCCATAGCCGCTGTGTGAACCAGTATTGTATGAGGCACCTCCTGACCCATAGTTATTTCCTCCACCTCCACCACGGCCACTGCCGCCACCGTAATCTGCAATGGAGAACACACGCTGAGCAAGCCTGACAATGAGGTCTGCAACTCTGCTCTTAGACCAGGACACCTTAAAAATATCAATATAGAACTGAGCTAGTAACAGAAACTGCCAAGGAGTTTATGACTCATCAAGGTAAGGGTGACGGCCAAGTGTTCAATTAGAGAAAATCTTTCCCCTGCAGCCTTTGGCTGGTAAAAGCGCCACGGGCCCAGCTGCCCGAGCAGCAGAAGCTTGATCAGTCAGAGCTGTACCAAGGAGAGACTCTAGTCTGTGACAGGGTAACTTCTCCAAAGCCTGTACATTGTGTACGGCTGCAGGGTCTGGAAGAACAGCTCATGCAAGTAAAAAGATACCGTTGGTGGAGAGTGGGGACTTGGGTAATTTTTTGGCTGAGTCACATGGGTAGCCGCAGTTAGCCTTGCCTAGCCAAAAACTACGTGAGTGTGGGATGTAAACAGGCAGGCAGGCTTTTGGCATAAGTGCCCTGAAGCAGTTTGATTTGTGCTGGAAAGAGCAGAACTCTCAAACGTTTATTCTTCTAAAGCTATTAAAGACTAAATGCCAACTGATCACATTAGTGGTAATGTAGCAGACAATAGCCATAAAGAGACAGCACAATTTGACAGGCTGGGGAGAAGTTAACCTATAACAGACTATAGTCTCTCCTTGGTACAGCTCTGACTGATCATGGGAAGTAGCATTAGAATGGGAGAGAGATCCGTCTAACAGGTCAAAAGGCCAATCTGGCATCTGCTGCCAAATGTAGCAAACAACTAAGGCTATATGTCACCACTGCAAACGCTACAGCCGCACAACTGCAGCTGTGCTACTGAATCTCCTCCGTGTAGACACTCGCTACAGTGATAGGAGGGGTTCTCCCATCGCTGTAGTTAACCCACCTCCGAGAGGCAGTAGCTAGGTCCATGGAAGAATTCTTCCATAGTCCTAGCACTGACTATACACGGGGTTAGGTCAGCTTAGCTTTCTCTCTGGGGTGTAGCTTGTCACACAGATGAGAGATGTAACTATGCTGACGTAAGTTTCCAGTGTAGACCAGCCTTAAGTGTAACAGGGTCTCACTCTGGAATGAAGTGCAAAGGGTGTCCATTTTATAATAGATTTACATTCACTGGGAGTCCTGCTTCTTTCCAGTTGAACACTAAACACTAGATCTAAACTATATGAAATAGGAGGATATATTTATGTCAAACCCACAGATTTTCTGCCCAGAATCACCAGGGAATAGACAGGCCAGTACACAGAATGGGCCTGTATTTACAGTTTGTAATTCCCTACATCTCAGACCAGCCACGTGATCGAGGGCTAGTCAGTCTCACTAGCTATCTTTTATTTGGGCTGTATACCATGAACAAACAGTATTTCTGGACAGAAGTGTTTACGGGCCTTGAAGCTTTGTTCTACTCCCGTTCATGTCCCTGATTCCATGGCACTGCTCCTTAACCAATAAAGGAAGTTTCAGCAGAGCAACACGCCCATGATGGACTCTCATGCCAATATGGCATTGACGTACCATCCTCACAACTCCTGAAGCTCACTAAAACGCAAATGTTTAAGGCAGTACCACTTGCTCACCCCAAAAAAGACTCTTCATGCTCCCTGTGGAAGTCTCTGCCTGGCCCCCCAAATGTAGCATTTAAACCTTATCAAAAATTTCATTCCATTTTTAAATTTCAGCCCCTTGGAGTACTGAGCTGCAGACTGCTAAGTCCAAAGTTCAGTCAACCTGGCTGCTTCGGAGTGCCAGAGACTCCGTGGAACCCCCGTTGCGGTGACAACACACTCAGGGGGAAGAGGGCCACACCACACTTCCAACCAGATAAACAACCCCCCACTCACTGAATTTGCTCTCGTAGTTGTAGTCCGATCCTCCGCCAGAGGAGTTGTAGGAATTAGAGTAAGAAGAGTAGTTGCCTTGTCCGTGATTATATCCTTTTTGTTTGCCTTGTGGAGGGCCGTAATTGCTGTACTGATTCTGGTTGTAGGACTGCTGTTGCTGGCCTTGGTGGGACTGATACCCTGACCCGTAGGAAGGTTTTTGCTGTCCTCCGTGCTGCTGCTTCTTTCCCGCATGTTTGGGTGGAACGGGTGAGCTGTAGTTGTCACCACCTTGGTAGTAGGATCCATACCCAGAGGAGCCCCCGCCGCCACCACCTCCACCACTTCCTGTGTTGCCGGAGTGACCACCATTGCTATAAAACTGGCCTGAACAAAGGAAGAGGAAGTCAGACGGTGTTTCCGATAGGCTTGAGGAAACAGTCACTCCACACTGTGTTTTAAAATACCTCAATTAAATGTAAATGGTTGTGTGCCTTATATCACGCTACGATGCTCTGCTGTTATATAGCAGCAGTTTAGAATCTGGGACTATTTTGACCAACACATGACTAAAGATTGAAGTAATTCCAGACAAGGCCAACAGGTGTAACACCTCGTTCATTTACGTAGATAAGGAATCACTATACACTGACATAGGATCTTCCAGTTACTCTCACTGCTCATTTAACAACTCTCCAAGTCATAGGAATTAAATGGGTGTAGAACTTTAAGTATCTATACCAAATTCTAGAACTAAGTTCAAGGTGACTAGTGGTTTTTCCAATGCATGTTACAGTATCTATCAGTTCCTACTTCATGTTCTACAAAGTTAGTTAGTCTAGTCCCCAAATTACATTGGAGACAAGCTAGCCACCAATGATAATTGAAGCTCATTCTCCACCGAAAAGGAATAACAATCAGGAAGAATCTTACTCCAGTGACAAGGACTTGGAGCCAACACCCATGCAAATCACTAAGATAAAGAGCACTTTCCACATGAAGTGCTGTTTGAATAGCAATAATTTGACTGAAAGTCAAGATGCCTTATACAAAGCTTATTCAATTGTACCGAAGTGCTCACTCCATCAAATTCTGGCACCAGCATGAACTCAGAAGGTTACCAGAACCCTGTGTTGGGGCTGAGGATCCCCAAAAGGAATAACTGGAATAATGTTGTACTTAGTCTTTTGGCAGCTTGAAACTTATTTTCTGATCAGCCTGTCGTACTAACAGACTGGATCTTGCACTGTTAAGTAACTACTTTCCTGCCCAATTTAAACATGTTCAAGTTTAACAGGATTATTCAGTTTGGGCCCTAGATAATTGGCCTACTTTAATAACTTAAGACGAGAGGAGGTATATGTTGCATTTGATTTTTTAATAAAGGTCATGATTCTTATTTACCAAGAAACAACAGCCACTAGAATCTAGACAAAAACCTGCATCACCGCCCACAGCAGAATACGCACAGCTCCAGGAGCTCAAGTGATGCTTCAGAGACAGGTGGAGCTTTACTGATTTAAACTACATTAGAAACAAAGGAGGGGTGTATTAAGAACTTAGTACTTCTCAAATAGAGAAGAGTGTAAGGTTAGAAAGTCAAGGAGTAAACTTGTGATTTTTGTTTTAACAGCTCCACATTTGTGAAACTTTAAAGAGCCCATCTGAACGATAGACTGTGACTCCGAGCTCATCTCCAACTTACAAACGGCAGTTTGTACACAAGAGCTGGCTCTAGAAACCATCTAGCGTTTTTCTTTATTTTGCATACTAGTTTAAAACATCTAATACTCCTGGAGTAACCATTTAAACCGACTTCACCCCACCTCTAAATTAGGGTAAGGCCCTTTTCACACTATGCAAATAAACATGTTATAACGCGTTTCTTCTTCTGTGGCAGAAGGCCACGTTCCAATGGGGCAGATACAAGGTTCTTTAATATTTCTTTCCACCCAAGAGAAGTTATAACATGGTTACGGCACAACCATACCACAATAACAATATCTCTGTAGGATGTAGCTTGGTACTAAACTCCCGGCTTTGCTACAAACAGAGATCCAGAGTTATAGCAAAAGAATATATGAAAGAATGCAGAAGCGAGCTTCTTCCGAATGGGAGGTGAGGGAGAAACTTGCATCACCTGAGCTGAAAACGTAAATGGTGGAAGTTGACTCCTTTCCCGAGCGAGTTAAGACAGCTTTTGGGACAGTCATTTCTAGATGAACCCTTCATATTTAACTAAGCACTGAATTCCACCCCCGTTCAGTTAAAACTACTGAATAAAAATATCCAACACACAAGTTACTTTAACATGTATTCATTTAAAAAAAAATGGCATTTTCACCTCATTCAGAACAATATCTATTCCCTTGTATAAAAAGACATTATCTCAAACAATAACTTTCTAAAAAAAATAGGACATGCATTATTTTTTTAAAAAGTGTTCACACTGAATATTTAAAATTTTGCCGAAGGAGGTTTCAACAACCTGATGTTTCACAGGTTACTGTTTTCACCAGTTTAAATTACTGAGTTAACTCAAATGTTATTGAGCCTCACAAATTAAATTAATGCAATGCTGCAGGATTTGCAGCTAAAAAGAACAGTGACAAAGAAAATACAATTTTGAAACATAAGTATCATAGCAAGAATAAAGGACCAAACACATGATGTTTTATTAAACATTCGAGAGTCTCAAAGGGCAATTGATTCCCTGAGACTTCAAGCTCTTATGAAGTTTCATTGTCCGGGCTATTAAATACTTCTGCTTTTAGAGCAATGTGTATTTTACAAGAGGCATAAACTATAGAGAATATCAGATGGCCTGAGCAACCAGTCAGCCTGCTGGGGTTTGCAACTCTTGGACATTTTAGTTTTTGAAGTGCTTTAGGCCCTTTATGCTTGGATCAAAAAAGCCCATTTTTATGTAACTAATGAACCCATGCATTTTTAGAAGTCATCAAAACTGACATTTTTTACAACAACTCCTTAATGCCTGGATATTTATTGTACCAGTATTGGAAGCACAGTACAATACCTTTGACAGCATGCTAGCTCTCAGCCACAATAAGTCACACCCCTCCAGCATTTATCCACCAGTGTATTACAAAGAATGTAAAGATTAATTTAGCACATAGGATTCCACATACAAGTCACCATTTTGCATGCTTAAAAAGCTGGGCTGTACTAGATTCAGAAACGTAAGTATCTTCCCTACTGTCAGAGGCATCAACCCAAGTTCTGGTGTTTATTAAAAGGCTTAAATTTTGTACAAAACCTGCTGTAAATTAAGACAAAGGTAGATTAAAACTTCAGTATTTGTTTCTTAAAAATAAAGTAATGCTTTCCATAAAAAGCAAAGGTGGGCGTTTTGCCTTTATGATGAACAGAGCTGACTTTAAAATTTGTGCAAATTGCACAAAAATGTTCTTGGATAATTAGTTCCCCCTGTTGTGTACATCAAATTACAACCAAGTTCAAAGGCAAATCACAATAAAAACTGCCACTGTCTTAAGTTCTGCAGGCTAACAGTTTCAGACAAGCTGCGGTGAAAAGCCACTGTTGAGAAACCCAGTGAAGCACAGGGACACAGCACGAACACTTTGGGTTTTGGAGTTCGAGAAAATTGGAGTAAAAAGCTGTTTTTTTGCAATACTTTTAGATGATCTAGGAAGACCCAAAATCATGATAGCCGTAGCAGTCTGTGAAAAAGTCACCTACAAAAGGGGGAGACAGAGCAGAGAAAAAAATTAGAATTCTTTTGAAGATGGCAAAATGCGCCACATTTGAAAGTCATGTTTTAGATTTCTCTGCTCCTGTCACCCCCCAATGAAGGTTTCTTCTCAAGACAAATAGCTGTGTATTTTCGGGAAAATCTTATTCACAAGAGTGGTGGATTGCTTCACATGGCTTAAAGCAGAGAAATTTAAAATATTCACATTTGAAGAGGAAACCTAAAGTCACCTGGATTTGAGTTTAAGTTTTAAACATCTGATTCAGCTCCCTTTCATTATTTCTCATTTTAAAAATGAACATGCTATGATGGTTCGGGTACAGGTATATCACTGTATGTTGTAACCCAGAGTTTGAGTAACCCCAGTAGGGGGCTGTGTTTCAAAGATTAAAACATTAACACTTACTATAGCCTGCTGTTGCAGAATTTCCTCCATAACCATAGCTTCCGTATCCGGCTCCTAGAATGGAGTAAAGCAATTACTCTAAGATATTCATTTTCTATTGTTAATGAAAAGCTATTAAAACAAACTTCACTTCCAATAAGCTACAGTGTAAGTTATCTAACTTGTGTAATGTAGGAATTTGCAAGAAAGCTGATCAACTCCATTGGAGATAGTTTGTGAACAGTTACTTCATTTTATGTGTATTAAGTTTAACATGAGACAGCAGACATCAAGTTAGTAGAGTGAAACATTCATGGTAACTCACCAGCATTCATATAGCCACCATGATTGCCACCACCAAATCCACCTCTGCCTCTTCCACGGCCTCTGATGTTGCCTCCTCTACCACGTCCACGCAGATTTGGGGGAGGTGGCACTTCATTGTGCATGGGGCCTCCCATTCCAAAACCTGGATTATGCTGCTGTGGAAAAGACGACTTGTTACACAATCCTGTTTTTAAATCAGTATTTAAATGTCCACGATGAAACTGATTTGTGTTTCTAAAGTTTAACGTGGGTAGAACTGAGCCATGAACCTGTGTGTTTGCTCCTAATTCTAAAACTAAAGGTAAATCAATCTCCATTTCTCTGAAGGTAAACTGGGATAATAACCACCCCTCCCCAGTCTATCGGGGGGTGGTGTTGAGTAGTATTGCTTAACACACACACACACACACACACAAGCGCAAGTCTACCTACCTTTACTGCAAACTTGGGTCCTCCCCTTGCAGGAACAGGGGCTCTTTTCTTCTTATTGGGCTCAATAGCAACGGGAGCATCGGGAAACAGCTTCTCTAGGGCAGCTAAAGCAGCGTAGGCTTTCGCCACTTTTTTGTTTGAGCCAGCTCCTTGAAATTTCTGCCCATCAACCTCAACCTTAGAAAGAGATTAAATCACCATGCTATGAATCAGTAATAGCCACACAAGAGGAGTTACTTTTTGTCACTGCCATGTTGGTAAATTATGGCATAGCTTGCTACTTCCATGCGCAGTGTCAGACAAATTGGTATGAACTAGTGAAATTTTACTAGGCCTGGAAGTTAAAACTGCACAGAATGTCTATAAAGGTAACCTTGTGTACAGAGGACAATAAAGTCAACTCACCTCCATGACAAAGCGCTTGTCATGGCTACCGCCTGTTTCTGAAATCAGTTCGTATTTTAGACCACGCCTCTTCTCATTGAGTTCCATCACTGGATTCTTGCCATGCTTCGTCAGGATTGGTCCCTGTTGTTTCACATTCTAAAATAAATTAGACGTGCCGATAAAGGTCCAACGAGCTGTTGGACTTGGAGTTATCCAATGTATGTTTGTGGTTTTTATAATTAAGGAAAATGTTAATCTTAAAGGGAAAATTACATTGAAAGTTAAGTTTGAGGTATAAAAAAATTCAGTTATAACCCCTATAATTACTATAACTGAAAAGTTAATTATTTTTATCAGTTTTATTTTGCATTTGTCAGCATTCTGTATAGTCAGTGTACTCCTTACTTAGGATACCCCTTTAAAACAGGAGAGAAAAAAAATACTCAAATATTTTATAGGACTCTAAGGAGTTTCAGGACACACTATTGAATCAAAACTCCACCGTACTCAGAGAGTTGTTATTAACGGTTCCCAATCCTGCTGGAAAGGCATAACGAGTGGGGTACCGCAGGGGTCTGTTTTGGGACCGGCTCTGTTCAATATCTTCATCAACGACTTAGATATTGGCATAGAAAGTACGCTTATTAAGTTTGCGGATGATAAACTGGGAGGGATTGCAACTGCTTTGGAGGACAGGGTCATAATTCAAAATGATCTGGACAAATTGGAGAAATGGGCTGAGGTAAACAGGATGAAGTTTAACAAAGACAAATGCAAAGTGCTCCACCTAGGAAGGAAAAATCAGTTTCACACATACAGAATGGGAAGAGACTGTCTAGGAAGGAGTACGGCAGAAAGGGATCTAGGGGTTATAGTGGACCACAAGCTAAATATGAGTCAACAGTGTGATGCTGTTGCAAAAAAA
>NC_048313.1:15269349-15282713 GCF_013100865.1 Trachemys scripta elegans | reverse complement strand
ACTGGAAGGGACCTCGAGAGGTCATCGAGTCCAGTCCCCTGCCCGCATGGCAGGACCAAATACTGTCTAGACCATCCCTGATAGACATTTATCTAACCTACTCTTAAATATCTCCAGAGATGGAGATATTTAAGAGTAGGTTAGATAAATGTCTATCAGGGATGGTCTAGACAGTATTTGGTCCTGCCATGCGGGCAGGGGACTGGACTCGACCTCTTGAGGTCCCTTCCAGTCCTAGAATCTATGAAACTCAAGTGGACAGTATTCCTTTTAAAAAGTGCTTGAGAGTTTCAGACTCATGAGTGAAAGAATCATTTGAGCAGCTTGTCACAACATCACTCTCCTGAAGGATGGAGGAAAGATTTGGTTCAAAAGATGTAAAAAGTTTGTGCTCACCTCTGAAGTTTGTTCTGAGGGAGGAGAAGCAGCACTGGGTGTAGAGATAGTTTCCACTACAGGAGGAGGAGCAACAACTACTGGTTTCTGTTCTGTTTCCTCTGCGGATTCATCTCCTTTTCCAGACTCTTTGCCTTCCACTCCTGTGGGTAAACCCATATCCTGCAACACCTGGGGGTGCGGGAAGAGAAAAAAGGCCATTGAGAAGTGCTGACATATCCTCCATGGCTCTCTACTGTGAGATAAGCACTTGAAAAGGCTGTGCAGAAGTGGGTCCCATTGGCCCTGTCCCAGAAATTACTACCTCCATTCATTCCAAATGTAGTATTAGCCCAAGCTTCATCCATCCCCACTGATGGTGCTGGAACTTCCAGGAGGCTATAACCATTCCCCCAGGCCCTGCAGGCCTTTAAACATTCGCAACAAGAAGGGTAAAGTCTTCTGGCTAGCGATTTACTTAATCCATCAAGTGCTGCTACTATTTCAGTGTTTTAACTTCAACACAAAACTGTATCCAGTGTAGAAGGGCCTACACACTTCACACACGATTTTTAACACGATCTTCCAGAAGATCAAGTTTAAGGGAATAACTATTTGGATACTAATTTTTTTTAGAGAAAGGAATTTGGAGGGAAAAAAAGTGTTTACATGCAGACAAACTTCTTACCTTTACTGCCACATGCAATTTGGCTGTCTTTTTGGAAGGTCCTGATGCCTCAAACGTGCTGCCATCGACTTCCACAGACATAGTAAAGATAGGAGCATGAACTGGACCAGTCTGAGACACAAGTTTGTACTGGAGACCAGGTTTTAGCTGATTTAATTTCATCAGTGCATTCATAGCCTGGGGAGGTTCAGTTTTTTCCTCTAAACAGAAAAACAGTTTGTTCTTTGTCAGACATGCCCATTTGTTTTAAGACAAAGTTGACAACTGAGTTCAGACAATAAGAGGTTACAATCTGCCTCTGTGGACTTTGTGTTTAGAAGTACAGATTGGAAAGGACCATTTGCACTTGATAAAGCCTTAAAAAGCAGGAGAGAAATCCAGTCCCTCAGATTTACAAGCCATTCCACAAGAAACACTTTCTTCTGCAATTTGCCCCTCCTCTAGTCTGAAAACAGCTCTTAGGCAGCAACTTGTTACCTACCTCTGGTTAACTCAATACCTTTTTTCTGAATCTTCTTTTTCTTTTTGCTGGGAGACTTCTCCTCTCCATCCTCCTCCATAGGGCGCTTCATTGGAGTGATGGCATATGTGGTACTGGGGGGAATCTGGACTGTAAAAACCATAAGAGGCAGCTGAATATATCAATTACTGAGTGACAGAGCAGCAAGAGCACTGGGCACTGAGAATGTATTAGTTTATTACAATACCTACCAGTGTAGTCAACTGGATTTTCGTTCTTTGGTTTCTTGGGCATCTTGGAAGGCAGGGGATCCATCCCCAAGACTTTGTGAAGCTGGCCAAAAGCAGCAAGTCTCAGAGCATGCTAGAAAGATGGAACACATGTTAATGGGATGCAGAAGTTGCTAACGTAATATTTGCTCACTGCAGAGGTTCAAAGAGGAATCTTCTACCCACCCCTGCACAAAACAAAAACAAAAAACACACCAAAAAAAGACACCTCAGTTTAAATGGGATGCTCCTTAGAATTCTAAGTTCAATCCAAAACCTGGGTCATAGTGGTAAGTCACTACTTAAAACCTGATACTTTGCTTCTGGTAGATGAAACTATAAATTTCTTTTTTAGTGTGAGACCCATTTTTTTTACATGACTAGGTATTAAAAAAATTAAAACCAATCTCAGTGAGGTTACTAAACTACCATTAACCAATATGGAAGTTCAACATAAATTGAACTCATTCAGTTTTTGCAACATCTGTAGGCAAAACTATACCTGAGCACTCTGTGTGATATCTTCCCTTTGTTGTCTGTCTAGATGCCCAATAGCATCAGTGGCTTCTTTTTCACAAGGATCATAAATACCAGAACCATCTGAAGGCAGGAAACAAGGAAGATATGCAGAGAATTATCCTAGTGTTTCTAAAAAAACTAAACTAAGTATTCCCTTGGCATCATTCAACACTCATCTGTGTAACACCAATCAATGTCCAACATTTTGAAATTTATCTGGATTATTTTACAGTTATAAGTGAAGTTGGTCAAAACCACTTAGAAAGTAAGACAACCAATTTAACACTTGTAGAACCTGGTACTTCACACTACAGGGCTTATCATCATGGGTTCATGTGCCCTATTACAGTCCATGGTACTGTAATACCAATATACACTACACATTTTTATGAACTTTTAAATCTCAACTGTGCAAACACAGAATCATAGAAATGTAGGGCTGAGGGGCCGAGAGAGAGGTCATCTTGTCCTTCCCCTTGCGCTGAGGCAGGATCAAGTATATCTAGACCAGAGGTTCTCAACCTGCAGCCCACGGGCCGGCTTGCAGCCCAATCAGCACCGACCTATGGACCATGTGACATCCTCAGGGCCATACAGGTAGTATTGGATGCGACCCACATCACACATTGTGGGCCACATATGCAACCCACAATGGTAAATAGGTTGAGAACCACTGACCTAGATCATCCCTGACGACGAGGGGGGCCTTGTAACTACTACACAATATTACAATGCACCAAACTAATCGCATCCCATGTGATTTCTTGCTTTGAAATGTATATGCAGAGAACCATCTAACCTGGCATAACAATTCCTGATGCAAGACATTCAAGTACTCTCCTCAGGGCCTCACCAGCTCCCATTGGTCTATTAGCTGTTCCAATTGATTTTTCACACAGCAGCTCCAGAGGCTGTAAGATATTTGAGATTTTAAAAAGTGAGAGATGCGCACACATGACTGTTTTAGGGAAACTTTACAACAGATGCCTAAGCAACAGCAAAAGAATCGCCAAATTGGATATAAGAAGCAGAGGACTGTAACTGCCATAAGTTTAGAAGTTACTATAATTTCAGCCCACAGATCCAAAGCATGTGATTATATCATATAGAAAGTCTTCAAGAGTGTATTTCAAAAACAGAATACTTCAATTTCTTCACATTAAAGGAAGTTGCAATTTGTGAAAATGGAATTTCAGACTGAAGAACAGTTCTCGCCAGTGACTTAAAGAATAAAACCAAACAATTCAGAAAACAGTAAAAAAAAAAAGTAAGAATTACCCATCCTCTAAGTGGTCCCCAAGTAGGAACCCGAGTACACAGATCTCTCAGCACCCTGATGACTATGACGCACGATTTCAGACCATTAGCCCTGGCCTAGAATAAGTAATCAAGCAAAGGCATATTCAATAAAAATACCAAAACCAATTAATGTGCAGACAAATATTAATTTTTGCAGTGCTACTTTGTCAAGGGTAAACAATATATATTTACATTACAATTTTATAATGTAATAGTAATTACAGTATACAAAAGCGACATTACTCTTAACACAAAGCAGCAACTATGCATCTACTCATTAAAAAAGTCATCTTCGAACATTAAATTCGCTTAAGTGCTTCTTTAGCAACTGTATGGTTGACAGACGCTAAGTTCAGCACAACTATCGTCCAATGTTAAAGTACTTTAATATAAAGTTAGATAATTTGTAAACTTTAACTGGCTACTTAAAGACAAATATAAGAACAAAATGCAAACCTGGAACCACTTGGCGTGTCGGAGTGACGCCAAGGCAGCAAGGCATTTCTGCCTGTCCAGAACGTCCGGGGTGTCGTTGACTGATAGCGTTTCTATTCGTGGATGGAATAAGAAGACAGGCACAGTTTGACCAAGGGGGTTCTGTCAGGTGGAGAGGGGATGAGGCAGCTTCCTAAAGGGCAGCGGAGGCTCCCAAAAGATCTTGAGCTATACCCTTTACCTGAAAGGATAGCCTGCAGTAGACTTCACTTTATTACCCTTAACTGGAACTTCACACTGCAGAGAGGGGGAGATTAATGTAACAGGGAATAGGCTAACTCCTATACTATGAGGGGAAAGAGGAATTCTATGTAGGAGGGGGACAGAAAGCCTATACTGCTTTAACAAAGCTTCAGAAAGTAGAATGCTACAGTACCTAACAGAAAGGGAAGTTTGAAGTTAACCCTCACTCTACATCCAGAGCAGAGGTAAAGGCTTTTCTAAAGCCAAGGGAACCCCCTCCGCCCACAAGGCTTGACTGCCCTGGCCCCGGCCCGTGACAGAGTGCGTCCTGTTGGTCAAAGGTCCAGCGTCCCTAAAATTGACAAACTAGAAGGCTTGGTAGACGAAGTCAGATATCAGAACCATAGACAATCAATAGAGCACAAAAATATTCTCCAGTCTGTGCTGCAGCAAAACTGAAGATATGTGTTAATAATTTTGAAGTGTCTGAAGACCAGGGTTTTAGATAAGGCTAGTTCGAACACTTGCTATGCATACAAGTTCATGAGTCAAATAGTGTGATGCTTGTGATACAGAACTGATCATAGTAAGAGATTTTTCAAGTGACGGTATTTTTAAAGTCTTATTCCAAAGAGTAAGTTTGAATAAGATCATGGATGGCGTCTAACTTTATCCAAAACTCTGCATCACGTCCTGGAATTCTGAACTTTAGCTGATAAAACAGCCAAAGAGACCCAACAGTGCACCTATCATTTTTGCTGCAACACAAACCATTTTATATAACATATCCAATTTCATGTACATGCAAAAGTCATTTACAAGAAGCCTTCAATATTTTTTTAAAGTACAAGCTTACATTTGATGTCATTTGTGTGGGCCTTTAACATGGCTAGGTATAAAAAAAGATTTAAACATTACATATTAGTGAACTAAAGGCCCAAGTAAGTAAAGTGAAATACCACTTGAAAGGTGCTACTCAATTTTAGGAGTCTGTTTCTAATTATCCACATCCATGGTCTCTTGTATTACTACGATCTGTAAATTGAATTTGTCTTGTCTGCATGAAATATTTGTGACAAACAGCTTGGACTACCTAATCTGAAATTGAATAGCACATTTTAACAGTGATTAGCAACAGACAACGTAAGTTTCCAGACTGACTGTTAGCTGTTTTCAGTCTTCCATACCTCCAGCTAACAGTTTTTCCATTTCTTCTCTCACAACAGGGGATGTCAAGTGAATGGTCAGCGTCAATGGAGGCTCCTGTGTGTTCTTAATGATAATTGCAGCTTCGCTCACAGACTGGATTATTTCATATTTATCTTCAGTAATGGTCTACAATATAATAATTTTACCATTTAGAAATTTCCTCTTGGATTTATGTGTTTCTTCCAAGTGCACAGCACTGCCCTTTTCCTTAAGTAGTATCAACAAGCCTTGTACGGATGCTATAACTTACTTTTCAGTTTAGTTAGTTTATGAAGTGAGATTATACAATCATCATTTGTGGCAAATGACATCCACCTGCTTTACAAGGTGGTTCTGTAAAGACTGCACAAAGATATTAACCACATTTTCCCATTCTGTCTTAGTAAGAAGCCTAATAAATATCCCAGTTATCTTCTAGTCCCTTTAATCTATTCACTTGTGTGTGAGTTCACTGTGACAAGCATGCAAAGTCAAAGGACTTTACTCACAGCAAGCTGTACTCCAAGATTCTCAGCTACTTTGTCCAAGAGACCAGTTGTGGGTTTCTCTTTGCACAGGAGAACTAGCTCAAGATCCAAGTCTCCCTTCAGTAGCAGGCCTTTTGCTACAAGCCCAACGCGCATCACTCCACGAAGGGTCCTAGTCAGATGCTCGGCAGCCTTCTGATCTCTGTGAAAGATACGTAAATGCAGTTATGGCAGCACAAAAGTCAAAGCCTGAAGTGCATTTAAAGGGACACTTAAATAATTAACCAAGTTCACAGGACAAAGCAGTAATGGTTTAGATCCAAAATATAAATGGTTATATGACTACACACATACAGGAAAAATCACTTGAATTCCATGTTTATTTCCTCTGGCTATGGAATGTTAGAATTAGGGGAAAGTGAGAACTAATGTCTTTTCAAACACTTAAGAGCACATTACTATCAGTCTAGAGCAGTGGTTCCCAAACTGGGGTTCATGAAATGTTACAGGGGGTTCTCGGGAAAACATTCCCTAATGGCGGACAGAGCTGTCCCTAGGGACCCCGGACAGCACGGGGCCAGCAGCCTGGAACTTCAAGACTCCTTATAAGAAATGGAAAGGGAGGTGGATATTTTTTGCTGTTTTTAAAATTAAATAGGCAGCTAGTATTGTTTTTAAAATGATTATGAAGAACAAGTTTAAGCTTTGTTGTAACGTGTGTTGTTTGCCTGGACTGCTCAAGACCTGAATGCATATGTAGGAGGAACTCTGAGTTGGCTTCTTAAATACCTTCATGCTGTTTCAAACCTGATAGTCCTTGATGAAACATAGGAGCCTTGTCTTATAACAGGCTTATTCAAAGTGATAGAAGCTACGGAAGTGAGCTCTTGGAAGAGTGTTGGCATTTTCATAATGTAATAAAAATAATGTAATTATAAATAATAATTAATAATAGTGGTAATAAGCATGTCATAAAAACAAATTTTATACTTCCAAGATCACCGTTTTTATAATTTATACTCAGGTAAAGGAGAAAATCCCTGGAAATATTCATTTTTAGGAGGGGGTTCGCGAGACTTGACATTTTAGTGAAAGGGGTTCACAGGTTGTTAAAGTTTGGGAACCACTGGTCTAGAGAAAAAACCCACCACTGAAGCACTTGACATAGTCAGCTGTTTTACAGGGACTAGTACCATTACTTACCCTCCTTCTTTGTTTTCTTCTTCAGCTGCTGTTTCCATGGCCTCCGGTTCTGGCTGCTCCCCACTGACTTTTTCCTGTTCATCAATCCAGTCAGATACAGCTTTGAGAGCACGTTCTGTATGGGAGACCATGTTCTGAACTGCCTCCAACTCTTCCTGAGTTGGGTAAACAGCAGAATGTTTTGCCATCACGTGGCGGTCATCATTCACAAAAATACGCATCGGTCGCTGAAAAGACAAAATTTGATGCAATTTAATAATAGACTAAGGATAATATTTATTTCTGAAAGCTCGAGATTTCAGAGTCTTACCATTTTTGCTTCCGAATCTTTGCGGACGCTTTCAACAAGTACTTATCTAGCTTCTTCCTCCAAGGAACTACACCAATACAGCTTCCTATAATCTAAAAACAACAGAAAAATAATTACCAATTATTTGTAGGTAGACTGATAAATCATCTGTCTACTTGGTAAGTGCATATCTGTAACTCAAATTTGTTATCAAAGTAATTGGGTGTATAAACTGTGTAGATTAGGACCATATGAACAGTTTATAGCTGACCAAGTATTCTACCCCTGGAGACCAATACTCACAGGCATTGATATAGTAGCTGAACAATAACAAAATTGCGGAATAATGATCAAAATCAAGTTTGCCATATAGATACCATTCTAACATGTATGAATTGCTTACAAAGTTCTTACTTTTGAGAGGAAGGATGAAAACATTCCAGAGTTCATCAAGTGCTACATCAAATATATCCATTTAATAAAGGTTTAACAACTATTACCACACATCCTTTGCACGTTAAAGATGTGCAACATGGGAAATAACTACACAGACCTAAATGTATAATGCCAACCCTATGCTAAATTTCATTCAAGAGCACAAAAGGAGTGAGGTTTCATGTTGTCTAAAGACTTAATTATAAGAGTGCAATAGTCTGAGCAAAAAAGACTGCCTAATTTCTAATCCTAGCTCTTACACTGTACCCACTGTGGCCTTGGGCAAGTGATTTAGCCTCCCTCTGCCTAAAATGCTCACACATTTTCTTTACCCCCCCCCCCAAAAAAAAATCCACTACACAAGCGCCTCTCTACATTGTAAACACATGAATTTGTAAGTGCAACTAAGCTAAATCCCCAGTTAATTCAAAACTCGTCTCCACTAGCGAAGTGGAGCATGAAAAACAGAATCACTGCAAACTTTTAACTAACCACTGCAGTTTTATGGCGAAAGGAACAACCTGGGGTCCTAGCAGAAAGGATCCTCCAATGCCTATTCATCCCAATTCATCCCAGACAGGTCTAAGTGATCACTTGCGATAAACTATTTCCCATACCACCTCCTCATCCTACTGTCTACAAGTAAATGGGCAGCCTTTCACTATGGTGGTATATGAGCAAGTACAGTTATGTTGGTTGCCTTAATTCTTGTTTCATTACTTGTGTTATGAGTAGGGTTGGCAGAATTCGGGTTTTTTATACTTCTGACGGATTATACTGATGTCTATTTTTAAGCACTCCTTTTGATTTTTATCAAATTAAATTTTCACTAGTTGCACAAATTATGGGGAGGGTCAAACAATTATTTCATGACAGAAATTGAGATTCAAAAAATCAAAACTTTATAACCATTAAAACAAATTGTCAACATCACATGTCAAAATATACAAAATATAAATATCCTTATAACCAACCCTAATAATTCAAACATTTTTCTTACTTTGATTATGTGTAAATTTTAATGTTAACGTTTTTCCATCAGTTTGTGTGTGTTCAATGAAATCCATGTTTATTGATAAAAATCTAATCCTTCCAGGCCTACCTATGAGGAAATACACTTGTGCAAACTAAACTCTAAGATAGCTAATTTTTGTGTAGGAATACAACAAGTGTTTTGATAATGCCCATAATTGCTGTGCTACAGTTATACAAGAATCTCCATGGGATTACTCATCACCATTCTGAGGTCATCTTCAGAAATTTCTGAGGTCATCTTCAGAAATGAACAAAAATGCTTTAAAACAGGTTATGCCATAACTCAAACTTCTACCCCTTTGTTCCTTCATTGTATCGCTCTTTAATAGTAAGATAGATGGCAATAAGATTCATCTCCTAAGGATTCATATCTACTCTTTGCGAAAGGTGACACCTTTCCAAGAATGTTTTCAGATGTGCAGGTGACTTTTGGCACGAAGCCCAAAATACAATCTAGCACCAAACTGGCTTTACCCTTCTAGTTTTAAACAGCAGTCAGAATGCAGGAAGCTATGAAATAACAATATGACAAGAACCAACAGTTTCTTGGATTAGAGACAGTAATTCAAAATCAGTTTGAAAATATTTATTTTTAGTAAGTCTCCTTGTAAGGTTTTGCAGAGGGAAATCATGATCAATTTACCACCCCCAAACTCCTAGTTTTCTAATAACTTCAAGGAACTAGATTACCTGTTAGGTGCTGGCTAAAAACTTCTAAGCATATGACATCTCCAACATGAAATTCTTAATGAGCTCAAAAAGATGATGCCATGTTATCAAGCCTCAAAGCTAATGAATAAATTTGTAAAGGTTTACAACTGAAATTATAGTTGTATACAAGTGCTGGTAGACCCTTAACTTCAAAACCACTACTGGGCTCTGCTTAATTTCAATTCAGATTTTGTCAAACTGTTTAGTTAGTTTTACTAGATTAAATGCATCCATATTAACCTTCTCTGGCATATCTCAGATTTACACGGCAGTCTTACAAATCAGAATCAAATACATGTACTCAAATTTCAGCTGTATGCAAATGAACATACATCTTCACAGAAAGGGGACTAAATTTTAACTTTTATTACATTAAATTACCCTGGGATCCATGCAGACAGGTATCTTAGGAGACAGTAAAAACAAAAACACCCTGATGAGTAAGTACTATAAAAATACTTAGCATTGACAATATACTCAGGATGCCGTATCACTTTTTCAATAATACTAATTTGCAATTAATCCCGACACTTCTTAAATAAATATAAGCTATTTTGAGAGGTTAGGAAGAAAAAAAATGCTAGCAATGAAGTGGCAAAAGACCCCATATTTTACTAAAGCAGTGCTGCTCTAATGTTCTATTAGCTGTATAATCATAGTGCCTAGGGGCCGCGTCATGGACCAGGACCCCACTGTGCTAGGTGCTGCACCAATACAGAAGGAAAAGGCAGCCCCCCAACCCCACAAAGTAATACGCTATAATGAAGACAAGCCACTATCATTAAACCTTTGCGACAGCAAGAGGGGAATTTTCACCATGCAGCCTCTTATGATAGCATATTAAAACAAACAGCTAGGGCTGCAATTCTGCAAATATTTACAAACATGATTAACTTTCCTACTGTGAGCAGTCCCATTAACTTCAATGAGACTACCTGCAATGATAAGGATAAGCATCTGTGTGTGTACGTGTTTGTAGGACTGAAGCCTAGATGTCTCAGACAATTCCAGGATTCATTCTTATCCTGTAATACAGAGGTGTGCTGGTATTCTGACATAGGCACACATCTCATCCTATGTTAAGAACACGTGCAAGTCCTAACCTCTCTAACCCCTGTCCGAAGGCCTGAGTTTGGATTCTGAATACTTCTGAAAGTATTTGTACCATTACTCAAAAATGTCCTCAACTGTTAGCTAAATATCTACTTAATTTACTAAAAATCAGTTTTAAATTAATTTGTACCCTGAATATTCATTTTGTAAATAAGCGTTGACAGCCAAACATTAATATTTGTTATTGACAGATCTATTGTTCCCTATCCAAGTGAGATGAGAAATTTTGAATCATGTCAATAAAAAAAAAAGTAAGTCACGTTCAGAAAATGCTACAGCAGATTAAACTGAAATTTCCTGTTTTCTAAGACTAATATTTATGCACTTAAGATCATAGAAACTCCTTCTTAATGTGAGAAGAGCCACTTATGGCTTCTGCAGCATCACAGGATGCAGACCTTGAAGGAAAGGTAACCACAGAATAGATAAAAACATTAATTCTACTTATGGTGTGTGAACTATCGACAATGCTTCACAAAGTTAACATTCAATAAAACATGGGAAAAGGACTAAAATAAGGTAACACACACACTTTGAAATCACATCATGCTCTCTTTACTATGCTAAAATTTCCTCCCTTCATTTCCACTTCAACAATGATTTAACTAATTATTCCACTGCTATAAAAGCATTGGGTTCTTACATTTCAAAGTAATGGCCCAAACTGGCTCATGTGGGTGAAAAGCAAGAGAGTAATTAGAATGCTGAAGGTTTAAAATTTTGTTTTTTATAAAAATACCCCATCTCTTCTGTGATATCTTAGATTGATGAGGATAAAAATAGTTTCTATTTCTCCATGTATACAGTCCATTTGTTTTAACTTCCTCAATTTGAATAAGACTGGGTAGTCCATTTCAGTTTTGTTTACAGCCAGTTACACTTTCAAGTTCTCATTCAGTAACAGTACAGGACACTCATTTTTGAGTTGCTCAAATCTTGGTCCCAGACCAGACTGTTGGTGGGAAGATTTACAAAACCTGGCTCAAATGTAAAGAGATGCAGGATGTTCAGGGAAAGCAGAGATTTCCAGGTTTTGCAGATTGGTAATGGCATACCTACTGCGAGTCGTATTTTAAATTGAATTCTGAGTTAGACAGAAATCCAGCAGCTCTGAAAACTGAGAACAAAGGAGAGATTTCAGCTATCGGGGAAGTTGTGGGTGCCCATTTAGAACAGACTGGGCAAACCCAGGAAGGATAAATCGTGGCTCCCGGCGGGGGGGGGGGGGGGGGGGGGGAGAGCCCCCGGGGCCCCCCCGCATGTCGCCCCCCCTCTGCGGCACGCCCCTCCGGGCCTGGGCCCGTCCTGGTCCCCCCCCCCCCAGCGCGGCGTTGCACTGCATTGCACGGAGGAAGGCAGAGCTCTGCAGCGCACTGCCAGGATGCAGGCCTCGGGGAGTCGCTGTCCCTTAGCGCCCCAGGCCCCCGCAGCAGGGCTGCACTGAGCGCGGCTCTGCCCAGGCTCCCATGGGTGCACGGCGGGGGGGGGGTGGGGGGGCAGCCTGCCGCGATGCGGCGCCCCGCCCTATGCGGGCAGGAGGAGCGGGCGGCCCCGGGAACCCCCGGCCTCGCGCCGCGCAGGGGGGAGGAGGGAGCGGGCCCCCCCACGCGCGCAGCCGCCGCCATTTGCAAAGGCGGCCGCGAGAACAAAGCGGCCCCGAGCAGCGCGTGGAGGAGCCGCGAGACCCCGCACGCGCCTCCCAGTCCCCCAGCCGAGCAGCGCGCGCGGGGAGGGCGGGGGGGGAGAGCGAGGTGCGCGCGCAGCACCCGCTCTGCGCCCGCGCGGTACCACTCTCCCCCCTCCCCCCCCGCTTTTACTCCCGGCCCAACCGCCATCCGCCGCCATTTTGTCTCCACAGCACAATGGGGCGAGCGGAGCGGGGGGCCTGGCCGGGCCCGGGGGGGACCAGGCCCCCGCTCCCCCTCAGGCCGGGCGGGAAGGGGCCGCCAGGCCTCGGAGTAGGCCCAGCACCGCCCCCCCCGCCCAGCACCGCCCCCCCTTCCTCCGCCTCAGCGCGGGGAGTCCCTCCGGCCGCGGGCGGCCCCTGCTTCGCCCGGCCCCGCTCCCAGCCGGCCGCCCGAGCCCGCACTCACCGGCCGGGCCGTGCCCACCGCCGCCGGCTCCCCACACGGTGCGGTGCGCAGCGCTGTTCGGCTCCGACTGCAGCGAGGGGGGAGGAGCCGGCGGGAGAAAGGGGGAGGGGGCCGTCGGGGGGGGAAGGGAGGGATCACGTGGGGAGGCCGCCGGGTCCGCTCCCCGCCAATCGGTGCGGGGCGGCGCGGTGACGTCACCTGCGCGCCCGGCTAGGCTCCGCCTTCCTCTGGTTTGCGTCTCCTCGCGGGGCGCCTCGGGCTCAGAACGAGGGGGAGGCGGCGCGGCGCGCGGGAACTGGGGCAGAGACGAGGGGGCGGGGCTAGTCCTCCCACCGGAGGGGATCGATGGGGGAGGCGGGGCAGTGTGGGGCGGCCGCCCTCATGGCAAGGGAATGTGAGGGGGGCTGCTCTGAGGGGGCGTGGGGGGGTGTCCTGAGGAGAAAGGGGGCAGGACACAGCTGCCTGAGGGGAAAGGAGTGGGGGGGGGGGGCGCCCTGAGGAGAAGGGGGGGGGGACACAGC
>NC_048313.1:15224660-15268981 GCF_013100865.1 Trachemys scripta elegans | reverse complement strand
GGGGGGGGGTGTCCTGAGGAGAAGGGGGACAGGACACAGCTGCCTGAGGGGAAGGGGGCATGGGGGGTGTCCTGAGGAGAAGGGGGACAGGACACAGCTGCCTGAGGGGAAGGGGGCATGGGAGGTGTCCTGAGGAGAAGGGGGACAGGACACAGCTGCCTGAGGGGAAAGGGGTAGGAGGGGCAGCTACCCTGAGGGTATTACAGCCCTCCGGAGACTAACCTGTGATGTGCCACAGGAAGAGAATAGGAGGGAGTGAGGTACCCCAGTGCCTAAGGCCCTTGCTGTGGTAGGAAACTGATTAATTGAGATATACCCAGATGATCCTGGCAAGCAGTCCACACCCCAAACCACAGAGGAAGGCAAAAAAAAAAAAAACAAAGGTCACTGCCGATCTGACCTGGGGGAAAATTCTTCCCAAATCTGCATATAGCACTCAGATTCTGAGCATGAGGTGAACAAGAACCAGCCAGCTGTAGCCATCGCTGATGTTTCTGAGGAAGGAAACAAACAAAATACAAATACAGAATACATGAGGGGGGGTTGGGGAATCTCTTCCTGACCCCCGCAGGTGACTGCCTGAAGCATGAGCTGTGAGCGGAAAGGATTGTGGGGAGCCTGGTGGCACTTGTCCATCCTATCATGAAGGGAGCATGGGAAGAATCACTGGCCGGCTGCTCACCTCACACCTGTTATGAGGTGGGGTATGGAGGGGCTCAGATCTTCTCATTCCGTGCATGCATGTGTGAGGCTCTTACACTCAGCACAATGCGGAAGACTCACCTGACAAGACTCAGGCCCCCCTGCCCTTTGAGCCTGGATGACTGTATTTCCAAGCTGGAAATATGGCAACACTTGCCAATTTCTCCAATGCTCTCTCCTCTCTCTGTCTTGTTACCATTCTCCATCCTTCAGGGTCAGACTTGGGCAGGGGGGGAGAAGTGGTAGCATCCTTCTCCGGCGCTGCCCACAGATGGGGGTCCACCCGTGAACAAATTGCAGTCTGAGAATGCTCTTTGCCTCAGATTTGAAGGTGGACAGGTGACCAGTTCTGCACTGCTTACTCAGTCCATCAAGGTCATCTGAGGATTGCAGGATCAAGTCCCTGCTTTGCTAGTCTTGTGAACTCGCCAAACAAGCCATTTCAAGTCAGCTTCCAAGCAAGAGACAATATTATGCTTGGGTGCATTGTGGCTTTTAAAATTCTGTACCTTTCACTTGGAGAAGGTTTCAGACTGTTGGCAAGTTGACAATGCACATAAATAATCACTACAGCTGCGCATCCCTTGCTAAAGCAAACTTTGGATGTGCTGTTCCATGGATATTACTCTCTGAAGAATTCAGTTTATTTGTAGGGTGACCAGACAGCAAATGTGAAAAATCGGGATGGGGGTGGGGGGTAATAGGAGCCTATATAAGAAAAAGACCCAAAAATCGGGACTGTCCCTATAAAATCAGGACATCTGGTCACCCTAGTTTATTTGAGACCCCATGACACTGAAGTAGCTGCATAGCTATTTCTAATAACTTACATTTGTGTTACTTGCTAATTTTAGAGTGCAGACAGACACAGCACCTGCACACTATTATCCTGGTTGGTCTAAGTGCACTTATGATTTTCTTCATCCATTGTATTGTTTAGATGCAGTCAACAAAACAGGATCCTGCTATCTACTGTTGCTGAGAACTCTTCAGTGTAAGGAAGAGGCAGAAAATGTTTGATTTTGGATGGATGGGTGACCCACTGAACAGCCTTTGTTTGGGGAACGCAATTGAGAGAAGAGATCTGAGGTTTTACCAGAGTAGCGCATATGGAGAAGGTGGTAGTAAGTGCCTTTTGGTTACAGTGGTGCTATGGTAGGAGAACTTTTGATTTGGTTTCTTTGCATTTGCTAAGTCAAAGTACCAAAGTGAAAGGGAGGCTGTAACTGGAGGGGAGAAGAAAATGTTGCACCATTTGTGGAAAATATTGTGGAAGTGTCTAGAAATTTGCCGAGATTTATTTGTAACTCTTTAGGATGATTTTGATAAGTAGCTGAGTGACCCAAGTTCCTGGAGATGAGTGATAATGTCTCCTTAAAATGTCAAGAAACAACAGCCAGTGATGGCTATTAGCAACCTTGGAGTCCCAGTCTTCGATCCAGACTCAGGGTACGTCTACAGTGCAGTCAAAGGTGTGATTGCAGCTCAAGCAGGCATACCTGTACTAGCTTTAACCTAGCTAGCACAACTCAAAATAATAGCAAAGCCCCAATGCAGGCTAGCACCATAATGTAATCAAGATCCCAGGTGGGCTTGTACAGCCCAGGCCACTGCACCTTTACTATTGTTAGCCGTGCCAGCTAGATAAAGGGTGTAATATGGCATTTTTATCACTGTCATCTACGTCAGCAGTCTGGACAACTCATTGGTAAAGACACAAAGAAGCTCACCCACACAAATGCTCCCTGTGTTGCTAGCATCAGTGTTGGACCAATGGTGGAGGGACTCCCTAAAATGACCTGTTTCGTTAGGGCCAGGGAGTCTGATTCTCTCTCTACTTGTACAAAAACAACAAGGAGTCTGGTGGCACCTTAAAGACTAACAGATTTATTTGGGCATAAGCTTTCGTGAGTAAAAACCTCACTTCTTCGGATGCATAGAGCACCTTAGAGACTAACAAATTTATTAGAGCATAAGCTTTCGTGGACTACAGCCCACTTCTTCGGATGCATGTAGTCCACGAAAGCTTATGCTCTAATAGATTTGTTAGTCTCTAAGGTGCCACAAGTACTCCTGTTTTTTTTTGTGGATACAGACTAACACGGCTGCTACTCTGAAATCTCTCTCTACTGTATTTCCTTTGGTCCAGGCTTTGGGCTTGCCGTGTCCTCCCTTTCCCACAGTGAAAATTTGGACATTTGGTGGAATTCAGTCAAACACCCTTCTGCATGTGGTAGAATGTTACTCTGTTATGACAGCAATGCTGATTTGTTCACCTACCTTATCAGAAAGAGGAGAAATGAAAGTAGTGAAGAGATTTCAGTTGACTATTTGTCATGACAGTGTAATCTGGCTACGGATTAGCCACACAAATCAGAATGATCCACTCGGAGGAAAGCCAAGCTCGAGTCCAAGTAGGCACTTTATTTGTGGTTGGAATGCTGACATCGATATAATGGAATATCACATATATATTGGAAATATACACATACATCCCCACTCAAGGTTGTTGGTTTTTATTTTATTTTGCATAAAAGGCCCCCCTGCATAGAGTGAGCATCTTTGGGAAATCACAGGAAGGGACAGTTATCACAACAACAGAGAGGCCAATCCTGCAGTCTTTGTACAGGCAAAATACCATTGCAGGATCAGTCCTGAAGGATCCAGGGAAGAAAGTGGAACATGAGTGGTTTACAGAGATATAAAGGGATATTTTAAAGGCAGTCAGGGACAGTTGTTCTTAAAGGTAAGATGAGCAGTTATGGCTTTATGATGCAGCTTAGGTACGTCAGGAAAAAAGCTTCTAATCACAGTCAATTGAGTAACAGAAACAGGCTTCCATAAGGAGATAGTGAGAATCACCAAGTCACAGCATAACGATCAATCACTGGAGTTTATTTTAGCATCCTGCCACACAGTGTGCATGTGTAAATGAACTAGACTGTCTTTCCAGTCGGAGTGATTCGATGACAACATTAATATTCTGAACAGCTCCTTAATAAAAGATATGTCCCTTTGCTGCAGAAGGCAGGACCCCTGCAATGTTTATCTACTTCAGCAGGATGAATAAAGAAGCATGTTCATTATAGTATAGTGTAGGTGGAGTTGTCATCTTTAAAAAGGGGGAAGAGGCTACGTTACAATTATATCAAGACTATGAAGGCAGAGAGAGGGCTGCTTTCTGGTATTAAATTCCCTAATGGAAATCAGATTGAACTGGGACTTCCTTCCCATCCTGTTCCTTAAATTTCATAGTTTCTTAGACCACAACTGAGTCTGCAGAATACATCCTAAGCCAAAGCAATGGTTTCTGCTGGAACTATGCTTCCTCATCAACTCTTGTATGCCTGAAATTACAAATCTTTCCATAATGACTTAAAATGAGCCATCTTATGAGAAAAATATCCTAAGAACAGAAAGACCCTGAAATCGCCTTTGCTGTTGGTCCTCCTGGGTACCTGCTATTTTAGAACTTTATTTCTACAGCAACCAAAATGATTCTATTAAAAAAATAATTAGCAGTTGAGCTGGAGAAACAAGCAGCAGAAATAGACCACCCACAGAGCCTGTCCTCATGCAAAACAAAACAAAAGACCATGGAAGAGAGAAAAAAAGAGCAATAGACGAGCAGAATAATCTTGCGCAAAACATTTTGCGAACATTTTCCATTAGATGCCAGTAATTCTAATCTGTACTTTAGTTTCTATAACCATTCCTGTCCCCTTACCTAGGTGACCATCCATCCTGGCCTTTTGAACATCCTGTATCTGGTGCTTACTGTCTCACAGCCCATCTCCGGTAAGCAACATTTGATCAGATAGTCTGTTTTCAGGTAAAGATCATGCGCTATAAGTCTAGGATTTTGTGCCATGAATAAAACATTGGGGATGAAGTAGGGGAAAAGCTGGTTTTTAAGGAGCAATTGCCTTTTATTTCCTAGAATTGCAGTTTGTCACCCTACCTTTATGATTAGTTAAAAAAAGTGGCACTGTAAATATATGATGTGTAACAGGACATATGAAGTTCACACGGGGTTATATTTTAAAATGGGAAGGGGATTCTAAAGGAGTCACCAGGAGTTTATGTAAGGGTAGAGTGAGAAATCCTTTAATGTAGCTTCTGTGGACATTTTGGGTATATATAGCCCTATTGAAGGGATTACTAGCTGTCAGGCAAGGCCAAGCTGTAGGAGACAGGTAGATGATGCCAGGTTCGGAGACTTGACTCCACAGCACACAAATTATCTATGTAACAGGCTGTAGTTTCAAAGAGGTTTAGCCAGTGAGTCATTGACGGGGGCAACTCCTGCTCAGGTGGGTTTTTTTTTTTTTTTTCTTCCCCTCAGTTCTGTATAGGTTCTTATACTGCACCTGTGGCATCTGAGCACCTTCCAGTAGTGAGTTAAGTGAGAGAACAAATCACATGTGACAGATATTACTTATTGCTCTCATCCTTTCTGCAAAGGGAGAACAGAGTATGCAGTACAGTGTTTTGGTAAGGTTTGTTTTGGGGGTGGTTTTTTTTTTGGTCAGTGATCTGGCAAGTCTGTCATATTTTCTTATAACAGTGTTGAAGAGTAATTGGTCCTATCTACACTAGCAGAGCTTTTCCCACACCAGTTCAAGGGGACTGGTTACCCCCTGCTATTGTCAGCAACAGATCAGCTTCCTAATGTAGACCCTAATGCCTCTGAGACCCAGTGGTCCAAAGGACAGTTCTAGGAATAAGAAACTCCTAAGTTCCAATCCAAAGTTCTGATACCAACTCCCAGTGGAAGCTTTGGGCAAGGTCAGAGCACATATCTGCCACAGTTTCTGCAATGGTAAAGTGGGGATAATACCTGCCTAACAGGACTTTGGGAGGATTAATGCGTTTGACAAGTGCTTTGAACTTGTAAAGTTCTAAGTATTAAATAAATAGCAACTTGGCAACAGCATGTGAGTCTTTTCCATTGCAGAGTGGTTTAGAAGAGTAGCTAGAGCTGCCTCTGCAAACTCAACAACTTGGTCATTTTTATTTGCTTATTTAAAACTAAAGCAAAATGTCCAAGGTAACTGGTTTTCATTATAAACTACCAACCTTTCAAATGTGCAAAACTGATCATCCATTGGAGAGAAAGAAAACTAACAAAAGTTTATATATATATCACAAATTTACTACTGTAATGAGATCTAAGCTGTGCTTCAGGCTGGTGTGACTTTATGGCTAAGGGGCTATACCAGTATCTAAGTTCTCTGTTGAACGGAAGAAGCAATATTGACCAATAACAGTACTGGAGCTCATGGGTACAACTAATAAAAACAAAAATGTACAAAACCAAAAAACCCTTTAATATTTTAGATATAAAACAATTCTCATGTCTTACAAAAAATACTACAGGATCAAAAAGTTACTAGAAATAGGTATAAAAAAAGTAAAATATAACCTTTAGCACAAATTAAATGTTACAAGTAACTGGCCAAATTAAAATAATGAAATAAAGAGTTCCTTTTTGTTTAAAAAATAAAGTGTCCAGATAACCTCACAATGCCTCTTTGCACCTCTGTGTTCCTGCATCGTTTGGAAGCTGTAAACCATCCAAATAGCCCCATTTCAATTTATTTAAGCAGATTAAAAATAATAAAGTCATGAGGTTGACCAGCTTTCCTATCCCCAAGAAGGCTCCATCTACACTAGTGAAAATAGAACCTGTAATTCACAACTAGCAGTAGCAACGGTGGATGCTGTAATGTAGCCCAACACCTGTCCTTTTTCCCCACCATCCTGGCCAACCCTGATCACTGGTAAAAAACTGAGTCCTGTCTACTCTGCGGCTTCTACTGTTGCTATCAGAGGCAGAGTTGCACCTGTGGTACATTACCAGTTTTGCCAACATTGGACACAGTCAGAGAGATGACCATTTAAAGGAAACTACAGTGATTCTTAACATGACTGATAACTTAATTTGCAACACTGGGCTTTCTAATGTTCAGTGGCATTCCAGTCTCACTTTTTCTCTCACACATATTGCTGGTGTTTCTCTAGGTGGAAGCTGCCCTTGACTGGAGCTTCCCAGCAGGTGCACCCATCAGATGGTAGAGTTCACAGAATACAGTGGCTTTCAGAACTGCAACGCAAGTTTGTTTGACCCTTTGGCTTCTTTCACCCCAGTTAACAATACTTTTACATAAGCCAGCTCTTTACATATTATATATATATATATATATATACACACACACACACACATATATAAAGCAACAGTGACCATCCTTTCTTTCCCATGCATTCAAATGTGTTTTTGCATATAATGCTGGATTTTTCCAATAAACCAAACAAGTTAAAGGTACAGAAGCAGCACACTCCTGGGCTGTCAATCTCACTGAAGAGACAAAACAAATACATAGAGCTTTCATCAGTAATACTAATGACTATCCAGACACGCATGCTCCCTACCAAGTGCTTATCCGAGTATTTTGCATTTCCTCTGCTGTTCAAGTTCTACAGCTTGCTTAACACTGCAGGTTTCTCTTCTGTCCCTGCCATCATCCATGAAGACAAGGCATTAGTAGGTGCATTCCTCAATCAATTAAGGTATTTAATGTGTCCAACATGGTAGTATCTGAGTGCAGTCAAGTATGTTAGTGATGTTCTAGCAAGTTAATGGAGGAGGTAATGATATAGCTTTACTGGTGTGACAGATTTAGTAGTTTTATTTTAAAATTCCTTTCGTGTCTGTGAATCTGTGATTGGTGCTGGCTTCACACCTGTAGACTGAATTCAGTCTCTGGCATAGATGGAGATGGACAAAGGCAGGGCAAGTTAACCTTACATCAGTGGGCCTCAGCTGTAAACTGACCAATTATTTCTTCATCTCTCTCCTGAGACCAACAGAGTCCCAGTAGTGCTGGGTTCTGCAGTAGTGCATACCTGTCCACTAGGGCAGTGGGCTCAGTTTTTACTTAACAATGCCTAACAATCTTATGTAGAACTATTGACACTAATCCCTTCTCTCTATCTGAGGAAGGAAAATCCAGCAAAATGCTCTCCAGAAACAATTTCCACTGCTGTGGACAAGCTTGTGGCCAATGCAGAGGCTGACAGCCAAAGCCGTCCATCTTAATTTGAGTAAAGGATACTGCAGTTCACAAAGTACTAACAAGGTTTGCATATTGGACTAATAGCACTTAATGCTGTATGTTATCCATGCAGCTTTGCTCCTGAAATGAAAACTGGGAAGGGACAAATAGAAGTGAAGAGAGCAGTGAGGAAAGAGGAGGTTGCTATGCATTCGGGTGACCTCTGTTTGTCTTGTTCAGAAGTTTTTTCAGGTCAGACGACATGAAGTAAGGCTTTTCAGATGAACCATCATTACGTTCCAGGTCTTCCACTGCAGGGGGGAGGGAGGGGAGGTTAAAATACAGAGCTTAAGTACTGCAGGGTTGTAAACACCTCAAACTAGAACCAGTTACTGGGCATGCCAAGCCCCGGAGGGATACATTTGTTTTCAGTGCCATTTAAACAGCAGGTGCTCTCACATCTACATGCACAACCTTTCCATGATTCAGACTGAGTTGGATGCTGGGGAAAGTTGCTGTGGTCCCTATGATGGTCATAGAAGGTGCAGTTAAGAAGTCTAGAGACAGACAAGTGCTAAAAGAGCAGATGTAATACTCATCCGTTAAATACCCAGTTGAGATGTGGATGCCCTTCTGCTTCTCACAGGCAGTGCATGTATGCGTATTCTGTGTTTCTTCTAAAGCCCTTGATGTATGCAGCTTCCAAATGTAAAAGTCACAATTACACTTGTTCCACTCCCATTTTAAAGACAGAGTATTGGTCTCCTGAAGGGAGGCTGTTTATCAACATCTATTTGGAAGGAGCAGGGGGGCTAAAGCGTTAGGTTACAAATTAGCTAAGACAGTGGCTCCTCCTATATGAACAGAACAGGTTGCTCAATACTACCATTGCCTGGAAATACAGAGATTACCATTACTTGGGGATAGTGCGGCAAGACAATGCTCACTCATTGTTCTTCAGTATAGTGTAACTGCTCATGACTTGACTGTAAAGCAAGTCACTTGTTATTTGTTTGGCCCAGTTCACCTAGTGTACAACACCCTTGTCAACATACAGTACATACATAATAATTAGGCATGTCCCTGGCACAGAATATATTGTTCAGACGCTCGCTGTTCAAAGCAGAGCAGCAGCTCCAGCAAAAGCCATAGGAGAATAGTTGCCAAAATCACAGAGACCATCAGCTTCATAGCTTAGTGAAACAGTCCTGGAATATTTTGAAGTTGATGGCATAGTGATGAGGGCACGAGCATTGACACCCAGCAACTTTTTCCTAAAAGGATAAGACTCAAAATATGGGAACCTTATTTGGATGGGAATTTGTAATGCAAGATTTGGCAGTGTTCGCAGAATTGAGTCCTCAAGGAAGAGACTCTTCCTAAATCAATCAAAATAAGACAACAAACCCCACACAACATCCTTCTAGTCCTTGATATAGTAAGGAGAAAATAAGGTGAAGATCCATCGGGTGTTTGCGGGCATGTTTTAGATGCCGAAAACTTTAAAAACTGGCCATCCGTCAAACCTCTCTAGATTCAGTTGTACTATTTCTGTCCACCATCATGCTGCAACACCTCCAAATGTAATATCTGCCATTTTCTCTTGCTTTTCCAGTCATTAACACTGGGTACATAATCACAGATTCTTGTGGCATCTAGATTTGATGGATGGTCTAGTGGCTAAAGGGAAGTCATAGTAGCTATTTAGGGAGTCCCTTTCTGTTCTATGTAGCTCAACTTCAGTTATTTTCTACGCAACTGTCCTGACTGCACTGGGTTCTGAGTTAAGAAGGTGCCAGGATCTTATTTGAAAGACCTGGAGGCCATAACCCTAGAAAGCTGCTCCACCCCCTCCATCTATCTTTCTGATGGAAAAATGGGACAATCATCATCTGAACTACCTGGGGAATGAGCAGAGTTCTGTAAGCCGGTTACCACAAAGATCTGCCATCTTCCATTTAGTTACTAGTTAAGTGAGTAGCCAACCAGGAAGTGTGGGAGACAGACTGAAAGAATTCTATACAAGTCAAGCTGTACATACAAGTGAAAAGATCAATTACATTTTTCAACTTAAAATTCCTGCCAACGTGTTCATCCCCCAAAAAATAACCTCTCTGAGAAAACAGCAACTACAAGTTTCCTACTTTAAACAGAGAGAATTCCATTTTGGGACACAAAGGTTTCCAGGACCCTCGTGGACACAACAGATTTGAAAGTGAAGCATATGTCACCCAGTAAAGAAAACTTCAGATCTGCCAGCTGCATTTTGCATAGAAATAGTAGTGAGAAAAGTGGTTAATTTCTCTTTGCAGCTAGCTAGGGGCTGAGGAAAATATAGTTGCATCCAGAACAGATTGACATATGGGCAGCTGTAAACCTCTTGATCATTCTACAAATTAGCATCTCACCAACTGCAAAGAGAAACAGCTCCCCCACAAATAGAGCATAGAACGGGACAGAGCAAAAGTCAGTCAACTTTTAAAGGACATTCCAGAAGTAGCTACAATGCACCTTCATTATAGGCAATTGAGAGTGCGAGAGGATGCAAGATAATTTTTTTAAATGAGTGAGATATACACTATCCTGTGTATATATAAACCCAACTTTGGCTTCTGTGGAGGCAGAGTCTTGTTGCTTAGGTTAGCAAAATGTATCATGCATCAATGGACAGGTGGGACTCAAGCTTCATTCTAGAAGATGATTATGTCAAATGCACAAGAGTCCCAATTACAGTTCCACCCATTTTGGTACAAGAATATCAGTTGGGGGAAGGAACATGGATTTGATACAGCATTCACCCACTTGCACTGTCCTTCCAAAATCAACACCTCCTCTACCCTCAAGAATTCCCAGGACAACCAGCTGAAAATCATGCACCACCAGGGTGGAGCCTTGGAAGAATACCACACAATTACAGATTGACTGGGTGAGCACAAGTCTTCTACAAGACACCCACATGCGCTAGCCCATCCTGCTCAGAAAGTTGAGCCCTATCCTTGGCTATCAGCACTTTTGGATGATTCTAGGCTCCCCTTCAGCAGGATTTCACTCAGCTCTGGGGACATGTAGTAAGGTCGCTCAGGAGATCCATCATTCCTCTCCAGGTCTTCACCTTTTCGCAACCCCAGGAAGATGAAGGAAGTGGCCACGGAAAGGAGGAATGAGAAGCAGTGGAGGAGCAAGGGGAGCAGCACAGCAAAAACAAGAGAGAAGAACAACAGAGGGAGAGAAAAAAAAGGAAAAACTGACGTTAGTTGTAATTAGATTCCACCACCGAGATCAAAGTACCAAGAAACGTAGAGAGACTAAAACAGATTACAGAGAGTCTAGTTTTGAGCTACAAATTTCTATTGCTACCAAGCATGGTGTACAGGAGCTGCTTGTTAGAGTGGTGATGGGGGTGGTGAAGAGGGAGAGGCAGAAGAGAACTTCACAGTTTTAGAAATGATAGAAGAAGGAGTTAGCTTTCAGGGGTTCTTCCATCATCTCATTTTATTCAGAGTTTTAAATCACTGATGCCGAGTTAGTGCATGCACATTTTTGTACGCAGCTCTTAGGGGGAGATTTTGAAGACTTGTACTTCTAAATCCTTTGGCATTTTTGAAAGATTTGCCCAAGTGCTCTAAGCCCTGGGCACATCCTTCCCATTGCAGCCCATGCACAAGAGGCAGCGTTAGAGATTAATGGAGCTGTAATGCAGAGGAAAGCTGGAGGTTTGCCAGGGCCCATAACAGCCTTTAATGGCAACGAGAAGTATGGGGAAGCCCTAGACTAAGGAAAAAAGTATGACACCTCAGTTCTTGGGAACGGGGAGGATGGAGATTGGAGCGTCCCTTTGTGGTGTGCTGCCCTCTTTTATAAGCAGAAGCCATGTCGGTGGAAGTGGTTCAGTAGAGCAGAAGCAAACTATGAAGTGACAAGTAGTCAAAGAAAGGCTGCATGAGCCAAACACAACAGAAGAGTTCCACAGGCCAGCCCTCTGGGGTGACAGAGGTGTAGCCACAAAGTAGTACAAAGTAATACTCAACTGAGCTCCAAAACCCATGCGGCCCAGTTACTTACAGAAGCAGAGGAAGAGGGTGTCCACACACATGGCATAGACGCTGAAGAATCCATGTGCAATGAGATAGGAGCCTATGATCACAGTCTGTAAGAGAAACCGGGTTGTCATCTCAATGCTGAACCGAATTATTCTGGGGCAGTTCTCTGCCCTGTGTTAGGAGGTCAGACTAGATGATCACAATGATCCCTTCTGGTCTTGAAATCTATAACCTGATACCAGTATGGAGAGCAACACGCTGCAGAAGGTTCCTTGAAAGAGAGAAAAGACCTGCTGAACTCCACTCACAGTTCCCCCTTCTGTTTCCATAGGAAAAGAAATGGCCCTGCCCAACCTGATTCAGGCACGGTAGCACCAGCGAATGGAAGCTGGCCGGGCTTGGCTCAGTGCAGCTGCCTGGAAGTGCCCATGGGGAGATGTGCTTCTGCATTAATTGGCGGACTCTGCAGAGAAGCCATGGTTTGAATGGGAAACTAAGAATGAGCTCTCCTTCCTTTACAAAGAGGGACTCCTGGAGGACAGTGAGTGGAGGAAGCTTTCTCTGCTCAAACTACATATGTTCCGGAGAAAGGCTAACGTCCCTAAATTCATTGTAAGGCAAGTAAGATACCCACCAGGATAGGGACCCAATAGTAATTGAGAGGAGGTGCAGTGTCCCGAACCACATCTATCCGCTGAGTGAAGAAGAAAAAGGCGATGATTCCTAGAGAGGAGAAAATAAAAATACAGGTGTTTGTGAGATGCACTAGTGACAAGCAAGAAAGGGCAACATTAGGGGAGGAGGAAGGTGAATTTAGAGACCTGGTAGGGGGATTATGGAAAGGAAGTTGGAATGCCATTCCTGGAATGACTGGGGAGATTTGCAAGGAATTGAGAAGATGCAAGGACATGCAGCTTTCGCCAGTCTCTACAAACACAGGGTTCAGGGGGAGGGGCTTACCCGAAGTAAGCCCTGGAAGAGGACTGAGATCGCAAACTTACCAACACTTCCCACGATGAGGAGTTTACCAAGGAAGAGCAGAAAATCTGTGACTTTATCTAAAACAGTCACCCTGAAAACAGAGAGATGTGAATGTCTTTCCGTACCCTCCAGGATGGGGGAAGAAAAAGAGGCAAAGTGCATCCAAGCTCCTCTGTGATAAAGACAACCTAGGATAAGGGTTGCTAAGGGGCTAAAGACACAATGGTTTGTGCAAACCTAGAGCCAATTTGCAGTTCCCACCTGATATCTGGCAGATAAACAGACCTTGGATATCTACAGTGAGAGTCAGTTGTTCACACAGGCCTCTGAAATGGTTTCAGATACAAAAGCCACCTTTACATATCCCCAGAGAGGCTACTTCCAAGTGGGACTAGAATATCTCCCTGTCCTCTTACCTCTAGCTACTACCTCTTATTCTCCATTCCCAACACAACTTCTTCCACAGGTCACCTCTCTATCCATGGCAAGGCCTCCCAAGCTACTTTCATGGATTTGGCTGTACCCACGTCATGCCCTCAGTCAGCTACCCTGACCAAGCCTGGTAAAGAGTAGCCCTGGGGAAGAGGAGGCATTTCCTTGTTGGGTAGTCTTGGAGGAGGGAGGATCCCACCAGTTTCCAGGCTCTTACCTGATAATGTTTCTCATGAGCAGGAAAAATGCATTCTTGGCTGAAGTGCAGAAGTTGGTGCCATAGATGGCAATCTGGGACAGATCACAAAGAAGGACACAGAGAAGTAATGGGGTTACTCAGTAGGAATCATGGCCTTTTCCAGAAGATTTTGCCCTGAAGCCTAAAGATTGTCACCAAACTGATGCTGTACAGATTAGTCATTCAGAGCTGCATTAGGGTAAAGAGACCCCCTGCCCCTCCACCACACTGCCAGGGCAGAATGTGCCAAGTGGCCATTCTGTTTGAAACCTGTGCCATCTCTCACTAGTACACAGGGCAGATCTGATCTGCTGATCTCGTGGACACTGCTGGATATTGGGTCACTCACGTAAGACAGCCAATGCCTCTTAAGACCTAAATGGGATCTTCATGGAGCTAGGGGAAGCCAACCATTGATGGGGTGGGAAGGAGTGTTCAGAAACAGTCCCTTTTGGAGAATCTCCAAATCTACTGTGACCTTCCCTATTCACTGGGTATTTGGTGGCATTCTTAAACTGGGGTCCTCACCATGATGTATGCGTTCCTGTTCAGGAACTTGATAAATTTTTCCAGGCACCAGAAGCAGCATTTGAGACAGGTCAGCAGGAACTTGGCAAACTTATTCTCAGCAGCTAAAAGCACAAGAGACACAGTGGAAAGAGTGTGGAGCAGAAGAGAAAATTGTTCTTTGAAACAGCAACTCTTCAAGTATCAAAAATCTCAGCACCAGACACCTCGCTCCCTGCAACACATCCTTCCAGCCCCCATCCTGTGCACAGTTCCCACCCATATCTGTTCTCCAGCCATTTCTCTTTGCTCCTTTCAGCTTAACCCTATGTCACAGCACCATCACTTTGACAGATGTAGCTGGCAGCTACCTTCTCTTGCACAGATAATTTCAGGAAACATAAACCAATTTTCTTTTTTAGCCATCCACAATCACAAGTGTCCTCAGAGAAGAAGCAAGCAGCAGTCCCTCGCTTCATCCTGAGCATCCCATGTCAGTTTTAGGTTGGATATTCCAGTTAGCCACAGCCATCACGCCAGTGGAAGCACTGGGATTTTAGTATTCTCGTCTGGAGTGAGAACCCTACCCACTGGACTGTACTACTCCTGTGGACAGAGAGGGTGCTCTGGAGAATCGTACCGGGAGAAAGGTCTCACGTGTCATTCTTGCGTTTTAATTCAAAGCTCACATTTCACAGTCACTGAAGTCATTTGGTCAGACCAGGACTGTAACAGAGTGTCAAGTGCAATTCTGCACAGAAGTCCAGAGCCATTCTACTGACTCACTGCCAATCAGACCAAGTGGGTTAGTGCCTACCCAAGAGGAGTATGTAAGGTCTCTCTGCCCAAAAAGGCAGAAAAATCCAGAGAAGAGGGGGTCTGACAGAGAAAGCCTTTAGGAACAGCTAGGCTCAGAAGGAAGCACAGAGTAGTACCTATGTTTAAATTCAGTAATAAGATACAAAGGTAAAGGAAAAGGGCAAGTTTGAAGTAGGGCAGGAATACCATCTGCTTACACAGACCCAGTTATTCTGAGTTGTGACTCGACATGGAGAAACTTTGCTCACCTTGTTTGTCCCCCACCTGCCCTTTCCCAAATTATCCTCAACTGCGTACCTTTCAGCCTGTGATCCAGGTACTCCAGAAGGACCCTGATGATCTGGACAATGGCAAGAATCAGAGACCCAAAGGCCATCGAGCCAGTGTGATACCTGCCACGGGGAAGAGGAGGAGAGGACCTCTGTAAGATGCAGCTTTGTGGCATTTTTGCTTTTAAGTTATTTCTCCTGTAGCCAACAAGAAAACCCAAACCTCTCTTTGGAAAAGCTCCATGCTCACCTGAGTGCCCGGCCGAAGGAAGAGAAGAGGGGGAAAGCCGGCATGTCATCAGGTTTCTTGAAGGCCCAATAGTAGGAAGCAAAGGCTCCGGCTAGCGTGACCTGGCCCAGCGCAATCACAAAGTTGGCCAGCCAGAAGAACATAAAGGCATTATAGATCTGGAAGACGATGAGGTATTTGTGGTAGGCCGTCACGCCCCCATAGAATGTGAAGAGGCAGCGGGCATCTGGGCACTTTTTGGTGATGTTGGTCATATTGAATGTCTAGAGAGAATTAGAGACACTCAGATATTGCAGAGATGAGGCCCATACAAGAACCTAGATAGACAGTAGTTCTCGCCAACCCAAAAGCCACTTCTGGAGTTTGAGTCCAGGAAATTATTTCTTCACTTCTCATACACCACGTTCAACCCCAGAAGCAGTTGCATTTCAGATGGGTAAAAGAACTTGTCTATACACTACTCACTGAGCCCCTGAGAGTACTGTGAAGATCTCAGGTGCCTCAACATCACAAAGATGAGGGGTAAAGGCATGAACTAAACTCAAGGCGGGGAGTCAGGAACTCCCAAGTTCTAATTCTCACTCAGACACAGGACTTCCTTTGCAACCTCAGCCAAGTATGTGCCTCAGTTTCTCCTCTGGAAAATGGGAATATATATTTCCCACTCTCAAGAGGGGCTTGGAGGTGGAGAGGGTCAAGTATATACAGTGGTTAAAGGAGGATTATGAGGGGGAGGAGAGCAATCAGCAGATCTGAAGAGTGTAAACATGAACAAAGGGTGGGGAGGGTACAGTTTAGCTAGCCCGAGAGACTGTCCCAGCAAATGGGAGCCATATGGTACTCCAGGGATGGAGGCTACAGTAGCCGCCAAATTGGCTTTTGCACAATATGTCTGCTCAAGAGACTAATCTTATTAAGTCCAACATAGATTCATAGATTCTAGGACTGGAAGGGACCTCGAGAGGTCATCGAGTCCAGTCCCCTGCCCTCATGGCAGGACCAAATACTGTCTAGACCATCCCTGATAGACATTTATCTAACCTACTCTTAAATATCTCCAGAGACGGAGATTCCACAACCTCCCTCGGCAATTTATTCCAGTGTTTAACCACCCTGACAGTTAGGAACTTTTTCCTAATGTCCAACCTAGACCTTCCTTGCGGCAGTTTAAGCCCATTGCTTCTTGTTCTATCCTTATAGGCTAAGGTGAACAAGTTTTCTCCCTCTTCCTTATGACACCCTTTTAGATACCTGAAAACTGCTATCATGTCCCCTCTCAGTCTTCTCTTTTCCAAACTAAACAAACCCAATTCTTTCAGCCTTCCTTCATAGGTCATGTTCTCAAGACCTTTAATCATTCTTGTTGCTCTTCTCTGGACCCTTTCCAATTTCTCCACATCTTTCTTGAAATGCGGTGCCCAGAACTGGACACAATACTCCAGCTGAGGCCTAACCAGAGCAGAGTAGAACGGAAGAATGACTTCTCATGTCTTGCTCACAACACACCTGTTAATACATCCCAGAATCATGTTTGCTTAACAGGTGTTAACATGTTCAGTTGTGACTATTCAGAGAGCCCCTCACCTCTGGTATGCAGGTCTGCCCAGCATAAGCACATTCAGACGTTCCGTTAAACACCTTGTAGACAGCCTCATTAGAAGTAGATAAGAAACTGGGAAAAAGCAGTTAAGGGGATTCAACTTTATGAGACTGGACCTAATTCTCTATCTGTCCCATACAGACCTGCTCTTACCATCCTGTTAACCACTTTTTTTTTTTTAATTTGATCATGAGACTGGATACATGTAAGTAAATAATACCAAAAAATGTCTAGCCTTCTGAGGGATGTGAGATTTCTGCCCCCACCACACCAGGGGTTCTTTGCGGATGGAGGAGAGAGGAAGATGGAAGGATACACAGCGGTGCTGGCCCAGTAAGCAATGCAGAGACACACCAGGAAGAAGGTGCACAGAGGAAACACCAGCGACGTCATGATATACCCAATAGCCCTGCCAGGGAAGAGAGAGTCAGTAAAAACAACAAAAAACCCTCCCATTGCAAGGGAAATCCAAACAGGTGGAGGAGAAACCATCCACAGACAGCAGCTTGCTTTGCATAGACCCCAAACCTCCCACCACAGGTTTGGAATCGCCACTGCGCAGCCATCTCTATCATGGGCCAGAGTGGGGACTTGGCTTCAGTGTTAGACCCAGCAAGAGTTGGTCCTCACCACTCCCCACAAGTGAACACAGCACTCCCTGCTATTGCATGTGGCTGCTGCAGTCCACACGAAGCTCACCTGCTGGCTTCCTTGATGAGCGCAATGGCAATGAGGATCCTCTTGCGGAGGAAGATGAGTAACAGGATGATGATCACCTCCATGATGCACAGGATAATCACTGAAAGAGAGAAGGGAAAACTGGAGTTGTACCATGATCAGAGCTCTGGATGCGTGCGGTTTCTTTGTAGTAGGATCCTACAATGCTGGCCCCTAGATGTGAGAGCAGCACACCTTGAAGAGACCACCTCTTCTTCCACAGCGTCCTAAGGAAACCCACCAACTTTGGGTTAGCATTATCACTGATACACCTGGGTTTAAACTCTCTATAGGCTATGAGCATAGATATCCTCTGTAGGGGACGGTCTACATTTTTTTCCAAATAATTGACCAGGCAGTTGTGCGATGTCATTGTCCTCCTCAGATGTTGGTTTCTGAAGGAGTTCTCCCTTCTCTCCAGTTCCCAGGCATCCAGGTTGCAAGAGGGACAAAAACTGGCGGCCTTCTCGGCAGCCTCAGCAGAAAGTCAGAGGACTGAAGGGCCACGGAGGATGAACTCTCTTCCCTTCACAACCCCAGAGGAGCTTAGGAAAAAGACAGGTCCTACCACTGCCCATGCTGGTGGGCCTGTTATGGAGATTGAGGATTCCTGTCTCCAGGAGCAGTCAGTCCGGCACTGAAATTCACATCCCCCCAACCAGGCATTTCTGCCTGTTGAATGCAGCCATGAACACAGTCCCCCGATTGGAATATCACATATGGAGGTATGTGAGTTCTTGCTGTGCATCCGCAGACCACCATCTCCTGTTCTTGCAGGACAGCAGGACCTAAAACCCTCATGATGTCTTACTTTCTAGCCTCTTCCTCCAAGCAAACGAGCGCAAGAGATCAGCATACAGGAGTGCTTGTTGTCCCACAGCCCCATGTTTGTTTGCATTGCACTAGGCCAAGTAGAGCAGAAGAGAGACTTACTGAAGGCCAACCACGTTTGCTTCAGGTGGAGATAGACACGAAGATCCGTCTGGAATCCCAGGTCCTTCAGGGAAACATCAGAGCCGTCTTCTCCTTTTAGTCGGGCATATTCCATGTAACAGTGGATGATTCCTGCAATGGAAAGCAGAGATTTGACTGCCTTAGAGTGAAACTGTTAGCAGCCTCTGATTAACCTCATGCTCAGAGTATCTGCTACCCAGCGGGAACTGTCTTTAAAAGGAGACTGTGGGGAGGATCTGTCAGCTCTCTGGGACGCAAGAATGAGGAGGCTTCAGTCAATGCATATCTACAGGAGCAACTGCTCTCTAAGCATTCAGGGGAGCTCCAGGCAAAGAGACGACTGATAACTGGAGAGGGCCTTTGGCCCCAGCCCCATACAAACTAGGGTTAAGCGACAGACCAAAAGATGTCAGCCAGTATAGTCAGGTCTCCCCGCCCCCCAGCAGATGTTCATGTGTGTTCCCACCCTGGTCTACACAAAATGTACATGCTGGATATGGTCCAAACTTGCCTCCTTCCTGGAGCTTACTTAATTTTTATTAATGTAAACAAACTTCTGACTAAGGTTGGCTGTCCCTCAGCTTTTCCTTGCAAAACTCCCTGTCCCTCTGCCTCAGAGAGGGATATTCCCATCCCCTCTTGCCTCCTGGGTTGGAAATAATAGCATAAGTCAGTGGAAATAACTGCATCTTTAGGCAGAAGAGCCCTGCAACCCTACTGCAGTATCACAGTGAAACAGAAGAGACTAGAATGCAGACTGAGCGGCTAAGTCACTAAACCAATCTCAGATAGTTCTGCAGGGTGAATGCGAAGAGAGTCCCTGGAGCCAGCCTCACGTCAGAGACCCTGGGCTCGACTGCCACTCACCGTATCCCAGCACCAAGATTACCAGCACAATCATCACCCAGATCATGATCGCAGCAAGGAAGCGAAGCAGGACAACGAAGATTAAGCTGAACACCATGGCAATCACGAGACCTCTATGGAGGGGAGAGAGGCAAGTTCATGAGCACAGAACCACACACAGAAACAAGCCCGCGTCAGAGCTTCCCATTTTCTGTGCCCTGCAGCTTTGTTCCATTAACTGATTTAGTCTCTTGTTTTCTCCTGTGAACTTTAACAGCAGCAGAAGGCGCTAAGTTGGCAGGCTTACTGATGGAAGTCCTCTGTCCCCAGAGTAGATGCAACACAAGCAGCTTCAGAGCAAACTTTCCCCTAAACTGCCTTCTCTGTGTCTCTCATTCCTGGAGGAGGGGGGAGAAGAGGTCAGTCCCCAATGCCTGTTCAAATCCTTGGTCTCTAGATGGGGGCTACCAACAATGGGGGCAGTTCGTCCTGGCAACACGTGTCCTGCTAAGAACTGGACTGAGACCCACCAAACTCACTGCATACAAGATGCCCAACTGTCAGAGGTGAATGACTCAGCCACTGCCACATTGGTGGTGGATTAGAATCGGGGGTGGGCACGGAAACCAACAAATACAGAAAAACAAACCCTGGATTCCATTCAGATCCCTCTAAATTCCTTTATTTTAACATAGTTCCACTACCACCTTTTTACCATCAGCAAAGTGGAGTGGAAAAATCCCCACCACAACCTCATTACACAGGGGATAGAAAAACCCTACAGCTTCCATAACCAGCAAGCTTTGATACATGTTCATTCAAATGCCGCACTGTTCTCAGACAGCACATGTTCTGCCAGACTCTGCACCCATTAAGTACTAGCGGCTCCCTGGCTCCGTTCCCATACAGTTCTGTCTGGAAGGGGGTCGGACATCATGCTCTTTGTATGCATTAGCTCAGCCATTCAGGTCTCTGCTTACATTATTATCCAGTACCAGGAAACTGTGTAATCTTCAAAGATCTTCATGGCCAGTTGTCTTGCTTCCAGAACCACATTTGCTTTTCTGGAATTAAAAAGAGCAGGGAGTTGTGGGGGGTGGGGGTGGAAGAGAGGCATGTCAGTTTCTGATCAACCCTGCACTCTTTATAGGTCGACCAAGGCCCTGTCGGTGCCAGGATAAGAATTGTTCTCACTGAACATCCTCAAAGCTACCTCATTGTCTTCCTTCAGATACCTTTTTAGAACTCCGCTGTGATGCCTACAAACATTTTGTTAGTGACTGGGCGGTTGTTGTGCCCGTACTCCACCAGCTGTCTGTCTCCACCTGTGTTTGGTCTTTAGACTTGGACTGTAAGCTCTTTAGGCCAGGGACCCCCTGTTCTGTGTTTGCACAGAGCCTACCACAGTGGGTTCCTGGTCCAGGACTAGGGCTCTTCGGTGCTACCACAACACAAGTAAATAAGCAGTATTTCACTGACAAATTATTTACCATGATGCCTTCTGGTCATGTTCTAACATGACCAATTTTCCTAGTGAAGACAAGCCCAGAAGCACCCAGGATACCTCGCCTCAGAGATGAGGCTCAGAACTCACTTGGCCCCCTCCACCAGCTCTGTCACGTTCCTTCGTTTTCCCATTCCATCTTCAAAGGTTGTGTCATTCCCAACCATGATGACCCCTTTCTTGGTGTTGATTGCTGGTAAACACCTGCGCGCCACTGAGGGATGAAGCACACGAGGCACAGGTGAACTTTGGAGAGCAAAGCAGTCTAATCGCCATCAGGAAAATCCAGTAAAGGCTAACAGGAGGTGCTTTACACAAGTGTCAATACCACTATCCCCATTTTACACATATATGGAAACTGAGGCACAGATTAGGGCAGGAACTCTGCCACAGTTCCACATCAGATCAGCAGCAGAGCTGGGTTTAGAACCTGGCTGGTTCCCTTGCTCTCATCACCATACTGCACTCCCAAACCCAGCAGCTGGTCTGCTCCTGCTCTTATCCAGCAATTTAATGGGGGTTTTGCTCAGTCACTGCCATCTCCAATACCATGTCCCAGCTGGTTGGATGTGCCACTGGGGGAAGGAACCTGTACCCTTGTATTTGCAGGTCTCTTCCAAGCAACCTGCAAGGGAATGAACTGAAGTGAATCCTAGTTAGGGGGACACAGACACATGGAGACCAGCTGGTAGTAACACACCTGTGTGCAAAGCTATCTTGGATGTACATTGCCCTCACATGCTGTTGCACCAGAGGCAACAAACCCTGTCTGAACTTAAACACTAGCCGTATTCAGTTCCCAGGACCCTTCCCAGCCTCTTTTCCTCTGTTCCCCAGTCAGACTTACAGGGTTTGCTGGGAGTGATCATGGACGGACAGTCTCCATCCTGCAGCACTTTTGGGAGGCTCTAGGAGAGAGAGAGAGAGAGAGAGAGAGACGGACGTTTAAATGAAATTCTCAGCCTGAAAATTTCTACACCATTCACTCTTCCTCTGGAGAAACATGCAAGCATCAGGTTAACATCAGAGAAAGAAGAGTGCAGAATGGCACCATACTGGGACCAGTTTTGAATAGTTTACTTCTAAAATACATCCCATTCCTTTAATACAACTCACCTTCTGCGGATTGTTAAACCCTGGGACGCAGAACTGCTTGTAGTACTCAAAGTCTTTGGTTTTTCTCCTGGCATTCTGGTACGTGAGATACTGGTCTGGGCACTTATTCACACAGATCTGAAAGACATGCACAGTACTGAAGACTGAAAGAACCAAGTGGGGCTATATAAGATCTAAGTATCATTATTAATCAGAGAGGAGTGGATGAGATAGACACCAGGTTACTGCTCCCTCTTGGGTGAGGGGCAGCAGTCTGCTAGCCGCATCCTGTCCATTCAGTCTCAGCCTACAGTTCAACTCTTGCCCATCGTGCCATAAAACTCAAAGCAAATCACCAGCAGAAGCCACTCATTTTTGCTCCTGTTCCTACACCTTTCTCTGGTCAGGCTCTCAGTTGTTATTGCAATGCCCAGGCACAACCAAGAGAGGGCAATACCGCACCAAGTAGCTCCTCTCTCCAGAAACACTGTGAGAGACAAACACCGGGAGACGTGCTCTGCGTACTTGGCTCCATACCCAGTGCCCACCCAGTTACAGGATTCACTCATGGCTGACTGGAAAACAACATCCCCTGTTCCCTGGGCGGGGTCTGCGTGTGATCTGCAAGGACATTTGCTAAGAATAGCATGTGGGACACTGCAAAGCTCTTATTTAAAACCTTACAAATGAGAACAAAGCAGGGGTCGGAGCCCCAAGAGAAGCAGCAACGAGAAGTGTTTGGGAGCATGAGAAGCTGCGGAGAGCTGTGTTACCTGTTTGGTCGGACACTGGAACTCCAGCAGCACCAAGGGGCTGGCGCACTTGATGATGTTGAAGTAAAACAGGAAAGGCTTGTTCCTGCAAACAAGATGACATTTCAATTTCTGGAATCTCCTGTCCAAGAGGGGAACATGGGACCCAGGAACCTCCCGCACCACCTATTCTACTCCAGGTCTGAAGTGAGACCCTGCGCTGCCTTGCCCATCCGACTGCACTGGAGAAGTCACACTGTCCTTCCACAACCAAGACAGTTGAGTGCTTTTGAAACATTTATACTGCTTCCCTTTTTACAGGCCGAAGAGCTGGAGCAGGAACCTAACGTCAAATGCTCTGTCTCCCCAGGCTGGAGAACCTAGTTCCAATCCTGCTCTTGTATCTGGCTCTCTGTCAAGAGGTTCATCTCTTGGGATGAGAGAATCGCAGCAATACACTTCCTGGCTGATTAGAACGGAGCTGCCACTTGGAAAATCATAATGACCCACACTTGGGTGTGAATAGAGCCTAAAAGGATGTGTTGCTCAGCCTGGGTCTATAACCGCTATCCGCAGCTCTAATAGTCTCTGCTGGTTTGATCAGAGTTCTTCTTGCTTTGCCTAGTCTCAGGCAGTGGCCAGTGGAGGGGGGGGTTCTCACACAGCCTGAAAAACGGAAGGTAGCACTGAGCAAACAGATAGGATTGTTGGTGTCCCACTTTATACCTCACAGGAGCTTGGGGTTGGGGGGACAGAGGGAAAGGGGCAAATCTCCCCCTTCCTAGCAGCCAGGGGAGGGGAGGAGATACAGTTGAATGGAGTTGTAGGGAGCCACAAAATGAAGGTTGTAGTATTTTGAGGCTATATTGCTTCTAGAGGTGTTATGGAGCAAAGACAGGACATTACTCAGTGTTCCCATGTAATGGCAAACCAGCTTCCCTTTCCGTCTTTTAAAGGGAGAGAGATCTCAGACACATACTCATTGGGAGTTCCCAGCTGGCCACAGAACTGCCCGCGACTGTCTGTGGGGTAAATCACCTTCCTGGGGTCACCGTGTGTCCATGCTGAGTGGGAGAAAAAAAGGCTATGATTAACCAGGCAACCTTCATTCCCTTCTCCCACCTCACCTGCTGTATGAACTTGCTGAGTCAACCATTGGCCAAGGGCCTCCCCCAGTTAGCAAGTGAGCTCGTATAAACACCCTCCTCCCCAAACAAATCAATGGGGCAGCCTCATCATGGGTAGCCCCACCCAGAGTTCTCCTCTGTGCTGATCTGACATGGCTGTGGATACATGGACCAGCCTCTTTCAGCCTCCGTTTGAAACAGGAGCAGACAGAAAACAGAGGTAGTGCATGAAATGACAGCCTGCCCCCATGAGTTTTCAGCTGCTGAGGAGCTAAAGGGATTGTCCCAGGGTGGCTGGGCACTGTGAACAGACCAGGTCTGGCTCCCTTGTGCCAGAGTAGGTGGGCCCAGTTGAGCCCATTCAAGGGGATAGGGCTCCATGTGGGGCTAGGAAGGCCTGTCAGAGGACAGGCAGAGGAGTGACTGGGGCAGGTTGTTCCTGAGGACAGAAGCCAGAGAGGAGTGGAGCTAACCCTGGGGATGGATCCCTGGAACAAGGGCCCAGGTGCTCAAGGAGGTAACCCCGGTGCCAGCATTCCAGAAGAAGGGAAGCTGGGTGAAACCAGGAAGCTGTAGGAAGCAGGATTACCAGAAACCCCTAGAAGGAGAGGCCACAAAACACTAGGACAGAGGTGAGCTGAGGAACTGGTTTTGTTGGTTTGGACAATAAACTTGCTTCAGTAATATTGGCCATGGCAGCATATGCTTGAAAGCTGGGGAGAAGCCCTGCCACGTCATAGTCAGGGATCCTGCCTCGAGGAGCAGGGGCAACTCCACCTGCAAGAGGAGAACCATCCCTCCTACCCAGAAACATCACCTGTTAGTGGCTGGGCACTGGGTACTGTGCCAAGTACTGCCCTGTGAGCCACCCCCCTCACACACATATGTAACATCACAACACAGTAAGCATTTAATCACTTGTCAACCTGGTGTTTTTACCCCAATGCCTTTGTGTCTGTTGTACCCCAATGCCTTTTTAGGGCCTGTCCCCGCCAGGATCTGAGTCTAGAGGTGTCGGCGGTGACAAATGCCACTCTGTTTCCTAAAAACCAGAGAAAGGAAGAGAGGGCCTCATGCTACCTACCTACGATTCCCACAATGACATAGCCAACAATGGCAACGACGAGGAGGATACAGCAGATGATGTCAGTGCAGCTCCTGAGGGAGGAAGGAGAAGTAAGAACAAGATCAGGCACTAGCCCCAGAAGAGCATGGAGACCGGAGCACTCACTATGACCCCCTGCTTCATCCCAGCACCCCCCTGCAGAAACCAATCACATCCACGTTCTAGCTGAGACATGGCTCCTGCCTCCAAGGTCTCTGCGGCAATCAGCATTCCCCAGTCACCTACTCTTATTATTGCCACCGCAGAGTTTCGGATGAGAACAGGTGTTCTCTGCTCCGCCTGAGGCGCACCCCACTCCTATTGCCAGCTGCTGAGAGGCTGCTCTTACCTGTCATGAATGGGACCTTTGAATGTTGGGTCATATTTCTGTGGCGTCCCTAAAAAGAAGGTAAGAGAACGCTGAGTTAGCCATCCATTTGGAGTAGCATCGGGACAGCAGGGTAACTTTCCCCATCCTTTTCCTCCTACTAGGACCTGATATGGAGCTACTTCACACCCAGGAGAAGCAGGAACTTGGCAAATATTGGTGTTGGTTAGAGATGACAAATATCCCTTTCATCAAGTGGCAGGGCAGCTGGTAAACTGAAGCCGAGCAAGAGGAAGTGATCTGCCCAAAGGGACACAGCACATCAATGCAACAGCCAAGAACAGGACACCGTTTGCCACAGCTCTAACTACTTGGCAGTGCTTCCTCTTTGCCACCACCGGACACAGACTGAGCCAAATCTGGCCCCGGTGGGGTATCCATGCAGCCCTGGAGATATAACAGAGGGCAGACTATGGCCCATTGTATTTACTTTTCAAAATCAGAGTTGTGCATGTCTGCTATGTTATGGTGGGGAAAGTGTGTTGAGGAAGTCTGATTCTAAGTCTAATTGTCTATTTGTGGCAGTTGAATTTCTTCCCACCAAGAAGAGAAGAACTCAGGAACCTGTGGGTTAGTAATGAGTTTGGGGCTCTCGTGAGCAAGAGAACTTCAGTTCTGTAAGACACAGGCAAGAAAGATTCAGAACAGGAAATCACCTGCAACCACCATGTTCTGGGCTGATCCTAGCCATCCCCCAGGAGCACGGGAATTAAGGAAAATGCTCGTTAAACAATCCAGCAGCACAGAAGAGCACCAGAGACACAGCCACCCTCACCTGCCTCTGTCACACGCCAAATACCAACAAAACGCCAGGCAGATCTAAAAATACCAGGAATTCCTGCCCCAAGGAGCAGTTTGTGCCTTACAGCCCGCTCCGTGAGCCTCCCAGGACTGTATTCTCACCTTTTCACTTTAACACTTCATCGGCTCAAGAACTGCTTTAAGTCACTGGGGCAGGTGGGGAATTTAAAAATAAAGAGACAAATTGCTGGAGCCAAAACAATTAGTAATGCTCTTAGGAAGGAAGGAAATGCTGGTCATCCACCAAGGATGTCAGGTTTTCCCCAGTGCCTTACATTCAAGGATCTCAAAGCACTTTACAAACAAAACATTTATCACCTATGCCTCAACCCCTCCGGGAGGCCAGTCAGAATCATAATTCTACAGATGGAGAAAGTGAGGCACAGAATGGAAAAATTAATTCTTCAGAGTCACACGGTGAATCAGCAACAGAACCCAGGCGTCCTATCTCCTTCCCATGAACTCAGCCCACAAAAGCATGCCTCTGTCTCCTGAAAACTCCTTCCAAGCTTTCCCTAGGTATTTTCTGTTCTTTCTGGAACTGGCACCCCTAGTTTGAGTGCAGTAGCAAAAACGCTGTACAGGGGCAGGAGAGATGCTAGGAAAGTACACCCAAAGCAGGAGAGACATTGCAGGAGACAGGGTCTGGGAAAAGAGGAAACAGATTTAAAAATTTTATTAAAGCTAATGTTAAAAAAATATATATAATATGTAGGTTGGGAAAAGAGCGTCTGTACATCTGGGTATAGTGCTTAGAGATTATCCACAAATATAAAGTTAGTTTTTAAAAGTCATATGATACATAAAGTACAGAATCAGCCCACATTTAGGTGACTAGATTTAACAATACAGTTTAGATATTAGAATACTACATCCTCATCTTGGCACCATGGACGGTGCGGATGGAGGAGGCTGGAAGTGGGTTTCACCTTTACAACAAAGGCCCGGAGACTACCAGAACCAGGGAGGAAAATAATCTACCAAGACATCATTTTTCTTCCGATATCTTAGTGTCCAGGGCTGGAAATAATTCGGTGCCTGACTGTAGAACAAGTTTCCACACAGCTCCTCGGCCAATTCTTAGAGAATGTTTCCATTCAGCTCTTGGGAATTTTCCAAGAGAGAAAGTCACCAGAACTGTTTTCAGAGCCTCAGAAGAGGCCCAGGGGCCCCTCAGTCAGGTTACCCAGACCCAGCTCCAGACCTAGGATAGCAAGTTCTAGCTAACCTAGAAACCCCTTCTCCCTACAGGCTGCAACCGCCCATACCCACCAAAGCACTCCTTGGATGGAATTCAATAGCTGGAGCCAGACTGCTCATTCCATTACCTCCCACCCTGAGAAGGAGCCAGGCCCGGATCCCTCTCTGAGACGCCTAGGAGCTGCTGAGATTCCCTAATCCCTGGATCAAAACGTGGGCAAGAGCCAGTGCACCAGGCAGGCATACACGGATGCTTTGAAAGTGAAACCAAGTGGATTTCCTGGAAAAACAGGGCAAGGCTAGCTAGCATACATACGCCAGAAATTCCAGCTACCTCATGTACTTACAGCTGGCACTTGTGGAAGAGACATGAGTGTGCAGTGTTCCTTCTCTGTATCTCTCACATGCAGAGAGCACCCGCCTTGGCCACCTTGTTTGTGGACAGGCAGTAAAGTGATTTTACAAGGCCCGTTTCCCTTATCTACAGAGCAGGATTCTTGCCAACTTCTGTGAACTGTCTGCGCAAACACTCAGAGCAGCTGCATCCCCACCCCCACCAGGGAGAATTTACGCAGAAGAGTTTATAACAGCCGGTTTGCAGATCCCACTCAGCACTCAAAAGTGCACCATGGCCCATTTGCCAAGCTACAGAGATCACCAAGCTCTCAGCAGGACACTAGGGACACGTGAAATGAAACAGTTCTTGATTTCTGCTCCCTGGCTTTCCCTCTTTCAGGGGGATCACAACTCACTGTTCAGAGAGAGAGCAGCTGGTAGCTGACAGCGCACTTCAGGCCAAACCTGCAGCCCCTCCCTGCTAATCCAGGCCTGGATGCTGCCAGTGCATCTTGCTTCTATTCCAGTCCTGGGCTCCCCATGTCCCCAACTCTGCCAACACACCTCAGTTCTGCCCCACCCTGCTCTTCCAGTCCTGGATCACTCCAGGGCAGCGATGGCTAACTTTGCTGGAACGTTCACCTCCCTAAGAATACCACGCAAGCAACAACTTTGTGGCAATTACCCCCAAACTAGCCACCCCCCCTGCAGTGTCTTGGAAAGCAAGGGGGGGGGGTCTCCACCATCTGTGCTGACACAAAGGGAACTCTGAACCTTTGCAGAAAGGGTGAGGGTCACAGAGGAGAACTGGAGGTCCAGCTTCTCAGCCATCAGGGCCAAGAGACTCCAAGGTTAATTTGTGGCCCTGGGAGTCTAAAAGAGGAGGGGCCAGAGACCAGGGCTATGTACCTAACACAGAGTGACTCACAACAAGGGAGTGACAACTTGTCCACACACAAGTCATGCTGCTTTAACTACACCATCGAAAGCAGTACAAGCCAGCTAGTGTTTCTACTGATTACAAAGGTGCTTTTATAGCAATTCCCCTGCAAGAAAGGGAATAAGCTCTGTGGGTGCAGGGTGCCTTTATACCAGGGCTTAGAGCGTTTTTCTCCATTCAGTCCCAGGGCAGGGCTAACCACAACTGGAAAAAAACGCAGAGGAAAGGCAGCTGCTGACTTGTTTAGCCAGGAAGCTGTTAACCCTAACACTCCGCACCCTCTCTACCTTCCATGGACCTCAGCTGCTTGGGAAGGAGTCTGACTGGCAGACATTCATTAAAGTTCAGGGAGGTTCCTGAGAGCCAGCCATGTCCGTCCATGCCCATAATCAGAAAGGCATCCGAGCACAGAATGCTACTGGCAAAGTCCCAAGGCACCCAGGCGAGGCAGCCCCCGATTCCCCAGAACCAAGTGCTGTCCACTGCAGCACCTTGCACACCACAGAGGGGAAAGAAAGCGCCAGGAGCAGGAAGGGAGCGCAGGAGGCTGGCATTAGCAGGCCCCAGAGAAGAAAGACACACTGGACATTGCTGCACGACGCACACTTTCTTACCGTGTTTGCCATAATAATTCTCTTCGTCTCCCGCCATGCCAGCGACTCGCTGCAGGAGCTCAGCTCACTTTCTTTCGACTCCCACAGTCAGCTGGGGATCGGTTGCCCAGTCGGGCTCCCGTGGCCCCCCTCTTCCTCTCTGGCTGAACTGGTCTAACCTGTAATAGGTATTTATCAAAAAGCTCCCTTTGCAGGCAGCTTGTGTTGCTCTTTCACACACTGATTCTCTGGCTGTCTTAGCCCTCTTTCCCTTTCTCTCTGGGTGTGACCATGAGCAGCCAATAAAAACAGGCCCATTCAGCGAGCACATTTAAAGGGACAGCAACCCTCCTCTAGGATAGGGCTGGGTTGTTGGCCTGCTTCTCCCAGGCCCTGTGCCACGTCTGGTCATTTACACCCTCTGCCAAATGCATGCCAAGTGCTCCCGAATCAGAATAGGAGCAAAAGTGGAAACATCACCCAAGGTGCAAGGCAGGGGCCAGTTCAAAAGCAGGACTGAGGCTCTTTCTTTAGCACTCATAGGATCTCTCAAGATGTCCCTCACATGGAAGATGTATCAGATTCTAGCCATCTCGCAGGGCCAGACCTGCAGCCAAGCAGAGCTCTGCACAGAGAAATCCCAACCACGAACCCCTGCACCCCCAAACACATGGAATCTGACGCACTGCGAAGAATTTCTCCCCAAAGAAAGGGGTCAATGAAGCAGCTCCATGCCTTAGTGCCCGCGCAGCATGGTGGCACATGGCAGAAGGGAGTCTCACAGACAGGCTGTGAACAGTTGTAGCTGCTTAAACCATAAAAAGGCAACAAAATGGGGAAGTTTTATTGCTTAACAAAAGAAACTTTTTTACACCCATGAAAATAGGTATGCAATGCTCTGAGCTGGGTTCTGACCCCTCCGCGGTTGGAGTCAGGCTGAATTCTCTTCTCTCCTCTCAGTCGTGCAGCTACAGGCAGAACAGCTGAGTTTCTTTTCCTCTGAAAAAGAGACTTTCCTCTCACAAGTCCCTGATGCAGAGAATGAGGGAAAGGCACAAGTGGGAGAGAGACACATCTAGATGTGTGTGCACGTTTCTATTCTGCTGACAGGCCGAGGCACCGTGGTTGTGGTAGAACTGTGTTGGTTCCTGATACAGTCATACTCCCACAGCCTCTAGTGCGGATGCAGGTATGCCAGAGTAAAGGTGTCTTGCTGCTACAACTTGTTCCCCTTCCTGTCGGGAATAGCTAGACTAGTTCAAGGCACCTTGATATCGGGCTAACCAGGTTCACACTAGTTACTAGTCACTCTACCGACAGAGTTAAGCTTTTGTGTATAGACAAGACCTTAGAATTGTGTCTTTAAAAAAAGCTTTAAGCCTTTCTATGTGTTGTGCTCATCTACCCTCCTTCACACACCCCTAGAGGGCAGGGCTGCTACCACCAGTGGGCAGATGGGACTGAAGGCCCAGAGAGACTAAGTGACTTGCCTGAGGGAGTCTGTGGCAGAGCAGGGATTTGAACCTGGCTCACCTACGTCTCAGGCTAGCGCCCTTGACCGCTAGACCTTCTTCTTCTTCCTTTAGCCACCCCACTGGCCACCGCTGGCACGGGACCAAGGTGCGGGGCTGTGGTTGGAAGCTGGTTCTGCTTGTTGTGTTCATAACGTGTACTCAGCACCATGGGCAGAGAGCTCTAGCCGCCAGTCCCAGCACCTCGACTGAGCCTCAGGGGGCACACACGGTGAGCCACAGCAAGGCAGGTGTCATGAGTATACAGCTAAGGGTAGCATAAAATCCCTCCTTTACCTGTAAAGGGTTAAGAAGCTCAAATAACCTGGCTGGCACCTGACCAAAAGGACCAATAAGGGGATACTTTCAAATCTATAGGGGAAGGTTTTTGTTTTGTGCTCTGTGTGTCGTCCTCTCTGAGGCAAAAAGAGAGACCAAGCAAGTAATCCAGCTCCTACTGAAATGATACATCTAATATTAGAGAAGTAATAGCAAGGAAATGCGTTAGAGTATCTTATTTTAGCTTGTGAATTTTCCCTATGCTAAGAGGGAGGTTTATTCCTGTTTCCTGTAACTTTAAAGTTTTACCTAGAGGAGAATCCTCTGTGTTTTAAATCTTATTATCCTGTAAAATTACCTTCCATCCTGATTTTACAGAAGTGCTTCTTTTACTTTTTTCTTTATAATAAAGTTCTGTTTTTAAGAATCTGAAAACCCAAGGGGCACTGGTCTGTGCTCACCTTGGTTACCTATTTGATTGGTATATTATTCTCAAGCCTCCCCAGGAAAGGGGGTGAAGGGGATTGGGGGGGTATTTTGGGGAAGCAGGAACTCCAAGTGGTCCTTTTCCTGAATCTGTGTCTAACTCACTTGGTGGTGGCAGCGATACCATCCCAGGGTAAGGAATTTATGCCTTGGGGAAGTTTTTAACCTAAGCTGGTGGAATATAAGCTTAGGGGGGTCTTTCATGCGGGTCCCCACATCTGTACCCCAGAGTTCAGAGTGGGGAGGGAACCCTGACAGCAGGGTTCTCCTCCCGCCACCTCCATCTCAGCGTCCTCGGCATCTCTGCTGGAATCGAGAGCAAGAAGTCAGCTGGTACCGGTTCTGTTCGTGGCGGAGACCCACCAAATTCACATTGCGCTAGGGTGCACGTTCCAATCTCGGGTTGCCGTTGAAATCACTGAGTGTCTCATGCCCACTCTGTCCCCTGAGCCTACAGTTCATTGCTGTGGTCTACCCTCTTCGCTATATTTAGATTGTAAATAAATCTCCACTAGACACATTGACTCAGAGTCAGGAATAGAAACCAGAAGCCCTGACTCCCAGCCCCTCCCCCACTCTAACCATGAGACCCCCCACTTCCCTCCCAGAGCTGGGAATAGAACCCAGGAGTCCTGGCTCCCAGCCCCCGTTGCTCTCTCCTGGAGCTGCTGCCTTGGACGGAGGGACCCGCACCCCTCTACCCAGCGTCAGGCTGCCCTAGGCACAAAGGAGGGCTGGGGAAAGCCTCAACCGTGATGAGGAGAGGAGAGAGGCCAGACCCGCTCCCTAGGCAGGGCAGAGCCTGCTGGGCCATGAGTCATTCTGCCACTCAGGCTGCTGCAGAGAGGGTGGAGAGAACGGAACAAGCAGCACAAGGGTGTGAATGCATGAGGGAGGCCGATTAACCACAGCCTAGAGGGCGAATGCTCCCAGCCGGTCCCTGAGCCGCAGTGCTGGGGGCAGAGGGAGCGAAGGGGGAAGCCTGGAGGGGTGGGACTGGGAGATCCAGGCAGTGCGGGGAGGAAGGACGATCCAGGGGTTCAGCCTCAGGAGAACTGGGCTCAATTCCCTGCTCTGCCACTGACTCCCTGTGTGGTCTTGGTCAAGTCACTTAGTTTCTCTGTGCCTCGGGACCCAGTTGTACAAGATGAGTAATAGCCCAGGGCTGGGCTAGAGCGGCAGCTCCCATAGCTAGGGCTAGCAAGGCTGCTGAGATGCCCCAGCCCCTGGCGGGGCCAGCTCACGGGAGGCTGGCTCGGTTATTCACACACCCAGAGCCATTTGGGTTCCTTTTGTCACCCTTTGACTTTCCCATCACGTGGCCTTCCCAGGCCCTTCAGGCCATTTTCCTTCCCCAACATGGATTCTGCGGGTTTGTTTCCATCTCCCTCCGGGTGGGCGCGATCTCGCAGCCTCCTCTCTGTCCACAAGCTGCAGGCTGAGCCCCGAGCCAGCCCCCGTCCCTGCACCCCGGACGCAGCCTCACAGCTTTCGGACGCCATGAGCTGCTGGGCCTGAGGATGGGGACGAGAACGAGGAGAAGGTAGAAAGTGTCACCTCCCAAGCCAGCTGCCCTCAGCCTCCAGCCATGCACAATGACAGTCCCCAGACCCCCCCATCTCAAGGGGCTGCCCCAGGGCGCCAGCCCTAGTGGGTGCTGTTCAGAGGAGGTGGCGAGCAGCGTCCTGGCAAGCACAACCCGATCAACAGGAAATGAAGTGGTGCTAATTAAAAGAGATGGATGCCACCGGCTTTTATCTGCCGTTCAGCCAGGATCAAAGAGAGGCCGTTTCAGAGAAAGTGCCAGGAAGCCACAAGTTCGCAGAGCCCCGGGAAACCCCCCGAGGCCTCTCTCCAGGGCAGAAAACCAACATATTCCTCGCAGCCCGAAAGTGGAACCGCCCCGAGGTGCTTGGCTGTTCAGCCGCACCTGCCCCATGGGCTCCGAGGGGCACGGGGAAGTGGGGTGTAGCCAGAGATCCCTGGGCAGCCGCGGGCTCGCTGCAGAGCCGAAAGTATCACAATGGCAAATTGGGTTTAGTCTGTCCGCCCCCCTCCCCACCGGCGGCTGCTAGACCCACCGCACTGACCTCTCCGGGGGGGAAGGGACAATTTCCGTTTAAAGCGTTTATCAGATTCAACCGACTTGGGTTTGTGTCCTGTGGTAACGGGTTAATTTGGTTTTGATTTCTAATGAAGAGTTCGCTGCCTGGGAGAATGGAGGATCTATGCTCCTCACCCCTGACCCACAGCTCCCTGCTACCCCAGGCCTGCCCCGCCCAGCTCTGCCAGTGCCCCTCAACCCTGACCCACAGCCCTCACTATCCCAGCACTGCCTCCCCAGCTCTGCTGGTGCCCGTCAACCCCAACCCACAGCCCCCACTATCCCAGCCCTGCCCCCCCAGCTCTGCTGGTGCCCCTCAACCCCAACCCACAGCCCCCACTATCCCAGCCCTGCCCCCCCAGCTCTGCCGGTGCCCCTCAACCCCGACCCACAGCCCCCACTATCCCAGCCCCCCCCAGCTCTGCTGGTCCCCCTCAACCCCGACCCACAGCCCCCACTATCCCAGCCCAGGGCTGCCCCCCAGCTCTGCCGGTGCCCCTCAACCCTGACCCACAGCCCCCACTATCCCAGCCCAGGGCTGCCCCCCAGCTCTGCCCGTGCCCCTCACTCCCGACCTGCAGCCCCCTCCTACCCCAGGCCTGTCCCCCCAGCTCCACCAATGCCCCTCAGTCCCAACCTACAGCCTCACCAAAGTCTGGTCCTGGCTCCCAGCTGAACTCTCCCAATGCCCTTCGCTCCATCCCTGCAGCCACCTCGTCCCCCTGGTCACCAGCCCCGGGCTGAGGACGTGAGGGGTTCTCAGCTCCTCCCTCAGCAGGGCCCTGGTTGCCTCCTGCCGGAATTGACCAGCTTGTGGCCTGCTGCCGCAGGGGCGGTCTCCTGGTCTGGGTGGATCTTCCCGCTGATGCAAAGCTGCTCTTGTGACCAGCCTGGGTCAGACGCCCCCCACCCCAGTCTGGACAGCCCCAGGACACAGGAAGGACGGGTTCCCTAATTCCAGCCTCCGGACCAATCTCTGATTTATTACCTGGGGCCCTTCCTAAACTCAGCAGCTCATCCTGCCATGGCCCGGGCTGCACCTGTGGTGCGGACAGAGACCTTGAGACCCCAGCGGCAACGGGTACAGGGCATGGGCACAGGTGCTACAAGTAAGGGTGCCGGGGTACGGCAGGACCCCCTGGTTTGAAGCGGTTTCCATCACCTACAGGATTTAGAGTTTGGTTCCCTGGCTCTCAGCACCCCCACTCTACAAACCGTTCCATCCCCCCAGGTTTGGGGTCACCCTGCCATGGGTCCCGCTCTGGGCTTACCCAGCAGATGCCAGTTTCTACAGCTGCCAGTCTGGCCCCTGCCTTCCGCTAACAACATCCAGCCCTGAGGTGAGGAAATCCCTCTGCAGGCCCCACGGGAGCACGTGACCCGTGTGGCTGGTAACAGGATGTCATGCCTGCTAGCACAGCCAGACAGGCAAGAGGCCTGGCCTGTAACAAGTGGCTGTGCCAGTCCCAGGCCCCTCTGATGCTGGGGGCTCCATGGGGGCCCATGGGCAGCGCTTGCCTCTTTCCAAATCCTCACGTGGTCCCGGCACCTCTGGCGTTTCCAGCCTCGCTACCCAGTACCCGTTTGCAGCACCAAACCACCAGTTGTTTGCTGTCCGGGCCTGGCCTCTGCTGCCCTGACGGGTCCCAGCGTGGCCAGGATCTGCGGCTCTCCCTCTAAGCTGGGTCGTGCCTGGCATGTGAAGTGGCAGCATCTCAGAGCTTGGTTCTCTGGCTAGGCAGCAGTTCTGCAGAAAAGGACCTAGGGGTCACAGTGGACGAGAAGCTGGATATGAGTCAACAGTGTGCTCTTGTTGCCAAGAAGGCTAACGGCATTTTGGGCTGTATAAGTAGGGGCATTGCCAGCAGATCGAGGAACGTGATCGTTCCCCTCTATTCGACATTGGTGAGGCCTCATCTGGAGTACTGTGTCCAGTTTTGGGCCCCACACTACAAGAAGGATGTGGAAAAATTGGAAAGAGTCCAGCGGAGGGCAACAAAAATGATTAGGGGGCTGGAGCACATGACTTACGAGGAGAGGCTGCGGGAACTGGGATTGTTTAGTCTCCAGAAGAGAAGAATGAGGGGGGATTTGATAGCAGCCTTCAACTACCTGAAGGGGGGTTCCAAAGAGGATGGAGCTCGGCTGTTCTCAGTGGTGGCAGATGACAGAACAAGGAGCAATGGTCTCAAGTTGCAGTGGGGGAGGTTTAGGTTGGATATTAGGAAACACTATGTCACTAGGCGGGTGGTGAAGCACTGGAATGCGTTACCTAGGAGGTGGTGGAGTTTCCTTCCTTAGGAGGTTTTTAAGGTCAGGCTTGACAAAGCCCTGGCTGGGATGATTTAGTTGGGGATTGGTCCTGCGTTGAGCAGGGGGTTGGACTAGATACCTCCTGAGGTCCCTTCCAACCCTGATCTTCTATGATTCTCCACCCCTCAAAACTCCCTCTCCTCCCTCTGGCTGAGTCAGCTCCTGCCTTGCTCAGATTCCCTCTCCCTGAGTTAGCTAGCGGGGGCAGCAGTCCACTGAGAGAGGGGAGGTTCCTCCTCCAGCTGGACCAAGGTCTGCAGCCTCTGGGTCATAAGGGTCTGAATCCAGGGACTGGGGCCCTAGGCAGCATCTGAACCTCCAGGAGACTGAACAGCACCCGACAGACGGAAACATCCCCCACCCCCTCCTACAGCTGCTTCGGGTGCAGGTCTCTGTGGGTCAGCCAGGGAGCAGGTCCGTCTTTCTCCGGGACATTCTTCCTCCCTAGATCCCACTAGGCACAGAATTCCTCACACACACACACCCCCTAAGCTGTGGCTGTGCACTGTTAAACAGCCCCCGCTCCACCCCAGAAGCAGCTGCATTCTCTCACCGTAAACGCAGATCCTGTGCATCTCATTAGCAGCCCCCTTTGCAAACCCCCGCGGCAGGCACACTATCCTCACCACGGAGTTGGGTTCAGTGGTTGGTCCTGCGTTTGGAGTGTTCTTTGTCCTTTGCATGCTCCCTCTCCCGTTCTAGCTCAGTGGTTTGGACTTCGCTATCTAACCGCAGGCAGGAGCTGGGCTTCCCCGTTTCAACACAGCAGGGTTGGGAGTGAAAAGCCAAATGTATCGAAAGCAAGAGACATGGCGGGTTGTGGGCTCTCTCCCAAGGCGTGTCCCTGGGAAGCGAGTGGCTCTGTGACCCACCCTGTCCTGAATGACTAGAAGGCAGCCACCTCCCTGCCTCAGTTCCTGCCCCACTTCCACCCCTCCTCCCAGCATGTCATGCTCTGAAACGCTGCCAGCTGGCGGGAGGGGGCACCTCATCTGCAGCCCGGAACACAGCCCCCCTGGGCAGCCAGGGGAGCGAATTGCCAGCGAGTAGCTGGTCACCGGCCCGGGTATGGAACGTGCCTGGGGGCTCCGTCCCAGGCCCAACAGACAAGTGCCCCTGGCCCAGAACGGCCCAAACTCCAGCCATGCTGCTCCCCTTGTACAGGGGGCTGGGCGCCACCCCGCCTGGGAGAGCCCCTCCAGAGAGAGACGCATCCCCTGCAAATACCTCTACCCCCCCTCCCGTGCTGCCCTTTCCCAGCCACCCCAGCGCTGTCAGGCGAGGGCCCAGCCCTTTTGTCTAAAGCCGGGTATTTCTCCCCCTCCCGGAGGGTGACTGCCCTGCCCTGCCCCCCAGGCAGGCTGGGCTCTAGCCGCGGGGGGAGGATCCCGTACGCTCACCTAGGGAGAGAATACGAGCGAGCGAGCCCCATGTGACTGGAAGGGGCCCAGATACCATGGTGATGGGTGCAGCGGCAGCACCTACCGAGAGCGCAGGAATCTACGGAGCAGAGGGGTTGGTGCTGGTTTGGATTGCGGTGCCATCCACTGCCAGGATCAGGCACATCAGATCTCACCTCCGGGGCCACCAGTCCATATGCTCCAGTACCCACCGCCTGCCCTGGGGCCCACACAGCACCCAGTGACGGGTGCTTCCCAGCACGGGGAGCCAGACCCGGGCTAGCTCTGTTCAAGCCATGCTAAAAATAGCCGCGTGGCTGCAGCGGGACGGACAGCGGCTCAGGCCAGCCCCCCAGTACCAGGGGTGTAGCCGGGTAGCTAGCCCAGCCCCCGCCCAGGCCACACAGATCCAGTGGCTCTGCCTTCACTGCACAGAATGAGGGGTCTGGGCCGGAGTTAGCCAGCACGGCGTAAACCCCACGTGGAGACAAAGCGCTGTCGGAGTGTGCCTGGCTGAGCTGACCCCCACGGGCTCCAGGGAGGGAAAAGCAGAGCTGGTCCCAGGGAAGAACAGAGCCCAGCCCGGCGGCCGTTCACACCAGCCAGAACCATGGGCCGAAACCAACATCCCAACCGCTCTGGTGCCATCTGGCTGCATCACCAGGGTGGGGCGCTCCGGGGCTCCCCGGGTGGGGACCAGGACAGAGAAAACAGCTTGTTATAAACCAGGAAGGTGAGAGCCCCCCTGCCCCAGCCCTGTTCTGTCCCATGGGGGGGTGCGGAAACCATCTCCTCAATTCAAACTTGCCCCATGAATCAGGAGAGTCAAAATTCTGTTCCCACCACAAGGAGTCACTGCAGAGTCCTTTGTCCCCCGGCATCTGGGCATTGGGGAGGGGGCTGCTTAGCGAGTGAGCTTTTTGGGGCAGGGACTATTTCCCAGTCTAGATTTGTACAGTGCCTGGCATGACGGGGCCCTGATCTCGGCTGGTCTCTGGGCAGCGCCTGGCGCGATGGGGCCCTGATCTCGGCCGGGGAGCAGGCTCTGGATGGCACTTATCTCAGGCAGCTCCCGGAAGCAACGGCATGTCCCCTTTCCAGCTCCTATGTGGAGGCGCAGCCAGGAGGCTCTGCGTGCTGCCCCGTCTGCGGGCACCGCCCCCGCAGCTCCCATTGGCTGGGAATCGCGGGCAGAGGGAGCTGCAGGGGCGGTGCCCACAGACGGGGCAGCACGCAGAGCCTCCTGGCTGCACCTCCACGTAGGAGCTGGCCGCATGCAGAGCAGAGGTAGCACGCGGAGCAGAGCCCCCTGGCTGCCCCTATGCATAGGAGGGGGGATGTGCCGCTGCTTCTGGGACCTGCTAGGAGCAGCCCCCGACCCTGCTCCCCGGCTGGAGTGAGGCAAACCCTAAACCCTGCTCCCCCCCGCAGCTGTCAGCGCTGCTTGTGCAGGACAGCAAGTGTGGGCACCCTCCTGGGGGAGCTGGGCAGCATTTCTCACAGGGCTGTCACACCAGGGTGTGCCCCAGGCCCAGCCACCCCGCCCCCGCTCCCTTCCCTGCCACCGTCAGTCCGAGAGGAAGGAAACAACACGACTGGTGCTGATGATTAGAAACACAGGGCCCTGCGCCATGCGAAACGGAAGTGGGGGGGCGGGCGGCCAAGCCCAGGGCTGGTTCAGATAAACACCCCCTCCCCCTAGGAAACATCACCCCAGAAACTGGGCACGATTGACAGCTCGGGGTGAGGGGCAGAATGGGGGGAGGAAACTAATGGTCCGTAACATCACATCTCCGGTGCTCCCAGCCCCCATCTTCACACGTCAGCCTGCGTATGCGTATGCTGCTCCGGGGCGGGTCAGAGCGGGCTCCCCGCGAAGGGGGAACAACTGAGTGCTGTAACTAAAGGGATCTGGGCAGCGCCCGGCCCGAGGGGGCCCTGATCTCGGTTGGGGTCTGGGCAGCGCCCGACGCGAAGGGGCCCTGATCTCGGTTGGGGTCTGGGCAGCGCCGGACCCGATGGGGCCCCGATCTCGGTCACGGTCTGGGTGGCACCCAGCACGAGGGGGCCCTGATCTTGGTCATGGTCTGGGCGGCGCCCGGCGCGAGTGGGCCCTGATCTCGGTTGGGGTCTGGGCAGCGCCCAGCGCGACAGGGCCCAGGTCTGGGTCAGGGTCGGGGTCCGCGGCACCCAGGTCTGGGTCGGGGTCTCCTGGACGCAGTTCTCGGTTTACTACACTGCACCCTGGGGGTTTCCTGCCTTTGTACCCAGCCCCACGGCGCCCGTCTCCCCGACACGCACCATCAGCCATCGCTCGCCCCGGCCACACAGCGGACCAGCTAACGGGCCCAGTTCCCCCCACAGCCCCCGCCTGGCCCCCGCCAGCCTGGCCCCCGCCTGGCCGTCCCCCGCTGACAGCGGAAGCCCGGGGGTGGGGGGGCTCAGCCCGTGGGCGTTACAGGGTCCGGCTGCCTCGGGGCCCTAAGGAGAAACAGACTGGGGTGGGGGGGGGTACGACTGGGGATCCCAGCTCCCCCCCGCCGGCCGAGCCCAGCACATGGGGCAGCCCCACCCCAGCTCCCCTTGGGCACTTTCCCGCCCAGCTGCCGGGCGTGGGAGGGCCCCGATCCTGGGCACGGCGCCCGGCAGGGACGCAGCCCCCCCGCCCCACCGAGCCCCCCCTTACCGTAAGCCTCGTCCGGCTCCTTCCAGCCCATCGCGTTCCCCGGCTCCCCGCACTGCTCCGCCGCAGCCGCTCGCCCTGCACAGCCCGGGGGCCGCCGGGGAGGGGCGCCGGGGGCGGGGCTTGAGGCCACACCCCCAGAGCTCGGTCCCCCAATCGCCTGGGTCCTCGGGGGCCGCGCGCCCCGCCCCCTGTTACGAGAGCCGCCTGCCTGGGAAGGGGCGGGGCCATATAGCCCCATGGCCGCCCCATCCCCCCATCAGTCCATATGGTCCAATATCCCCCCTCCTGCTGCCTGGGACTGGACCATCAGTCCATATAGTCAGAGAGCTCCCTCCTGGGCTTGCCCAGAGGGGCGTCGGTCCATCTAGCCCCGTATGGAACCTCCTGCCACTGCAGATCAGAACTTCGGTCCACAGAGCTCATCTTCCACCCTAGATCGGCTCATCGGTCACTATTGTCTGATATCGCCCTGCCTGCCATGCCAGGTCAGCGCCCTCCTTTCTGCCCTGCAGGATCGAGCCGTTACAGGCCCGCTGGCCCCGTGCCTGCCCCCTGCTGTGCTGGAGACGATACCTCAGTGATGAGCAGCGGACAAGAACCTGAACAGTCCGGAACAGAAGAACGGGTCTGTCCAGCTCGTTAGGTGGCTGCGTAGGGGACCAGGCCTCAGACCTCAGTATCCACAGCTCCTCCCTAATGAATCTCACTTACAGGTCCATACAGTCCAGTATCTCATGTCCTGCCATACTATATAGACTGTTGCTGGTCCATATAGAATCATCGAATCTCAGGGTTGGAAGGAACCTCAGGAGGTCATCTAGTCCAACCCCCGCTCAAAGCAGGACCAACACCAACTAAATCATCCCTGCCAGGCCTTTGTCCTTAAAAACCTCTAAGGAAGGAGATTCCACCACCTCCCTAGGGAACCCATTCCGGTGCTTCACCACCCACCTAGTGAAAAAGTTTTTCCTCATATCCAACCTAGATCTCCCACACTGCAACTTGAGACCATTGCTCCTTGTTCTGTCATCTGGTACCACTGAGAACAGTCTAGATCCAGCCTCTTTGGAACCCCCTTTCAGGTAGTTGAAAGCAGCTATCAAATCCCCCCTCACTCTTCTCTTCTGCAGACTAAACAATCCCAGTTCCCTCAGCCTCTCCTCATAAGTCATGTGCTCCAGCCCCCTAATCATTTTTGTTGCCCTCCATTGGACTCTTTCCAATTTTTCCACATCCTTCTTGTAGTGTGGGGCCCAAAACTGGACACAGTACTCCAGATGAGGCCTCACCAATGTCGAATAGAGGGGAATGATCACGTCCCTTGATCTGCTGGCAATGCCCCTACTTATACAGCCCAAAATGCCGTTAGCCTTCTTGGCAACAAGGGCACACTGTTGACTCATATCCAGCTTCTCGTCCACTGTGACCCCTAGGTCCTTTTCTGCAGAACTGCTGCCTAGCCAGAGAACCAAGCTCTGAGATGCCGCCAGTTCACATGCCAGGCAGGACCCAGCTTACAGGGAGAGCCGCAGATCCTGGCCACGCTGGGACCCGTCGGTCCTTTTCTGCAGAACTGCTTCCTAGCCATTCGGTCCCTAGTCTGTAGCGGTGCATGGGATTCTTCCGCCCTAAGTGCAGGACTCTGCACTTGTCCTTGTTGAACCTCATCAGATTTCTTTTGGCCCAATCCTCTAATTTGTCTAGGTCCCTCTGTATCCGATCCCTACCCTCCAGCGTATCTACCACTCCTCCCAGCTTAGTGTCATCTGCAAACTTGCTGAGGGTGCAGTCCACGCCATCCTCCGGATCATTAATTAAGATATTGAACAAAAGCGGCCCCAGGACCGACCCTTGGGGCACTCCGCTTGATACTGGCTGCCAACTAGACATGGAGCCGTTGATCACTACCCGTTGAGCCCGATGATCTAGCCAACTATCTATCCACCTTACAGTCCATTCATCCAGCCCATACTTCTTTAACTTGCCGGCAAGAATACTGTGGGAGACCGTATCAAAAGCTTTGCTAAAGTCAAGGAATAACACATCCACTGCTTTCCCCTCATCCACAGAGCCAGTTATCTCGTCATAGAAGGCAATTAGGTTAGTCAGGCATGACTTGCCCTTGGTGAATCCACGCTGACTGTTCCTGATCACTTTCCTCTCCTCTAAGTGCTTCAGAATTGATTCCTTGAGGACCTGCTCCATGATTTTTCCAGGGACTGAGGTGAGGCTGACTGGCCTGTAGTTCCCCAGATCCTCCTTCTTCCCTTTTTTAAAGATGGGCACTACATTAGCCTTTTTCCAGTCATCCGGGACCTCCCCCGATCGCCGTGAGTTTTCAAAGATAATAGCCAATGGCTCTGCAATCTCACCCGCCAACTCCTTTAGCACCCTCGGATGCAGCGCATCCGGCCCCGTGGACTTGTGCTCGTCCAGCTTTTCTAAATAGTCCTGAACCACTTCTTTCTCCACAGAGGGCTGGTTACCCCCTCCCCATGCTGTGCTGCCCAGTGCAGTAGCTGACCTTGTTCGTGAAGACAGAGGCAAAAAAATCATTGAGTACATTAGCTTTTTCCACATCCTCGGTCACTAGGTTGCCTCCCCCATTCAGTAAGGGGCCCACACTTTCCTTGGCTTTCTTCTTGTTGCTAACGTACCTGAAGAAACCCTTCTTGTTGTTGTCAGATGCTACCGGTGTGGTGCTCTGCTTTCTCCTATGTTGATATCACTCGGCTGCGTGCTTGTGTTCCCTCTGTGTGCTGCCCCAGCTCTGCGCAGATAGCTGACCCAGCAAACCCGACGAGAACCCCCAATAACCACAGAGTCTAGTAAGATACAAAGTCACGTTGACTAGGTTTATTGCGATCTTGGACACAATCGCAGTTCCCTGTAGGTTTCTTAGCCTAACTCCGGGCACACTACGAGAAAGTGCCTCTTGGCAATGGACCCGGCTCAGTCAGTGGCGGGACTTTCCACTGCCCCCTCAGCTGGACAAAGGCACCTCCCCAGGGATACATTCTTATACACAGGTACAAACAAGTTACACATCACTCCTGACGTATTGAGGTGCAACCCCTCTATGCAGCAAGGTGCCGCTTCTCACCTTGTCCAGATTGGTTCGATCAAAACAACCCTATCCATCATATCCCCCTTTTGCCCCTGTCATTGGGATGGGTCGGCCTGTTCCATGTTATCTGTGGAATGTTCCGGTATAGTGTGTTTTGGTACCATGTTTGTACTTTAACTTTGCGAGGTGAATATATATTTATGCAACATCAGCCCTTTTCCTGCCAGCTTCTGTGAACCGAGCACAGTCTGACTTCGCTTTTTAGCCAAGTTTTGACCATTACTTTAGTTCAGGCCTCAGGCCTCATACTGGGCCTTCATTAGGGCCTTCACTTACTACACTTGTTACTCTTCACATCCCTTGCTAGCTGCAACTCCAAGTGTGATTTGGCCTTCCTGATTTCACTCCCGCATGCCTGAGCAATATTTTTATACTCCTCCCTGGTCATTTGTCCAATCTTCCACTTCTTGTAAGCTTCTTTTTTTTGTGTTTAAGATCAGCAAGGATTTCACTGTTAAGCCAAGCTGGTCACCTGCTAGATTTACTATTCTTTCTGCACATTGGGATGGTTTGTTCCATCTCTCAGGGGATCCTGCCCATCAGTTCCCCGAGGGAGTCAAAGTCTGCTTTTCTGAAGTCCAGGGTCCGTATTCTTCTGCTCTCCTTTCTTCCTTGTGTCAGGATCCTGAACTCGACCATCTCATGGTCACTGCCTCCCAGGTTCCCATCCACTTTTGCTTCCCCTACTAATTCTTCCCGGTTTGTGAGCAGCAGGTCAAGAAGAGCTCTGTCCCTAGTTGGTTTCTCCAGCATTTGCCCCAAGAAATCATAGAATCATAGAATCATAGAATATCAGAGTTGGAAGGGACCTCAAGAGGTCATCTAGTCCAACCCCCTGCTCAAAGCAGGACCAATTCCCAGCTAAATCATCCCAGCCAGGGCTTTGTCAAGCCGGGCCTTAAAAACCTCCAAGGAAGGAGACTCCACCACCTCCCTAGGTAACGCATTCCAGTGTTTCACCACCCTCCTAGTGAAATAGTTTTTCCTGATATCCAACCTGGACCTCCCCCACTGCAACTTGAGACCATTGCTCCTTGTTCTGTCATCTGCCACCACTGAGAACAGCCGAGCTCCATCCTCTTTGGAACCCCCCTTCAGGTAGTTGAAGGCTGCTATCAAATCCCCCCTCATTCTTCTCTTCTGGAGACTAAACAATCCCAGTTC
>NC_048313.1:15224292-15224587 GCF_013100865.1 Trachemys scripta elegans | reverse complement strand
TTCACCACCCTCCTAGTGAAATAGTTTTTCCTGATATCCAACCTGGACCTCCCCCACTGCAACTTGAGACCATTACTCCTTGTTCTGTCATCTGCCACCACTGAGAACAGCCGAGCTCCATCCTCTTTGGAACCCCCCTTCAGGTAGTTGAAGGCTGCTATCAAATCCCCCCTCATTCTTCTCTTCTGGAGACTAAACAATCCCAGTTCTCTCAGCCTCTCCTCATAAGTCATGTGCTCCAGACTCCTAATCATTTTTGTTGCCCTCCGCTGGACTCTTTCCAATTTTTCCACAT
>NC_048313.1:15176691-15204445 GCF_013100865.1 Trachemys scripta elegans | reverse complement strand
CGTGTAAAGGCAGCTCCCCGCCCCCCACCTACCTCAGAGTTCGTCTTTAACTTTCACTGTTGTTTCTATTTATATTTTTTGTGGGTGCTTTTCTCCCCTCCTAGGATGTTCCCAAGTGGGGGGGGGGGGGGCTTCTCCCCACCCTGTCCTCTTTGCCTCCCCGCTCCCTCTTGGGTTGCTGACCTCTGTGTGTGTGGGGGGGGAATGCCTGGTTTTGCGGCCTGTAATTCGAACTCGGATCCCTGGGCGGCTTGCTAACCTTGCACCCAGGAGGAGTACCTGCCACGCCGTGAAGCCTGTCTGCGGTGCGGGGAGGGCACGGCGACACAATGGTGCTGCCGTTGCAAAGCCAGACCTTCCCTGCCCCCTGCAAAGCGGGGGGGGGGGCGGGGTGATTCCCCAGGAGAGAGCTCCATGCACAGTGCTCTCTAGTCTCCCCCCACCCCCGTATCTGCCGTTCCCCCCCTCCCCTGTACAGTGTTATTTTGTGAGTGTCCGTTTTGCATTGAATCCAGCCGGGTGGGGCGGGGGGCACTGGGAACTGTGGCATGCAAAGGATTAATGGGGCCGAACTGATGAGGGCGGGCAGGAGGTTAGAACCCAGCACAGAGGGGGTCTGCTCCTGTCTGAGCGCAGCGCTGGATTTGAGTCGGCGCTATGGGGCAAATACCTATGTCTAGGGCCAGCCGGCAGTTGGGATCCCCCAGGGCAATGCATGGGGCTACTATTAAAGAGGGCGTCCCAGGGGCAAGGGCCTCACGTTGCCCCTGGGGGTTCCACACCCACTCCCAGCTCTGTGCCTCCTGCCCCTCTTCGGTCCAGGCTGCCCTAGAGACTACACATCCCAGCGGCTCATGCTGGGCTCTGTGGTCTCGCCAAGCCACGCTCCAGCCACGTTTTGGGGGATGGTGGCTGGTGTTTTCTCCCGGGGACAGGTGAGCCGCGTCCCTACCCCCCGAGCGCCCGTGTGTTTGAAAGAGAATTGTCTTTGCGTTGAAAACGTTTGAGCTTGATTCTTCCGGCAGCAGCCTCTTCCCCGGATGAATTGGTGGATCTGTGCTGTGTACATAGTGGTTTTTTTTAAAACAGAGAAAAGATGAAACCAGATTCTATNTTCTTCCGGCAGCAGCCTCTTCCCCGGATGAATTGGTGGATCTGTGCTGTGTACATAGTGGTTTTTTTTAAAACAGAGAAAAGATGAAACCAGATTCTATTTATTGTGCTTTGGAGGAAATGTTGGGGGATAATTTAATGTTTTTAACCATTAAATTAATATTTGTGGATTATGAATCCTGGCTCTTCCTTCCGGCAGAGATGGCGGCCCCAGCGGCCTGGGTGGGGCTGGTGGGTTCCCTGCAGCTGTCTTGCCACAGAGGTGGGGAGTTAGGATCTCAATGCACTTTTCAGTCCGACTTCCCGTCACCGCTCCCATTTGATACTGGGAGGGGAAGTGACTCTTCTGAGGTGTCACAGATTGCAACAGAGCCCGGGGCAGAACCCAGGAGTCCTGGCTCGCAGCAGCCCCCCGCTCTAACCACTAGACTCCACTCCCCTCCCAGAGCTGGGCCGTAGTTGCAGCTGCCCTGATACCTCGTGTTTTGCACCCACGTCACATCCCACACAACTACGGCAGCACAGTCCCCTGGCTCTGGGCTCCGGTTCTGGCTCCCCCGTCACTGGCGTGCCCTGTGTGCCAGTTGCTGTAACTGCTGGGGGGAGGACACTGGGGGTCTGGCACCATTGCTCCCTGGTGCATCACCCTCCCCTTTCCCCTGTCTGAGCCTTCTGTTCCCTGTAGCCTGCAACAGGGACTGGAGAAGATACAAAGAACCCGCCTCGATCCCCGTGATTTGGGCAGAGCTCTCCTCCCACCTGCTCCATGGGCCGTGGGGAGAAGGGGCTCAGAACTATTCAGGTTTGTCCGGAGCCTTTGCCGGGCTGGCCGTGACTCTGGCTGGGAATCCAGCCCGACCTTAGCTGCTGACGCAATGCTGGGAACTGTGCGCCTGGAGCCCGGCTCGGGGATGCTGGCCGGGTACCTTCCCCTTTTCTGCTTGGCCCCTAGGGGGCATGGGAACTGGCTTCCCTGCTACGGGCCTGGAGGTTCCTGCTGCAAGGGAGGGTGTCTGGCCTGGTTCAGATGCTGCTATAGGAACCTGGGGGTGGGGTGGGGGGGCAGCGGGATCTGCCCTGGCGCTTGTGGGGTGGGGATCCCAGCTCCCAGGCCTGTCTCTGCTCCTAGCGCTGGCTGGGTCTCCGCAGTGACGCTGCAAGGGAGGCTTTATCGGCCGGGCTGTCACTGCGGCCTGGGCCCAGCCTCTGGGTGGGGCGCTCAGTGACACAGCAAGGGAAGGAAGGAAGCCAGCGTTTGGCAACGCTAGCTGGGTGCCTGTTGCCAGGCCAGGGTGGGGCAGCTCAGGCTCCGAGCTAGGAGGGGAGGAGAGAGGAGCGCTGGCTGCTGCCAGGCGCTTTAAAAAATAAAAGCGAAAGCCCTGGGCCCAGCTGGGGCCGTTTCACAACCTCCCAGCCTGGGGCAAGTGCCGGAAGCCGCGAGCAGCTGGGAGGAGATTACTGGAGATGGAGGCTTTCCCCAGCCGCAGCTCCTCACCCCCACCCCACGGCGGGCCCCTTTGTTCGGTCTTCGCTGCATCCCAGTGATGTAGCTCGGAGTGGGGCGAACCCACCCGGTGCATCTCTCCCCCCAGCAGAGTCTGCCACAGACCCCAGGGAGCTCAGGCCCAAATCTCTTTGGGCCTCAGTTTCCCCATTCGTACAATAGGGACGAAAGCTCTGCCCTACGTCCTGGGTGTGGCACGCAGGGACCACAGGGGTACAAGCCAGAGAACTACCTCAGATACAGAGCGCTGCTAAGGGGCACCTGGGGCTGGCATAGCCGGGGGGCTGTGGGTTGGGACTGAGGGGCACTGGCAGAGCTGGGGGGAGAGGCTGTCCTGGGGGGGGGGGGGGGGTGGGTGGGGGAAGGAGGTGGGGGGGTGGGTTCAGTGACAGCTCCAGGTTGCTGCGGTCCCTTTAAATGTGGGGGGCGGGGCTGCCCCTAAGCCCCGCCTCTTGGCCTGCCCACGTGGTTCCCTGACCCGGAAGTGCCGGCGCCCACGTGGTGGGCGAGGAAGATGCCGGAGCCGGAGCTGAAAATCAACGCGGGCTTCGCGGCCCGCTACGGGCGCTACCGGCGGCGGGAGGAGCTGCAGCGGCGTGAGCCGGGGGCGGGGCCAGGCCAGGGGGCGGGGCCTGGCGAAGGGGGGGAGCCCCCCCCACCCCAAGGGCGCCTTTCCCCAGCAGCCCCCCCCATTGCATTACATCTGCCCCTACAGCCCCCCCTTGTCCTGGGCTGCCCCCCAGCTCAGCGAATAGCCCCCCGCCCTGACCCAGAGACCCCCCCCGTTCCTTCCATGGTCCTGAGGGAGGGGGTGGGGCCCCTGGGGGAGAGGCACCCGCAGACCCCCCCCGGCTCCCCGCTAACCCCACTGCCTTTGATCACCCCAGTGCAGGATCGCTATGGGGCCGACGCAGGGGCCGGTGAGGAGTCCAGCTCGGAATCGGAGGAAAGTGGGGACGACGGGGTGAGCCTGGGATGGAGGTTGGGGGTCAGCGGGCCTGAGAACGGGGAGTGGCTTCAGAACAGGACTCCTGGGTTCTCTCCCCGGCTCTGGGAGGGGAGTGCGGGCTGGTGGGTCAGAGCAGGGGGGGCTAGGAGCCAGGACTCCTGGGTTCTCTCCCCGGCTTTGGGAGGGGAGTGGCGGCTGGTGGGTCAGAGCAGGGGGCTGGGAGCCAGGACTCCTGGGTTCTCTCCCTGGCGCTGGGAGGGGAGTGGGGGCTGGTGGGTCAGAGCCGGGGGGGGCTGGGAGCCAGGACTCCTGGGTTCTCTCCCCGGCTCTGGGAGGGGAGTGGGGGCTGGTGGGTCAGAGCAGGGGGGTGGGAGCCAGGATTCCTCCTGGGTTCTGACCCCGGCCCTGATGCTGACCGGCTCTGTGCCCTTGGGTGAGTGACTTCCCTGCTCCGTGCCTCAGTTTCCCCCTCTGTCCTGTGGGGATAATGCTGAGCTGTGCCTTGTGGGCTGGGGTCAGTGCTAGACACAGGGCCCCAGAGAAAGGGTGGGGGGGTCGCTGTTGACTAACCCGCTGGCCCCGGCAGGAGCTGGACCCCCTGGAAGACAGAGATTTCTATCGCACTCTGGCCCTGCTGAAAACCAAGGATCCCAGGATCTACCAGAAAGACGCCACCTTCTACAGCCAAGCAGGTAACATCTCCCCCTCCCGTGTGTGCCTCTGCTGGGCACCTCTCCCCCTCGCTCCCTGCCCCCGGTGGCTCCCCCCATCTGAGCCGCAGGGTTGGCGTAACTGTGGGACCCGCTGGGCACAGTAACTCCAGGGGGGGGACCGCTCGGGGCAGAGGCCTGGTCCTGGCTCCCATGGGCAGCTCGCCACGTTGTCATAGTAACCTAGGAGGGACACACTGCATGGGAGCCCCTTCCTGCTCCGCCCCCCCACCAGCTTAATTCCCAGCTGGGACCCCTCCCCCCGCTGCCTTTACTCCATTCCCCAAGTCCCCACCTCCCAAGGCCCATGGCTGGGGTCTCCGAGCCAGGAATGGAGGGCTGTAGTTCCCTGATCTATGGGGACGCCCCTTCCCGGCCTGCAGGACACTCGAATCCCTGGTCCGCACAGCCAGCTGTTTCCCCTGGCCCGGAGCGCCTGTCCCCGCGCTGAGCTGGGCTGTGGCTCTGTTCTCAGGTTCCTTGTCCGAAAGCGGGAGGGGGGCAGCAGCAGCTCCGAAGAGGAAGGAGAAACCCATGTACCTGAAGGATTACGAGAGAAAGGTGATCCTGGAGAAGGAAGGGTAAGGAGCGGGGGCTGGGCTGGGACGGGTGGGGCCCCAGAGGTCCCTGGAGGGGCGATTTCATAGAGTTTAAGGCTAGTTTAAGTGAGCAAGACCCACCAGCTATGCATCTTAGACGGAGGATGCTTTGTCCCAGCTCAGAGCCCTGATTTGCACTGACCGATATCTCATCTCCAGCCGAGGCCAATCCCTGATGCTTTAGAGGCAGGTGGGAGGGGGGGACACAGCCCAGAATATATCTGTCTAATTGTGCACTGGGGAAAAACATCCCTTCCTGACCCCTGCAAGCGACTGGCTGAGGCCCTGAAGCCTGCGATTGGATTATAGCCATTGGCTTAATGCAGAGCTTCAGGTGTTAGGTGTGTGTTGAGGACAACACGGATGAGGGGTTGGCCTCCCTCTGGAGCCTTCTGGCCAAAGGCCAGGACTGGTTGCCCCGTGGCTGAAAGGGCAGTGCAGAGTTTGAGGGGTCCTCCTCCGGCAGGCAGCTGTGGGTCTGTGGCAATGTTGACATAGCCGGGATTGGGTGCTTGGCCCCTCTGCCGATGGCGGCCGACATGGTGCAGGGGCGGCGTAAAGACTGAAACAGCCAAATAACCCGTTTTCTTCCTCTTCCAGCAAATACGAGGAGGATGAGGAGGACGAGGAAGCAGCAGCTGAAAGACAGAAGGTGGGGAGGGGCTGGGAAAGGGCCTTTTCAGGTTGGGTGGGGTGGCTGTTTCTCCACCCAGAGAGCGTGAGGGAGGAGGTGCCAGGATGCCTTCCCCCTTACAGAGCCTGTTCTGCCTCCTTAAACCCCATCTGCGGTGTCAGTGGGACATGGGATTCTCCTCTTCCTGCCCTATGCTGTTGCAGCATAGCTGCTGAAAGACTGCTGGGCCTCACCCCAGAGGTGGCCGCATCTCAGCGCCGGGGGAGGGATTCCTTTGCGAGTATGGAGACCGGTGCCAAGTTTAGCCCTCTGTCTCCCTTGCTGTGCAGAGAGCCGCCTCCCAGAGCTACGTTGAGGAGCAGAAGCGAATCAAGGAGAGGTGAGGGGGAGGACGGGGTGTGGGGCACAGGGTGGACGTGGGTGACCAGGGTGAGTTCCTGCAGGGACCCACCAGCCACAGGGGCCACCGGGGGGATGGGCTGTGAGCCCCCAAAGGGGTAGGTATGCAGCAGCTGCCCACTGGGGAGGTACCGGCTGTGGGGGAAACAGGTGTTCAGCACTCCAGCCAGGCAGGCGCCTGTGATCAATTCGGGGGGGTGGGTCTGGTGCCTTTGAACCCCAGTGCCTGCTGCTAATCCCACGGCGTCCCCGTCCCGGCAGCTTCCGGCCCTTCGTGGCAGACAGCGACGGGGAGGAGAGCGCGGGGGAAGGCAGCTCGGCCCTGCTGCAGAAACGGATCAAGAGCACGGAGGAGAAGGTGGGTGACTGGTGGGGGTGGGCGGGGGGGTTGTTCTGGGTCCCTGGGCCAATGGGGGTTCTGGGCAGAGACGGTTCCTGTGCCGGGGGGGGTTGGTGGGGTCAGGCATCTGGGCTCAGGGGCTGCGGTTCTGGGGGCTGGCTCCCCTAGGTGGGGATCTCGGCATGGCGCCTCCTGCTGGGCTGGCTGGATTTGGGGGGCGGGGGGAGGTGCTGTGCAGGCATCTGGGGTGCTGACGGGGTCTCTGCTTATCTCCACCCCAGGCGCGTGAGGAGGAGGGCTATGTCAGCTGGCTCAAAGGGCAGGATTTGCCCCCAGACCAGCAGCTCGAGGACCTGGTAAGCGGGCACCTGTTCTCCTCCGGCCAGGTGCTGTCGGAGCCCCCGACCCCAGGGCCAGCGTCCCATGTGGCCTGCCCCTGACTGCCCGGGCTGGGCGCGGCCGGTGTGAGGAGGATGCCTGGGGCAGAGACCTCCACAAGTGCCCCCTGCTGGTGGAATAGGATGGAATAGGGTCCACAGCCAACGTAAACCCAAATCGCGCCCACCAACCCCTGGCCCAGCACTCGGCCCTTTGCCCGGGTCTCCCCTCTGGAGAGTCCGTCCTCAGCCCACAGGCAGGAGGCACCTGCTGGTCCCTGCCGGGCGCCGGCCCCTCAGGGCTCTGTTCTGTTCTCTCCCTTGCGATATCCTGGGACTGCGGAGCCCCAAGGCCTTTCCGGGGCCAGCCAATCTGTGACGGGGCAGCGTGGGGCAGCCCAGCCTTAGATCCGCTCCTCCCCGCCCCCGTCTCCCTGCAGCTCTGGCTCTCGGGCCCATCTAGCCGGGGATCCCGCCTCCAACAGGAGTGGCACCAGCTGCTTCAGAGGTAGGAGTGGGAGGCAGAAACGGGATCACCTGCCACTGGGGGAAATCCCCCCTGACCCACGTGAGTCAGGGCGTTGGGGTCCTGCCCCAAAGCAAGAGGGGGTCCTAAGCCCCAAAGCGAGAGGGGTCCTAAACCCCTCTCCCAACTCTCGGTTACTCTAACCCTGGCCTCAGTCGCCACCTTGTGGCAGTGAGTTCCGCCGTCCTCTCTCCACCAGGCCCCGCTGAAGGAGTATTGGAGCGACCCCACGCTGGCCCCCGGGGAGCGTTTCCTCCGTGACTACATCCTGAACAAGGGCTACAGGGAGGAGGACGAGGAGGGAAGGCAAGTGCAGTGGGTGCACCTGGGGAGCAGCTTCCCTGCCCCTTGGGGCTGGATGAAGGGATCCCCCGACCCCAGGAGCCAGATCACAAGCGGACCATGTTTGATTGGGGGGGTCTCTAACATGTGGGGCCTGGCCTGACTCTCGGGGCTGTGTGCCCTGCAGATCCAGTGGGGTGGGCGGCTCCGCCCCAGCTGCGCCTGCCTGGACATGTGTCCTTTGGAACTCCTGGAGACCGGCCGCCTCTCCCATTGGCCAGTCTGGGGTGGGTGTGGCCACCCTGGCCAATCAGAGCAGGAGCTGGGGGGGGTTATTGCTGTGGCAGGAGGAGAACCCACTGGAACCAGATGGGGACGGGTTCGGCTGCTGTGGGGCAGTGAGGGGGCAGCCGTGGGGCTGGAAGTGGTGGGGGGGGGGCCTCCCTGGGGATAGCAGGCAGGGGGGAAACATGGCCTGTGAGCAGAGCTCGCTGTGGGGGGCCAGAGTTACCCCCCGGGGGGGATGGCTAGTGCCTGGAGGGGCACGTGCTGAAATCAACATATGGGGCAAGCATGCGATGCCGCCGAGTGGGGGTGATGGCTGCCAGCAGGGGGCGCTTGTCTTTGTCCTGGGGAGGTGGAAACATAAGGTAAAGGCCGCGGGGGGGCTAGAGCAGGGGGGCAAATGAGGGGGGGAGCCTGGGCTGGGGCCCCCAAATTAAACACCCCCCACTCTGTCCGCGGTGGTGCAGGTGAATGCTGCTGCTCCCGGCCCCGGCTGACGCTGCTGGCTCTTAGCTCAGCCCTTTAGATCCCGTGGTCGTGGGTTCGATCCCCGGCGCTGATGGCCCACCCAGGGTGTCACATCACCCCGAGGAGAGGTTCCTGGGGACACCCCCCCCACATGGCCTTGTTGTCTCTCCCCAGGGGCCCCAGGGCCGTGTCCCCGCTGCGGCTGGAGGACTCCTCGGACGAGGGGGAGCTCTTCCTCAAGAAGCAGGAGGAGTTTGAGCGCAAGTACAACTTCCGCTTTGAGGAGCCTGACGCGCAGCTGGTAAGGGACCCCCCCGGGTGCCATGTACCCCCCCCCCCCCCTCCAGGTGCCGTGTCCCCCCCTGCCTCCTCCCCCGGGCCCCATGTCCCCCCCGGGTGCCGTGTTCTGCCCCCGGGTGTTGTGTCGTCCCCCCTGGGTGCCATGTCCCCCCTCTCCCCCCGGGTGCCGTGTCCCGTCCCCCCCGGCACTATGCTCCTCCCCTCAGGAGGGCGAGTGACTCTGGAGCCAGGGGCAGCTGAGTGGGGCATGATAGGGTCCCAGGAGGGGGGCGCTGGGAGACCCCAACACAGATGCAGCTCCCCCCCCCCCCCAGCTGGAGTGGGGGCTGCAGTGTCAGGTGCCCCCCATGCTGTGGGTGGGGGTGTCCAGGCCGTGGGTGCAGGATGCCAGGTCCCTGCAGTCTCGCCTGTGTGTGTGTGTGTGTGTGGGGGGGGGGTGTCTGGCGGTAACAAGGGTGCCGTGTCCTCCCCAGGTGAGGACTTATCCCCGGACCATCGCCAGCTCGGTGCGCAGGAAGGACGAGCGGCGCAAGGAGAAGCGTGAGGAGATCAGGGAGAGGAAGAGGAAGGTGAGAGATGCCCCCAGCGTGTGGGGGGGTGGGGGCTGGGCTGAAGGGGGCTGGGGGTTCTCCACTCCTGGAGGTTATGGGGCAGCCTGAGTCACGGAGCTGAGCAAACAAAGACTGTTCAATGTGGGGAGAGAACAGGGGGCCCGGACTCCTGGGTTCTATCCCCAGCTCTGGGCGGGGAGTGGGGTCTAGTGGTTAGACGGGGGGGCTGGGAGCCAGGACGCCTGGGTTCTCTCCCTGCTCCTGTCTCTGCTTGGTCTTTACCCTCAGTGTACTGGTGTCTCCAGGGGCTGGTTCTATCGGACACTGAGTCTCTTGGGGGTTAGGAGCCGCCCCCCCCATCTCTCTCTGTTGCGGGTGCGGGGGGGGGTGTCAGCGAGCAAGGGGACCCCATCCCATAATAACCCCCGGCCCATCCCCCCCGCAGGAGAAGGCCCAGAAGCAGGAGGAGTTGAAGCAGCTGAAGAACCTGAAGCGCCAGGAGATCCTGGCCAAGCTGGAGAAGCTGCGGGAGGCGACGGGCAACGCGACCGTGGGCTTCGGGGAGCAGGAGCTGGAGGGGGCCTTCGACCCAGCCGAACACGACCGGCTCATGCAGGCGAGAGGCCCCCGCCCGGGGACCGGGACCCGCCCACCTCGCCCTGGGGGGCCTGGCGCTTCCTGGCCTGCGGCACAGACACCCCCCTGCCTCACCCCACTGGGCCCTGGCACCTCCCGGCCCTGTGGCACAGACACCCCCGCCCCCACTGGGCCCTGGCACCTCCCGGCCTGCGGCACAGACCCTGCCACCCGGCACCTTCTGGCTGGCCTGCAGAGACCTCCCCACTCTCCCCATGGGGCTCTCGCATCTCCTGACGCCGCTACACCCATCTGGGCTCCAAGGGGTTAATGTCCCGCGCCAAGCCCCCAGCTGGCTCCCATCTGGCCCGGGTCCCATGTCCCTGGCTTGGCTCCTCTGTGGGTCACCGGGCTGGGGGGACCTTCCGTGGGACAGAGGAGCCCTCCCTTGTCCTGTCCCCCTGGGCACAGCCGCTCCCCAGGCAGGAGTGGGGAGGGGGACTCCTGCCCCTCTCAGCCCAGCTCTCACTTGGCTCCTTTTCTTCCCACCCCACAGAAGTTCTTTGGGGCCGAGTATTACGGGGAAGCGGAGGAGGAGAAGCCGCAGTTCGAGGAGGAGGAGGGTGTAGATGGTAGGTGGATGGGGGAGGGGGGAGGGGGGGCCACCATGAGACTCCCACCCCACTTCTGTGCTCAGATCAGCTGGGCAGATCACTTCTCCCCACCCCCACTCTGCAGGTGGAAGGTGATCTGATTTGCATATTCACATATGCAAATGAGACTCTCTCTTTGGGAGGGGCGCATGAATTTGAGGGGCTGGTTCTGGGAGAGCTGTCTGGGCTGGCTCCATAGCGCCCCCAAACTGCAAATGGCGGGGGGCAGCGAGGGGACATTGCATCTGAGCTTCCCCCCCACTTCCTGTCCCAAACCCTGCAGGCAGTGCTGTTAAAATCAGCTGCCGCACCCCAGCCAGAGGTGGCTGCCTCTCCGTGGTGGGTGGGGTGATCCCTGCCCCGGCTCACAGCTGGGGGCTTGGGGGGGCGGGGAGGGGCAGTAGGAGTACGATTCCGCTCCAAAGAAACCATCTCTTTCCCCTCTGGACCCAGACGGCTGGAACTGGGACAACTGGACTGGTCGGGACGCGGAGGGGGGCGAGTGGCCGGAGGAAGAGGGGAGCTACGAGCCGCACTGCGAGGACCCCAATTTCGTTGTACGTCCCTGGGGCTGAGACCCCGCTGAACTCATGACACTGGTGGCAGTGCTGGGTGACTCCAGCAGGGGGTGCTCCCGGCATGCCAGTGGGGCACGTTTGGGGGCGCCCCACTTGGGGATCGGGGCCCGTGGCGCTGGGAGGTGCGGGGGGAAGCGGGGGCGTCTCCCTGAGCCGAGGGTGACGGGCGCCCTGGGGCGGTTCTGTCCCCAGATGGATGCGGATTACGACCCCCGCGTGCGGCCAGGCCCCCCCCGGAAGCGGCAGAAGGAGGCGCAGACGCTGCTGGGAAAGAGGAAGCGCAAGACGCGGTTCACGGAGGCCGTGGAGCGGAAGAAGCCCCCGTTCGACCCTGGTAAAGGGGGGCGCCATTGGGGGGGCGGGGGAGTTCTGCCTGGTGTCCTGGGGGGTCAGGCTCCTTGGGCCCAGCAACCGTCCTGCCCCCCCGCCCCTCCCACCGGGAGCCATGTGCTGCCAGCCAGCCAGCCCCCTTCCCTGGGTGCCCCTAGGATGATTCCCCCCAGTTCCGCCCAGGCCGGCTCCGCGCTCGGGGTATCCCCCTCTGGTTCCCTCCTGTCCTGCCCCCGGTACCCTCCATGGTCTGCCCCAAGGGCGTCCTGCAGCCAGGGGGCCCCAGCCCCCTCTCAGTCTGCCTCAGGGCCCCCCACAGCTGAGAGGGAACTGACCTGGGTGGGGGTCACTGGGGGTGGTGCCCTGGGCTGGGAGGGGGTTGCTGGACCAGGGAGCCCCTGAAGCCTCCCCTTTCCCCCCCGTCCCCAGGGGCTGGCTCCTTCGAGCAGTACCTGGACGAGTATTACCGTCTGGACTACGAGGACCTGATCGGCGACCTGCCCTGTCGCTTCAAGTACCGCGCCGTGGTGCCCTGCGACTTCGGCCTCAGCACTGACGAGGTACTGCCGTCCTGCCCCTCCCCTGGCGCCCGCCGTTCCACCCCTCCCCCGGCGCGCGCCCCCTCCCTCGCCCCTTCAAGTACCACGCCGTGGTGCCCTGCGACTTCGGCCTCAGCACCCACCAGGTACCTGCCCCCTCCCCCGTCCAGCGCCTGGCACCCACCCCTGTGCTCCGCTGGCCTCCCCGCAGTTCTGGGCCTAGCCCGGCTTCTGTCCCAGCTCCAGGAGGGGAGTGGGGCCTAGTGGTCAGAGCGGGGGGGGGGGGGGGGGGCTGGGAACCAGGACTCCTGGGTTCTCTGCCCCGACTCTCTGACCTCAGGGGATCAGGTCTGTCCCTTCTCTGTGCCTCAGTTTCCCCCTCTGGATCTAAGGCTGATTCCCGGCTCCTGGGGGACCCTGCCCCTCACAAGTCATGAACCTTCCCCCTCCTTTGCTCTCGCCCCCCATCAGATCCTGGCTGCTGACGACAAGGAGCTAAACCGATGGTGCTCGCTGCGCAAAACCTGCATGTACAGGTGAGGGGCTGGGGGGCCGCAGCACTTGGGGGATGGGACGGCAGCAGATGGGCCCTGGGCCCCTGGCCCCGCTGGGAGACGAGGGGTGCTTCAAACCAGGACTTTGCTTTGCTCAGAAACCACATGCAGGGTGAGGTAGAACCCAGGAGTCCTATTCCATCCCTGGCTCTGGGAGGGGCGTGGGGTCTAGTGGTTAGAGCAGGGGGGAGGCTTGGAGTCAGGACTCATGGGCTCTGTTTGTGCCTCAGTTTCCCTCTCTGGTGCTCTTCCATAGCATTGCTGGATTATCGTCCATGTCCCATTCACACGCTGCCGGGCTGATTCTCCCGTTCCCCAGCTCTCAGCCCTTCTCCCGCAACGAGAGGCCCCAGAGGGTGACCCCTGGGTCCCGCTCTGTGGGTCAGTATCTGAGCCCTCCTGCCCCGCGTCTCCCCGCAGGTCGGAGAAGGAGGAGCTCCAGGACAAGGCCACCTATACCCGCAAGGCCCAGAACACCGGCAAGAAGGAGCAGATCCTCAAGTCCCTCTCAGCCACGTACGTACCCTGGGCGCCAGCGCTGAGTCCCCCACGCTCCCGCCGCGTGATTTGAACCCTTCACCTGCATGGGAGCTCGTCTCTAAACATGTTTTTTTGGCTGGGAGTTTCCTTGGTTTTTAGGAGTTCCAGGGGGCTGCTGGATGGGCCCCCCCAGCTGCTGCACGTTCTATGGGGCTCCGGGGGGCTGGGCCCCTGGCAGGGAATCTTAAGCGCACTGGGGTTTCAGAACGGAGGCTGCTCTGCGGAGAGCATGTTCCCTCCTCTGCCCCCCGCTGTTTGGGCCTGTAGGTCAGTGCCCCCCTGCCAGGCTGTCCCCAGAGGAGCAGGCTGGGAGGGCGGGGGGCAATGCCCCTGAGCCCGTCGCCTCATATAAGGGAAATGCTGTGTTCACATGGGGCACCGTGGGTCGGTGGAACGCCCTGCTACATGATTCCAGGGAGGCCAAGAGCGTGAAAAGCCTGGATGCTTGTATTTCTCCTGCCTTGTGTAGGGCGTCTTGCACCTTCCCCTGGTCCTGGCCCCTGCTGGAGACGGGCTGGATGGGCTCCCGGGCTGGCGATGCCTCTGTTCTCGGGGCCGCAGGCCTCGCAGGGGTGGGCGGCTCTGGCATGGCAGGGCTGAATTCGCACAATGCCCCTCGCTTTGCACCTGACTCCTCTCCTTGTCCTGCAGCGCGGAGGAGGCCGGCAGGGCCGAGCGGCGGCCCAAGCTGGGGAAGAAGCACCAGGACAAGGCGAAGCGGCAGCAGGCGGAGCAGGAGCCGTCCGGCGCTGGCCTGGCTGAACACCAGGAGGATGAGGGGCCCCCAGTGCCCACGGCAGGGGCCCTCAGCCCCACCCTGCAGCCTGGGGGCCCGGAGGGGAAGGCCTCCCCTGGGCCCCAGGACACGGCTCCCAAGGCAGGGCCGCGGCGGAAGCGGCGGGGGCGGAAGGGGCTGCTGCTGGGCGCCAAGGTGCGGGTGGGCGGGCGGGAGTTCAGCGGGCAGAGGCTCCAGGCCTACGGGCTCAACCCGCGCCGCCTGCACTACCGCCAGCTCCAGCGCCACACCAGGAAGCGGCCAATGCAACAGACTCAGCGGGCCCAGGCGCCCGGACGCCAGGGGCCTGTGGACAAAGCTGCCCGGGCCTGAGCACGGAGAGGAGCCAGGGGCTCGCGTGGCAGCTGGGGTCACTGTCTCTACCCCTTCCTGCCAGCTGCGGACAGAGGCGGCGCTGCTCGAAGGCCGGACACCTGCCTGGGTCCTGTTCTGGCTCAGTGCCTCAGTTTCCCCTGCTGGAGCTGGTGCGCTGCCGGCTGGGGCTCCGTGTTTGGTTGCAGAGAGCGGAGCAGAGCTCGTTTCTCCTTCAGCCCTGCGGGGCGATGTTCCCTTTTTTACAGATTCTGAAATAAACCTCGCCCCGGTGCTCTGGCTCCCGGAGTGCGGCTTTCATCTCGGGCCCGCCAGTGTCGGCTGCGGCTCCCCCTGAGCCGGGGAGGCATGTTATACCGCTGCGGCTTAAACTAAAACGGGGCTGTTCCTTCAGCCGGGGGAGCCCGACCCTCCCCTGGAGCCCTATGCAGGGAGATGCTGGGTGCACGGGGCCGTCCCCTCCTCGGGCTGTGGGGCTGGGCCAGGCAAGCAGCCGTCCTGGAGCTGTCTCTTCCCCCCTCCTCCACCCCGCAGACCAGGGGCTGCCTTTGCTTTAACCCAAGGACTTAGCCCTGGCAGCCGCTGTCCTCGGGGGAACCCGCTAATGCCACATGGAGCCGAGTCTCCTACCTGCCCTAAGCGGGCAGGAGCAGTGCTGGCTCCAGGCACCACAAACTCAGCCAAAGCCCCCTGGTTTTTCTGATGCAAATTTGCCTCTGGGGGAAGGGGTGGGGAAGCAGAAAGGCCTGGGGAGGGGGGTAGATCCTGCTTTTCCCCAGCTCCCTTGGGGACACAGGGAGTCCTGGGCAGTGGGGCAGGGCCCTGAGGTGCCGTTACACGAATTGGCCCCGAGGGCTGGGCAAGCCCCTGGCCCTGCGCTGTCAGCCTAGCTACCCTAGGCAGGGCCTGGCTCTGGGTGGCCCCCAGTGCACCCTGTGGTTCCCTGCTGTACCCACCCCAGCTGTGCCCAGCCCTGGCCGCTGGGGGGGGGGAGGGGGCTAGTGCCCATACTGCTCTGGGGCCCAGCTGCCCTCTCCCTATCAGCACCGGCTGGGGGCATGCAGGGCTGGAGCCGGGCCCTGCCTTGCCCCTCTGGCTGGGCCGTGGGCCCGTTGCTCGTTCCCCACCAGGCTGCAGCTAAGCCCCTGAGCCGCCTTAGCAGGTGATGCGAGGCAGCCCTTGGATTTCCGAGCGGTTTAAGGGGCCGTGGCGGGCGCTGGTGGCCCCCCTGCGGGGCGAGGCCCCAGGCTGGGCACAGAGCGGCAGGAGTGCGAGGAGATGGCCCTGGCTCGCCTGTGGTGCTCGGTTGGGCCATGGCGGTGCCGTGCGCTGCTGCTGGCGGGACTCCTGCTGCTGCTCCTCCGGCAGGCGGCCAAGCCGTGAGTATCTGGCACCTGGGGGGGGTGTCAGGGGAGCTCAGCAAACCGGGCCGGGGGCAGCAGGGGCTGAATGGGGCTGTCGGCAGGAGCAGCTGCAGGTGCTGGGCCACGGCTCCCCTGTAATCCAGCGCCCAGCTCTTGCTGTGGGCAAACGCTCGGCGTGGGCAGGCTGGGACAAGACCCCCCCCCCACCTGCAGTGCATGTGGGGTTGGGGCCTGGGGGTTCCCCAAGGGCCACATGCCTCAGCAAGCAAAGCAAGGGGGCTGCTGCTTCAGGAGCCCCTCCTGGCCCAGGGTGCCAGTGTGCCAAGCGCTGTACACACGGGTGTATCACAGGGGCACCCTGGCACTGTACATGCAGGTGTATTATGGTAGTGCCCAGGCACCCCCCCCCCCATTGCACCAGGTGCTGTAAACGTGGGTGTATCACGGTGGTGCCCAGGCACATCCCCCCCATTGCACCAGGCACATCACAAACCCAGAACCGGCCAGGACCCAAAGGCCTCCCTGGCATTCAGTGGCCGCTAGGGCAGTTCTCCCAGGCAGGGTTTGCACAGGAACCAGCCAAGGGCTGGGGCACCCCCTGTCCCCACCATGGACAGGCCGGGCACTGAGCCCCCCGGAGCTGGCTGGGGCCGGCATAGCTTAGCACCACACGCTGACAAGTGGGGTGGGGGTAGGCACCTGGCCCCGAGGCCAGCCAGGGGAGTTGTGCCTGTAGGGCCCGGAGGCCAGCCACCAGCGACGGGAACGCTGGGCAGGGGGTGGGGAAGATTTACCCGGGGCAGCACAGCCAGGGCCCCAGGACGTCACTCAGGACACCTGGGTTCTCTTCCCAGGGCTGCAGGCTGAATCCCCTCCCCCGCCTGGCCCCTTCTCCCACCCTGTCCACCACTCGGTTCAGACTCAGTGCTCTGGGGCTGGGCCTGGGCCTGGCCATGCAGCAGCTGGGGGCCCCGCTCCAGCCAGCGTCTCCCAGCAGCGAGGGCCCCTCACCCGCCCCCTCTCTCCCGCCACAGAACCAGCCCCACCGAGCCACTGCGGGGGCAGAGCTCCGGCCGCCCGCCCCCCAACGTGGTGTTCGTGAAGACCCACAAGACGGGCAGCAGCACCCTGCAGAACATCCTCTTCCGCCTGGGCGAGCGGCACAACCTCACTGTGGCCTTCCCCCGTTACACCTACCAGTTCGCCTACCCCCAGCGCTTCGCCCCCGCCTTCGTGGAGCCGCTGCCGCCGGGCGCCGCCCGCTACAACCTGCTGCTCAGCCACCTGCGGCTGGCAGCCGGCGAGGTGCGCCGGGTCATGCCCCCGGACAGCCTCTACCTCACCATCCTGCGCGACCCCGTCCGCACCTTCCAGTCCGTCTTCGCCTACTACCGCAGCACCGTGCCCGCCTTCCGGCCCCTGGCCAACCACACCCGGCCCCTGGCCGCCTTCCTGCAGGCCCCGGCGCGCTACTACGACCCGGCCGACATGGGCAACGGGCTGGCCAGGAACCCCATGGCCTTTGACCTGGGGCTGGAGGCCGGCGGGGAGGAAGGGGGCAGCCGATGGGACCAGGAGCTGGAGCGGCTCAACCGGACCTTCCACCTGGTGCTCATCGCCGAGCACTTCGACGAGTCCCTGGTGCTGGCGCGGGAGCTGCTGGGGCTGCACCTGGAGGAGCTGGCCTACGTGCGGCTCAACGCCCGCCGGGGGGCCGTGGACGAGGCCTCGGCCCCGGGGCTGGCGCGGCGGATCCGAGCGTGGAACTGGCTGGACGTGCGGCTCTACCAGTACTTCCGGGCTGTGCTGTGGCGCCGGGTGGAGCGTTACGGCTACACGCGCATGAAGGGCGAGCTGGAGGCCCTGCGCTTGCTGCTGCGGGAGACCCGGGAGACCTGCCTGGCCGGGGAGGCCGTGGGGCCGGAGGAGACGGCCGACGAGCTGCGGCCCTGGCAGCCCGACTCCGCCACCATCCTGGGCTACAACCTGCGGCCCAGCCTCCCCCCCGGCCCAGTACGCCCGCTGCTACAGCCTGGTGCTGCCGGAGCTGCAGTATCACGCCCGCCTCTACTACCGGCAATACGGCAGGGAGCTGTGCTCCCTGCCATGTGACTAGTGGGGACAGGCCAGGGGGCTTTGAATGTCCACCAGCGAGCCCCAGGGCCCAGCCGCCTGGCCCTACAGCCCCTCTCTGACCCACAGCCCACGAGTCGAGCAGGCGAGCCCAGCACGGCAGGACAGCTGGGCTTTGTCACTGCCCCATCCCCACTCCGGGCCTGAGATCCCCCCCATTTCGCCTAGCTAGACTGAGCCCTTCAGGGCTGCCCTCAGCGGGACGGGGACCACGAGCTTAGCGTGTGCAGCGCCCACCCCCACCCCCTCCCCTGCCCCCTGCTCTTAGCCGGATCCATAGAGCGCTGCTGTAGCTTGCCCTGGAGAAGCTGGAAGCGGCCCTGCCCCACCCTGCGTCACACACGGCCCCCAGCTTTCTCGTTCCCGCAGGACCTTACCCGAGAGGCCCAAGGAGCGCAGGACTGTGGAGGATGGGGGAAAGCGCCCCCCCCGCTGTCCCAACCCACAATAAATAAACCAGGTCCATTTAAAACCAGCAGCTGTGGCATGTTCTGACGCCACTGAAAGGAGAGTCTGCTCCGTTGGGCTGCCCCGGGCTGGGGGGGGGGGGGGGGGGGGAGCCCCCCCCTCCCCACTACACAGGGCGGATGTGGCTGGTTCAATTCCCGTGCTAAAGCCCTCTCAGCCTGCCACCACCCTAAACCATGGGGCCCCCGGCCCCAGCTTTCTGCTGTTAGGGCTGGATTAGAGCAGTGGAGGGGCTCCTGATGCCCCCCCGCTAGCCCTGTGGCTCTGCTCCCTGCCCCCCAGTGACAGCCCTGGGGAAGGGCCTGGCCCTATGGTGGCTCCGAGGCCTAGTCTCCTTCCCTGTGGTGCGAGGGACGCTGCACAAGGACGGTGGGCTGGTGGAGAGCAGTGATAGGGTCCCCTCGGGGATACAGGGGTCCCCCCCTACCTCACGGGGTCAGTGCCTGCGGATGGCAGCTCCCTCTGGGGACAGGCGGTGGCCGGGCCGTCTGACCTCTGCACTGCGGTTCAGAGGGGCAGCCCGGGAACCGGCCGAGGGCAGAGCTGGAAACAGCCAATGACCCGCGCAGCAGTCGCTCAGCTCCGGGGGGCGCTAGATCCTAGCACAGTAACAGGCCCGGCCTAGGTGAGGGCACCGCTCTCCCCGCGGGCCAGGGATTTATTCCAGTGTGAACTGCAGCCTGGCAAGTACAGTGTGCAGCAGGGGATCTCCAGTTCTTCGCCGGCTGCCTGTCCCCACAGGGGGGCGCCCTCGAGCCAGGGCCCAGCGCCCCCTGCTGCACCGCCAGTGTTGTGACGTGGTGGGCGGGGCAGCCAGTGGCCCCCGCCGTGTCTCTATAAATAAGTAATAAATAAGGGGGGAGCGGCCTCCCCCCGCTCACAGGAAGACGAACTCGTCCGAGCTGGCCTTCTTGGCCTTGCTGCGCTTGGGGAGCTGCACGGTCTGCTGGGAGAAACGGGAGCACAGCTCGGCCAGCCCGTACTCCTGCGCCTGGCCCTCCGTCACCGTGAACATGGGGTACTTCTCCTTGGCCGACGAGGAGTTCAGCACCTGGGGGGCAGAGGGCTGGGGTCAGAGGGCCACGAAAGGGAGGCAGAGACACCCCCCCCCTCGCCACATACACATTATCTGCTTGCAAAATCCACGCGGCGCCCCCCTGCTCCCAGCCAGCACCTCAGGAAGCCCCTGTGCTGCCGGGGGCAGGGAAAAGGCCTGGGGCCAGGCCACTGGAGGCATCAGCCCCTTGGCTTGGCACGGCGGGTTCACCCGCATGGGCACGCGTTGGGGGAGGAGCACGGAGCCGTCCTGCGCTGATCTGACCAGGCAGGATCCGGATATCGAGGCGGGCTTGAGTCCACCCGGCGCTTTTCCCAGGCAGGTGCCCACACACACGGCACAGGCGCCAGGCACCAGCACAGGGGCTGCGGGAGGGTTACGTCCGGGGCGTTCTGGGGCCCCAGCAGAGCGCACGCCCCCGGCCGGTCCCCACTCCAGCTGGCACCAAGGCATTGCCCGCTGCGGCCCTTACCCTGGTCAGCTCCAAGCACAGCGTGTCCAACTCCTGCCCGTCGCGGGCGTAGAAGCCAATGGTGCAGCTGGGATCCATTTTGCTGAAGGCCATTTTGCGGGGTGAGCTGCAGTGGAACGACTGGAAGAGAGAGCGTGTACGCAGGTTACTCTATGGGGCCAGCCCCCGGCAGGAGCTGCCCCCCCCCCCCCCCAGCCCGTACCGACCCCAGGGGGGAAGTTCTCCTTGGGGGGGTCCCCGAAGGGCGGGCAGTAGTGGGGGTCCAGGTACAGCAGGAAGTCGTCTGGAAGGCAGAGTGGGGGGCGGGGGGGGGGGGGGGAACATCAGCAGGAGCTCAGCAGCCCCTCCCTCAGGCAGCCGGGATCACGTCGGCCCCAGCATCCCACCGACAGCATTGCGACTCAGACCGTGCTGCGGTGCCACATGGGAACTGTGGTTTGGTTCCCTCCTGTTCCCCCTTCTCCTATGGGCCAGGCTCCCCAGCCAGACTACATCTCCCATGTACTGTGGCCAGGGACTCCCATGAGACAGCCACCTCCCCAAGCCACGGGGTGACTGTGATGCATCATGGGAACTGTAGTCCAACCAGGGAGGAGACCCAAACTACAGCTCCCAGGAGGCACCGCAGCAGCCTTTCCAAACCCGAAACTGTTGTGTTTCCATTTTTTGCCAAGGGGCCGGAGTTTTCCCACGGGAAGAGCCTGTTTTCCGCCTGGCCGCTCCCGCTCTGCTGCCGGGGACGGGCGCCAGGCACGTACCTTGGTAGCCCACGAAGTAGAGCGAGTGCTTGGGCTTCCCACCGATGATCCCGATGCAGAGCTCCAGCTTCAAAAGCTCCTGGAGGGAGACGGAGACACAGGGTGGGGAGCTCAGCCGTGCCCCACCCACGGCCACAGCCCTGCCCCAGCACAGGCCCCGGCACACAGCAGGGATCCAGGCAGCTAAACAGGGGGCGGCACCAAGAGGACTTCCAGGGCGATGGGGCCTCAGGAGGTTCCTATACTGGGCCGTGACTCGAGGCAGCTTGATGTGCCTTGCCAGAGCACCTGGCGAGACGGGGACTGAGAGGAAGGATGGACATGGTGCTAACCTGGGAGACCCAGGTTCAGCTGTGACAGACTCCCTGGGGCACCTTGGGAACCTCCCTTAGCCTCAGTTTCCCCATCTGTGTCGTGGGGATAATAGCATTGCCCTGCCTTTCGGAGAGCAGCGAGGAGAAATACTTTAGAGATTGGGACAGGCAGATACTAATGTAAGGGGGGCTGGACAAGAACCCGGGACAGCTGGGCACTGCTGGACAAGTCCTGCCTCCCATTCCTTCCCCCACCAATCAGGGTCCCCCAGTTGTTCAGGCCCTGCCCCCGCCCTACCTTCACGCAGTCTACATAGACAGGATTGAGGGTCTCCCCGCCCAGACGCATGGGCACCAGGATGATGACAGCTTTCCGCCTGGCGCCGGGATCTGGCATGGTCCGGCCGTCGCTCCCAGACACCAGCCTCGCCACGTCCCCCTTGTACACTGAGGGGGTCACCAGACAGAGGGGAGCGGGGGGTTAGTCACTGGCAGGCTGGCGCACCCTAGGCCCCAGGGGGGTGGGGGTTTTTTGGGGGGGGGGGGGGGGTCAGATCCTAGCCCGGGGCAGGGAGAGACCCCCAGCCTCTAGGTGTGATACCTGAGAGTCACAGCGCCCCCTAGCCCCGGTGTCCATGGAGCCCTTCAGCTTTCAGCCACAGGCTACCCACCCCACAGCACCAGCCCGGGGCCACTCACCTGTGCAGTCCTGAGATACGTAGACAGCCAGGCTGCTGGCTTCCGAACAGCCTTCGACCGCTTTCCTGCAGGAGATGGAGGGGAAGAGAATGAGCGTCCTGCGGCCCGGCCTCACCGCAGCCCAGCTCTGCGACTGGGATCGGACCCCTGCAGCCCAGAAAACGCCAGCCGCCGCAGGGGTGGAGATCGCAGGCCGCAGGTGTGTGCTTCAGGAGAGCTCCCATGTCACGCCAGGGCCGCCCTGGTGGAGCCAGCGTGGTGCTGGGGGCTGTCGTCTGCTCACCTGACAATGTGGGCAGCAATGGAGGGGCCGTACCAGTCCCCGGCTTTCTTCCCCGAGCTCCTCCCCAGCTCCACCAGCCGGTGGATGCCGAAGGGTGCCCGCGGGTGATCGGCGAACCACGAGACGATGGTGCGGTGGCTGCGCTCCTTCTCCAGCTCCTGCGGGCTAAGGGGGCGAGGCGGGGCCCAGATGCTCCAGGGATCCCTGCCTCTGTCCACAGTGAGGGCAGGCAGCTGCTGCCGGGCGGGAGAGACGGGCTTCATGGGGTCCATCTCCACCAGGTTGGTGGTGAACAAGGCGTCGGGCCAGGTCCAGTCTAAGAGTAACAGGAGAGGTACAGGCAGTGTGTCCCACATGTGTGCCCTGGAGGGGGCGGGGCCCACACATGGCATGATACCAATACCCCTCTCCAGGGGCCAGAGCTCAGCCTGAAAGTCACTCGTGGAGGCCAGGCCAGCAACGCCTGTCCTCCTGGGAGGCCGACTCCTGGGTTCTGTGCCTGCCCCTGCCTCCGTTTCCCCTCAGAAACACCCCCCTCTGTTGTGAAAGGCCGAGTGCTCTAGGGAGGGGCTAGGCAGGGGATTACTGACAAAGGGACACGACCCAGGGTGCTCCGAGTGCCGGCTGCTCCCTCCACCCCGGCAGCCAGAGCAGATGTGGCCTTTGCTGAGCACGTGCAGTGTCTTGCCCCTAGCTCTCCCCCGGGGGCAGACGGCCCCATTGCCACCTCCTGAAGGGGTTCTTAACCCCTCCCCACCCACCAGGGCCTGGGCACAGAGCCGGGAGCCCTGGGCACACGCCCGGCCAGCCCTGGATTTCTGCGGCATCCCCTACTTACTCCTGCCGAGGAAATGCATGAGGAGCCCCTGGGCGAGAATCATCTGCCCACTGCGCAGCATGCAGCCCCAGCCGCAGTCCGTGGTCCACACGGTGCCCTCCAGCTGCGGGAACTCCCGGCGGTAGGTGAGCCAGACACGGGAGGCAAAGTCCTTCTGGAACCGCTCCACGTCCTCTGCAGGAGAGACCCCGTCAGCCACAGGGGACCCCCGCCTCCCCACTCAATCCAGGGGCAGGGCAGCAGCCCAGAAAGGAACCCCGCTGTCACAGCCCCATTTCGGAGCCTCTCAGCGCTGCGCCATCAGCAGCCAGAGGGGGCGATGTTCGCACAGAACCCCATCAGCAGGGCAGCGCTCTGGGCCAGGACTCCAAACACTGGGGATTAAGGTGTGTGATGGGGGAGGGTGGGAAAGGTTTCACCCAACACAAGTGTGAGATTCTGACACTTTTCCCCTCCCCGAATCGGGAGGAAGAGCCAAGCTCTCCAAGGAAGAGTTTTGGTTTGGGTCACTGCAAAGGTTTCGTTTCTGTCGATCGAGGGGGGTTGTGCTCGAATTCGTTTGAATTTATAAACTAAATCGGCAAGAACCAGGAAACCGGAACTGCTCCTTTTGGAAACACCACAACTCCGCAGCTGCTTCCTTTCTCCCCAAGTCGAGAAGTTGGTGAAACCGTCCTTCCTGGTTTGGACGAATCAGCATTCGCCAGCTAGGCAACAGTTCACGGAAAAATCCCACCCAGCTCCAGACGGGAGCCAGGCGAGATGGAGCCACGGCTGATCTCTGAGCTAACCCGGCTACTCACCCTCCACCTCGAAGCAATAGACGTGGCCGAAGAGGTATATGGGGGACAGCTTGCTGAAGTTGGTTTTAGTCTTGACCGTCCATCCTGAGAGGGGAGAAGCAGAGAGAAGTGAGCAGTGTCCTCCCGTCCGCACGCCCTTCCATTCCCGGGTCCTGACCATCACAGAGAGGAGCCAAACCTGCTCCCTCCTGCTAAACCCTCACATCCCCAGCAGCCAGGGTCAATAACCCAAGGCTCTATTCCCATGCACAAGGCGTGGATTCAGCCGGCGTACACAGCTCTGATGCCCTGGCTGGCTGCCCTAGCTTTCCCTGCCACAGGGCATTACCCCAGATGCCCCAGAGGTGCCCTGTTCTCCACGTTGCGTCCTGACTGCAATCAGGCCAGGTGGGCACCATGTACTCAGCTTGAGGGGGGATCGCTTGGGGGTAAGGGCACTGAGCCCCTGTTCCCACGGTTCTGGTTGTGTTTGCCACCTGCCTGCGTGCATGTCATTTAAAGGAGACAAAATGCCAACAGCCACACCTTGGTGCAAAGAAAGCCGGAGCGGGTCAAGGGGCAGCTGAATCCTGCCACACGGCCTCCCCAGTCAAACCCAAACGAGTCCTCTGGCCAGCTCCGCTCCACTTGCTGGCTGCGCCATGGCCCTCCCACCAATTGACTTTGTTGCTCTAAGCTACCGGCTACAGCCCTTTGGAGGAAGTGAAACAGGCAAGAGCCTCGCCTTGAAATTCCCTCTGTGGGTGGCTCCAGGAGCTGTGATCAGCATTTGCCAGCAGCATGTAGCAGGTTGTTAGACGCAGCCATGTTAATTGCAGCACTGATCTAGACACAGGGTGGGGACGAAAGATGTTGCTTATTTCTCCTCCACTCTCTACGTTGGCTTCCCACACCGCTGGCTCCAGATCAAGGTCTCGGTCCTTAGCTTCAAGGGGTTCGCTTCTTGGCCTGGGCCCAAGATATCTAAAAGACCGTCCAAAGCTCCACTCCCCGGCCCAATAGAGCGCTGCGCCCTAAGGGTAAGGCTTGGCTGGGCAGCAGAGCGTTTTCTCGGCAGCCACTCCCTGACGGTGGAACAAACTCCTCCGGGAACGAAGGGCCTTCCCAAACCTCCCACCTTCTGCTCCAAACGCAAGGGGCATTTCTCTGACCAGCCTGCTCCAACACAGAGCAGCAGGGACATTTCAAAAACCCTAGAGTGCTACCAAAACACGCCACGCCACTGCACGGGCTGCTCCCCGGGGCGGGGGAGAACTAACAGGCGACAGACATGGAATCCCATTGCTTAACGCGCGCCTGGGAGGAACTCGGTGAGCACAGCAATGAGAAGTGTCAGAGCCTGGAGAGAGGGCGCGGACGCCAGCTGGGGCCAGGAATACCTCTGTATTTCGTTCACCAGCTCCCTGCAACATGCCCACTACCAGCCTTCTATGGCCCTGCGGCACCCACCCTTGGGAGTCCCTGCACGCTGCTTGGATCCTGGCCACGCACAGGGCTGCAAGGTAGCAGCTGCTGCAGGGGGGAATTCTAGTGATTTCCTTTGAAACACTCCTGCATTATCCCCTAGCCCAGCTGCCCCAGAGCCCAGGAGTCACATGGCACAGCAAGGCAGGTGACCTTCGGCCAGAGGCTCTGTAGGAGCAGAGCTGTTCTCCCAGGACCTCCCAGCTGCCAGATCCTGACCACCCAGAGCAGCGCAGGCCGCAAAACTGCCTTTGTTGACATGCTGATGCAGCAGAAGTGTTGCGAAGTTTATCAGCAAGATAAAGTGTCTCTGGCAGACAGGCACTAGGCACCCCCAGGAGGAGGGTAGCTCTGAGGTCAGCTCTCATGCCCTGAAGGGAACAGAGACAGCACTCAGGGAGTGTGGTCTTTCCAGCCACGTCAGCAGCAGCCAGTGAGTTGGAGGAACCCTTGCTCTGCCCGAATTGACCGAGTTACAGGAACAGAAACCTGCACTCAGCTGAGCTGGGGAAACCTCACCATCCCCCCGTTCACGGCAAGGTTTCTGCTACCCTGCTAGGAATGGGACTCACAGCTGTCCTGGTTAGGAACAGCACGAATGATGGGCCCAATTCGTAGCCACTGCCCTAGACGTTCCCCATTTCTTAGGGATCCCCCTAAGCCTGCAAGAGACGCTGAGCCCGTTAGTACTACAGGGCCGTGGAGGCACCGACTGACTGATCCTTGCCGCCCTCCTGTGCTGTGCGTGAGCCGTTCAATCACTGTATTTCACTGCCGGGGAAGACAGAGAGGGTTAAGTGACTTGCCCCGGGCCCAGAGGGTCAGTTTTAGGGCTGGGATTAGAACAGGAATTTCGAGGTCCCTGTTCCGGGTGGACTGAGGAAAGTCTTTGGGTCACAACACAGTTGGGACTGAGCATGGGTGGAAGCCCATCCTCCCAGCAGGGCCACCTGGCTGGAATCCAGCTGGCAGGATTCTCACAAACATCAAGGCCTGGCTTGCTCATAGGCCTAGATTTGCCACAGCATCCAGACACACCCACAGAGACTGTAGGCAACTGGGACGGGCTGCTCCCCCATGGCCAGGAGCAGGGAGGTTTCTGACACCAGCACCAGGGGTATCGACGTAGGAATCTACAAGACAACTGGCAGATGGCAATGCATCGAGCTGCCTGCTGTCCACAAACCAACAGCTGCCACCCCTGGAGCTGCCACTCCCCAGCCAGAGGGCTGGGGGAAAAGCCTTTTCAACACACTGTCACTCCCTTTACCATTGCCACACCAGGCCAGAAGTGCCATGTAACAGGCTCCTGCTGGCACAGCTAAACTAATCCAGGCCAAGCACTCCCGGGAGACTGGGAGCTTAAAGCCCCAGGGACAGCACATTTTCGGGGCAGCCCAATTCCAACACGGACAAGTGACATCTAACCATTCTCTTCCCCGCTGGCCAAGCCACCCCCGGCACCTTTGAAATCCCGGGTGCACTGACTGAGCGGTGAATCAGAGTAGGAAGCAGCTCTCCTAAGGCCAGCACAACAAGCGCCCAGTACCCGGCGAGCTGGGCAGTACCCAGGCGGCCAGGGCGCTCACCGTATTTCACGTTGTTCCAGGCCGAGAGGAGCTTGTTCTTGATCTTGTCCACCTCATCAGGTTCGCTGGGCTGGCCGCTCTGCGCTCCCCCCGGGAATAGCCCATTGCAGCTCCCTTCCTGGCTCCCGGCCCTGGGGTTAAAGAGCTTCCTGCCATCTGAATGGCGCAGCTCGTCCTGGCTGACGTACTGCACCGAGGCAGGCGAGACAGAATTCATTGAGAAAGCGGGACGGGCGCGGACGGTGTTCTCAGGGTGGCGAGGCCGGGACGCAAGTGCACGTGCATTGCCAGGAAAGCAGAGCTGCCGAGCAACCAGAGACAAGGGGTTATTTTCAGGGAGGATGCTCACCGTTAGCACAGAGGGATGAATGTCACACACACACACCCTGTCACTTCCCCCAGGTCTGCACCCCACCCCTCAACGCCGCTGCAAGAGAAGGGCATTTGAACACGGGCTGGGCTGCTTGACACGGCACAGGTGAGCGAGAGGCCCAGGGAACAAATCCAGGCATCAGGGCAGTAAGTCAGTGCGGTTAGCAGTGGGTAAGGCCCAGAGGGACGCCTCCGGTAGAGTCCTTTCTCCCTACAGCCTTTTCCTGCCCCACACCTCTCTACAGCCTCACCTTACACCCACATGCCCCACCCCACTGTGCTGTCCGCACCTCCCCTGCTTTCCATACTTGGCACACAGGGAGAAGCAGCTTCCTGGCACACTGAGTTGTGGGGGATCTCTGAGGACTGCCAGCCCTGGACACCTGAGCTCCTGCAACATCTGTCAGGGGAATCCCTTCATGGTCCCCTCCACAGCCCTGGCGCCCCCCAGCCAAGGCTCTTCCCCACCTCTCCGCCATGCAGCTATCCAAAGCGACCTCTCATAGCCCCGCGTCCCCCCTCAGACACTCCCCATAGCCAAGACCTACCTCTGGCACCGCCCCCAAACCTGCCCCAGACCTGTACAGCCCTGCTGTTCCCCACCCAGCCAATGCCTCCTAGGCAGCTCTGGCACCCCACAGCCAAGGGCCCTCTCCACACCCATGGGGCCCCCCCTCCCCAAACCGACTAAGCTAGGAATTGCCAGGATCCCCTGACAATCCCCTCACAGAGGGACCCCCATAGCCCAAGCTCCCCACTGCCTAGCCCTGGCCCTTCCCACACAGCCGCCCGCTGAGCCCCTCCGACCAGATAAAAACCCATAGCCCTGTCCCAGGACCACCCCCCAGGCCTGTTGGGGGGACTCCAGCCCCTCCCATAGGCCCAGCACCTCCCACCTACAGCCGTGTCACCCCCCTTAGCTCAGGGCTTCCCACACCCCTGCCCCACAGCCCTGCTCCCCCCCACACCTGGAACCGCCCCACAGCCTCACGTAGGACAGCCCTGCCCCCTAACCGCAGGCCAGCGCCCCCCGCTCCCAGCCCCCCAAGTAACCCCCAGAGCCCCCCCTCTCCCGGCCCCCCAAGTAACCCCCCAGAGCCCCCCCGCTCCCAGCCCCCCAAGTAACCCCCCAGAGCCCCCTGCTCCCAGTCCCCCAGTAACCCCCCACTCCCGGCCCCCCAAGTAACCCCCCAGAGCCCCCTGCTCCCAGTCCCCCAGTAACCCC
>NC_048313.1:15131357-15166762 GCF_013100865.1 Trachemys scripta elegans | reverse complement strand
AAGTGGAAGGAGGGAGGGATCAGAGGTCACCTAAGTAGAAGGAGGTCAGAGGCCACCCAAATGGAAGGGCCAGGGGTCAGAGGTCACCTAAGTGGAAGGGGCCAGGGGTCAGAGGTCGCCTAAGGAGAAGGCGTGAGGGGTCGGCGGATCGGCTTCTCCCATTTGCCCAGCGCCGTCCCAGATTTAGTGCCGGCCTCTGCAGCCTGGTGCAGTTCAGTGACCCGGGTGTTGCCAGCCCCGCTGGGGTGCGGCCTGCTCTCAGACCCAGCCCTGGGGAGCAGGGTCCCAGTGGGGAGATCGGTGCTGGGTTCGGCCCCTGAGTGATTCCCAGGTTTAGGGGGCCCAGCCGGTCCTGGTGCCAAACATCACCACCAACGCAGCCCAGCACCAGCGTGGAGAGACCGTGGGGACGTCCCCAGACACTGGCAGCAGCAGCAAATCGATGTTATGCTCAGGAGTCGAGGGCACCTGGCTTTGGGGCACATGGTGGAGTCGGCCTGGGGACGGTGAGTCCACTCGAAGGAGCCTGGCATGGAGGGCAGGGATGAGGAGAGGTCGGGGAATGGGAACGTGAAGGCGAGAGGAGCGGGATTCAATGAGGGCTGCCAGGTGTCCGGTTTTCGACCAGAATGCCCCATTGAAAAAGGACCCTGGTTGCGCCGGTCGGCACTGCTGACCGGGCTGTTAAAGTCCAGTCGGCAGCACAGCGGGGTACTGCCTGCCGTGACACCGCACGGCTCCCGGAAGCAGCAGTATGTCCTCCGCTCCGGTTCCTACGCGTAGTGTGGAGCAGCCAGGGGGCTCCACACGCTGCCCCTGCCCCAGGCGCCGGCTCTGCAGTTCCCATTGGCTGGGAACCGTGGCCAATGGGAGCTGCGGGGGTAGCGCCTGTGGACGGGGCAGCATGCAGAGCCACCTGGCCACGCCACCGTGTAGGAGCCCGAGGGGAGACATATCGCTGCTTCCGGGAGCTGCCTGAGGTAAGCGCCACTCAGAGCCTGCACCTTGACCCCTCCCACACCCCAACCCCCTGTCCCAGCCCTGATCCCCCCTCCCGCCTCCAAACCCCTCAATCCCAGCCCGGAGCCCCCTCCTGCACTCCAACGCCTTATCCCTGGCCCCACCCCAGAGCCCGCACCCCCCAGCCTGAGCCCTCACTCCCACCTGCATCCCAACTCACTGCCTCAGACCGGAGCCCCCTCCCACACCCTGAACTCATTTCTAGCCCCACCCCGAAACTCACACCCCCAACCGGAGCCCTCACCCCCTCCCGCACCCCAACCCCCTGCCCCAGTCCGGTTAAAATGAGCTAGTGAGTGAGGATGGGGAGAGTGAGCGACAGAGGGAGGGGGGATGGAGTGAGCAGGGGGGCGGTGCCTTGGAGATGGGGTGGGGCAGGGGGCGGGACAAGGGTGTTCGGTGAAAGTTGACAACTCTAGGTTCGATATGGAGTGGATGGGAAGGGGTCCCTTGTGCAGTGGGGTATGGGGGAACCCTGATTTAGCACAGACACTGAGCGTTTCTAGGTGGAAGTGTGCGTAAAGGGTTTCTATGTGTCCTGGAGTGTCAGGCCAGAGGGGATCCCAGATCAAGGAGTCTGAGTTCCTGCACTCCACCGGCTGCTAACTCTCACCCAACGAGCCCAGTATGGGGCCCAAGGACCTGCATTGGGCTACAGCGGCCCAGCCCTTGGGGGACTAACCTGGAACGTGCAGCGGGTGATGAGCACGGAGGAGGTCAGTGCTGGGACCATCTCTTTGTTCTGTGTCTGCACAGCGCATGGAGGCAGGGGCGGCTCCAGGCACCAGTGCAGCAAGCGTGTGCCTGGGGCGGCAAGCCACTGGGGGCGGCCTGCCGGTCGCCGTGAGGGCGGCAGTCAGGCAGCCTTCGGCGGCATGCCTGCGGGAGGTCCGCTGGTCCTGCAGCTTTGGCGACAATTCGGCAGCGGGCACGCCAAAGCCGCGGGACCCCCGCAGAAACGCCGCTGAAGCCGCATGACCAGCAGACCTCCTGCAGGTGCGCCGCCGAAAGCCACCTGACTTCCATGCTTGGGGCGGCAAAAAACAGAGCCGTCCCTGCACGGGGGCCTGGGCTGTGGCTACCATAATACACCTAATAACAATGATAATACAGGCTCTGCAGTGTTGGTGCTGAGTTGTGGAGTGTTGTAACACTACAGGGCAGATGGGGCTAGCTGGTTGTCTGTTTTTTACATGGCAGGGTCCTGGGTGCCGGGTTCTGTGCTGGTTCTATTGAGGGTTTGAGGTTCAACTTCCATCTGTGCGTTCTCTCAGCTCTCAGCCTTCTCCCAGAGGTGCTCCTGGCCCATATCTCTCGCTGCTGCGGGCCAGTGGGGCAGATCTGAACCCAGCGCCTTCTCCTAGGGTGAGAGAGGCTCAGGACGCTGCTTGGTGCATGGCAAAACAGGCTAGGATGCTAGAAATGGAGAGGCTGGGATTGGGAACGAGAGAGGGGGCGCTGGCACGGATCCGGCTCTTGCATAGGGAGGACTGGCTGGCTCAGGGGGCTGGGGGTCACACTCAGAGCCTTGCTGTGTGAAAGGGGTCACCAGTACATACGGCTGAGAACCCCTGCTCTAGATCCAGCGTTGTGCTGTTGTGCAATACTGGCTGTGGACAGCAGGCGTCACACTCCATCAGGCCGAGCTAAGTGCTCTGCTCCTGAGATGGATCTCGGGGTGTGTCCACACGGCAGTTCGACAGCCCCTGAGCTCCATTCAGCTGGCGGGAACCAGTGCCTAGCGCAGTGCAGACAACCTCCGGGGCTCCACAGTCCTCGTTAAGTGCTAATTAAATGTCCAAGGATACTGGGTACACGGATCTAACCTGACTCTGTCCAGGCCTGAGCCAGCTGTGCGCAAGAGACAACGCGACTATCTTGTCATCCCAAATACCCCTAGATTCTCCGACATGTGGCCACTTCTGGAGCGGAGATCAGCAGCGGCACACAGCAACAGGGGCAAACGCTTACAAAAACTACCCGGGGTCTTCAGTGTTTGTGCAGGGGCTATCACCCAGCAGGGCTACTCAGAGGGATGCCCAGAGCCCTGTTCGTGCGCACTCTGCCCTGGTGCAAAGGAGGGGGCTGTGCGCAGGTGTGAACGGCCGTGATGAATAGCTGGACCCCAGGGAAGGAGCCAGCCCCGGGGCCTTTGGACCACTGCCTCCCCACCCACCCCCTCAGAAAGTAGCACTGCAGACGCCCATGCATCTAGACTGCGTGGGGAATTGGCCTGCTGGGTGGGTGCGCGGAGGAAGGTGAGTGAGGACCCCTAGGAGTGAGAGCCGAGGTGAGCTGTGCAGGGGAGGAGGCGGGGTCAGAGGTCAAGTGGGGGCTGCTTTGCTCCACTGTTGTTTGGGGCCTGGGCTTCGTAGGCAGGACAGGGGAACCTCCCATTGCTCCGCTGGGCCTGCACGTGCGCCCTCTGCTGGTGCAGGTGGGGCAGTGCATGCAGAGCCCCTCCCACGCCCCCTGGCCAGGCCTGGAATGCTCCAGATTGTGGGTCCCAGCCCCCAGGCCCATGTGGGCAGGCGGCCAGATTCGGTGCCCTCGGTGGCCTGAGGCTTCCCCCTTGCTGAGCCCCTTGCCCTTGGGCGAAACTGCAGCTTCCGCGGACCCCCGGGGCCAGCTTTCCGGCCCATGGGTCTCAGGATTGTGACATGCCAGCCCCTCCCCCACGGAGAGCTGGGAACTGGGGTTCAGCTCCCCCCAGCCCCGGGTGCACAGGCAGACACGCGGACGCGCCCGCCCGGAGCCAGCGACGGGGCGGGCTGCTGGGGCGAGGAGTTCTCATGCTGCAGCCCGGGCCGTGTTCACACCCATACCCCCGGCCTCACACTCTGTAGCTTTCACATCCGCAGAGCAAACCTCAGGGGCCAGGAGAGATGTGCCGGGCCTTGTTCACACCCACGGCCTCCCACTCTTCTCCACATGGGCACGTGCTCCTTGCACTGCTGAGTGGCTGGCCAGAAATCCTTAGACCCCTCTCCTCCCCCTATCTCCCGCAGGGCCTGTGGCTTTGTTGGCCTGGGGCCCGTAATTTCCCCCCGCCCCCAAGCCGCTCGGTTTAACGCTACCATCCAATTTGAGGTGCTTTAGAAGAGCTGAAATCAGCTTTTTTTGTTTTTCCAAGCCAAAGACCAAAGCCGCACGGGCCTCCCGGCCCAGTGCCTGGCAGGCTGCCCCTGACCTGCATGGGCCGGGAGCTGCTACCCAGCTGTGCCCCCCACCCCTGACCCCAGGGAGGGCTGTGGGTCGAGATTGAGGGGCACCGGGTGCCAGCAGACACGCTGCAGGTCTGGGCAGCATGCGGGAGAGCCTTGCCCGTTGCAGAGGCAGCGCTGGAGCCACTGGCGCTCTGGGTCTGGGGGCGCATGCTCCTCGTTCCCACGAGAACAAAATCCCCACCGAAACTGCTGGGGGGGGATCTCCTGGGCTGGGAAATCCCCACAGGAACCCCCAGCTCCAAGCCCCCAAACCTCCTTGGTCACCCTCGGGGAAGCTGTAGGAATGGGCTGCTGCAGGTAGGGGCCGTCAGTGTGAGCGCTGCAGTGCGCAGCCAGCAGGGGGCGCACGGGAGCATTAGTCATTCTTTTCCTGTAGGCCCTACAGAAACTATCTCTGCGTTTTTGGGTTTTCTTCCCAGCAGGTGAGTGCCGGGGGCGTTTGGGGAATGCAGAGGCCCTGCCAGACCCAAAGCATCTCACACGAGGCTACGTTGTGGGCCTACAGAATTTGACAGTGAGTTGGCGAGTGGGTTTCGAGCGATAAGAGGAAGCGAATGCTTGACAGAAATCCCTGTGGGGAGGGGAGGGGAGTTTGAATTTTGCATAGCAGCCTGCTGCCTCTGCCGGGAGTTTGTACAGACACGGGCTGGGTTTAGTCATTTTGCTGCAAAAATGCTCACCCACCCCACCCAGTGCAGATCCACCCCGACCCTCCCGGCAGAGCAGATCCCATCGAACCCCCGGGTGGATCCCATCAACCGCCCCCCCTCCCAGGGCAGATCCCATCCACCCAGGGCAGATCCCCCAAGAAGGGAGGCTGGATGGAATGTTTCTGTTTTTGCCAGGCAGCCCCGGCTCAGGGTCTGCCAGCGATGGCTTTCCAGCCGAGGGACAGGCAGCGGAGGGCAGCGGGGCTGTGAAGAACCTGCCTTCCCAGGGAGGGGAATGTCTGGGGCCAGTCCTGCAAACCCGGCTGCTTTGCTCTCGTGCCGGAATGTTGCCTCCAGCCGCCCCCCGGAATGAACCTCCGGGGCCAGGGACTGGAATTCACGCTGGGCTGGGAATGGCAGAGTTAGGGGGAACCACTCTCCCTCCCCTGAGAGCCTGGAGCTTCCTGCCTCTGCTGGGCAGATGTCTCTCTGAAACCCACAGCCCCCTGCTATTCCAGCCCTGGGCTCCCCCCGGCCCCAGCTCTGCCGGTGCCCCTCACTCCCGATCTGCAGCCCCCTGCTATTCCAGCCCTGGGATCCCCCCAGCTCTGCCGGTGCCCCTCACTCCCGATCCGCAGCCCCCTGCTATTCCAGCCCTGGGATCCCCCCAGGTCTGCCGGTGCCCCTCACTCCCGATCCGCAGCCCCTGCTATTCCAGCCCTGGGATCCCCCCCAGCTCTGCCAGTGCCCCTCACTCCCGACCCGCAGCCCCTGCCAGCCCAGCCCTGGGCTTCCCCCCCAGCTCTGCCGGTGCCCCTCACTCCCGACCCACAGCCTCCTACTATCCCTGCCCTGGGCTCCCCAAGGTTGTATCTCTGCATCTCAGCTGTCCTGGAAGCTCTCAGATCCCCTTTGCCACAACTTGGCTTTACCCCCTCCCACCTCCTGCTCAGCTTCCAGGTCCCTGTGGGAAGCTGCATTCCTTTGGGACTAGCCTCATCCCCTGCCTTCCCAGAAACCCACAGGGCCTTGGAAGGGGGGCAGCTGGAAGCTGGTCAAGTCGGGGGAGGGGGACTCTCTCCAGGAATCTCTTGGAGCTGCCAAGAGACAAGCCGGGGAAGACAAAGTGCTAGTTATCACTGGGGCCGCTCGCATTGCCGGGCAACCCGGCCACAGCAAACAGAGACACGGGCTCTGCTTCCCCAGGCGCCCCACGCAGCCAGGAGACCCTGGGTCCAGAGCTGGGAGCCTGGCAGGGCGGGGGCAAATCCAGGAAGCCCCCTGCACCGGCCCAAGATCTGGGCCTCATGTCACGCCAGGCGCTGTGGGCACCGCACTAACACGGCCTGGCCTCGCAAAACTCACCGTCTTACCAACCGAGGGAAGGAGCCGCAGCCCCGGCTTACGGGGGGAAATGGGACCCAGCGAGAGGCAGCTTGCCCAAAGTCTCCACGGCTGAGCTGGGAACTGACCCAGGTGTCCTAGGCCAGTGGGCCCCCCTCCTTGGAAAGGGCGAATCAGGCCGGCTGCTGCCCCCTGCTGGGGTGCCCCAGCGCCCATCAGCTGGCCCAGCTTGGGCGGGGTTTGCAGGTAGGGGACCCGTGGGAACGCGGCGCTGCTGCTGCAGCGTGGGGCCGGGCAGCTCCGGGACGTGGCGGGACATGCAGCAGCAGGAAGAGGAGCTGGGCCCTGCGGGTGGCAGAGCCCCAGCGGCTCGTGAGCACTAGGAACCGGTGGGGCCGGGGGCAAAGAGAGGCCAGTAGGAGGGTCATTGCCCTCTCTTAGCCAATCAGGATCCCTGGTACCCACCGTTGCCCTCTGGGTCCCCCATGCCTCCTAGACCCTGTACTGCTTAGGGGGAGTCTCCTTTAGCTTGGAGGCTGCTCTGTCCCCGCTGGCTAGGACACTGCCAGCAGCCCGGCGTGTGGGCCATAGAGGAGAAGCTGTCGGTTTGTCACCTGTGGGCAGAGGGAAGTGGGTCTGTTTCAGCGACAAGGCGGGTGTGGGGTTAGATGAAGACAGAGGAGGGCGGGAGGGAGTTTTCCACCCAGTTGTGGCAGCGGTAAAGCCCCATTGTGCGTGGAACCCAGGAGGGGGCGAAGGAGCCCGGTGTGGCTGGGATCTGAGCTGCTGGGTGGAGAGAAGGGGTGGAAACTGGGATGCAAGAACCCAGCTGTTCCCCCATAGCCTCCCCCAAGCACCTCTGTGCTCCCCGCTTTATGGACACCCAGCCTGACCAATCCATGCCCATCCCTGCTCCCGGGCGCCCTCTCAGCCAGTGAAACGAGAGCTGGCTCACCTGCCCCCAACCCACCCCACCTTCCCCTGCTCCCTGTCACGGAACAGGGAGATGGGGGGTTATCAGGACTTAGACTGGGGGTGAAGCAGGGTCCCCCTCTTCCCTCTGCCCCATGGCCTCAGCTCTTGTTTAAAGATAAAACACGCCAGCCCCCTCTGCCCCATGGAGACTGGCATTGATCTGAACCCACTGGTGTTGATAAACTGAGGGAATCTGTCTAGTGTTTAGAATGGGATACTGGGAGTCAGGACTCCTGGGTTCTATCCCTGGCTCTGGGAGGGAAGTGGGGTCCGTGGCTAGAGCAGGGGATACTCAGAGCCAGGACTCCTGGGTTCTGTTTCCCAAGCAGTCACACTCTACCTGTGCAAAGCAGGGCTCGCAACAGGATGACTTGCCCCCCGACATACCAGGCAGTGCCTGTGCCATGCAGTTCCCCTAGGGGATTGCCCCAGGGTGAGTATCTTTAATGTCAGCAGGCCATCGGCCTTTGGCAATAGCGACGGGAACCTTTGTAATAGGACCCTGAGTTTGCCGAGAGCCTGAACCAACATTGTTCTGCAAACTTCGCTGGCCTCAGCCAGGGCGGGGCCCAGCTCCCTGCGGAGAATTGATTGACAGGGCAGCATTGTTAACGCTTTCCCTGCTGATCAAAGCAGATGGGAAGTGGGCGGAGCAACACATGAGATTGGGCCAATTGGCTGTGGCTGACACCAGGAGTGGGTGGGGCCTGGGAGATTGCTAGGGAAGCTAGAGCCTGAGGTGATCCTCCCAAGATCGTCTCAATCTGCCCTGATTGTGCCTTTGGAGTGGGTGGGGTTTGCTGTGTGGGCGGAGCCTGTGATGCCAGTACCCTACCAGGACCCCCCCCTTTCTCTGAGGAACCTGACGCCTCCGCGCAGAGCAGAGCTGGGAAAGTCACCGAGCGGGCGCGCGCCCCCTCACCCGGGCAAGGCCTGGCTTGGGGGTGGGGGCATCCCTGCCCTTTCCCACCGCCTGACTCATCTGGGTTATCAGCCACATCCCACCAGCCCCCTCCTTCCTGCCCAGCCCGGGAGCTGGAACCTCTGCCAGAGGCAGACGGCTGCGGCCGCTGATAACTCCTTATCGCCCGCCAGCTGCAGGGCCTGGGAGCCGGCATTGCCAGATGTGGGGCCCACGTTTCGGGGCCAGCCGGGGGGCCCAACGTGCAGCGTTGGAGCTGTAGCAGGGGGAAGCAGGGAGGAGATATTCCTGGGGGTTGGCTGGGCAGACCTGGAGCACATCCACTGAGCAGGCGATCCAGGGGGAGCATCTACCCTGCCCGTGCCAAGCACCTCTGACCCCGGAGAGGAGCCCCCGGTTCCTGGCCCCATGCAGGGCTACCGGCTCCGGGGTGGGGCCACCTCTCCCTGCGCACACAGGGCCGGGCTGCGGGACAGAGTGAGGGTTTGGGGGGCAGGGGGCTGAGATCCAATTCCCCCCCCCCCGGCGATTCACAGGGCCGGGCTGCGGGACAGCGTGAGGGTTTGGGGGGCAGGGAGCTGGGATCCAGTCCCCACCCCCGGCGATTCACAGGGCCGGGCTGCGGGACAGCATGAGGGTTTCAGGGGCAGGGGGCTGGGATCCAGTCCCCACCCCCCCGGTGATTCACAGGGCCGGGCTGCGGGACAGCATGAGGGTTTCGGGGGCAGGGGGCTGGGATCCAGTCCCCACCCCCCCGGTGATTCACAGGGCCGGGCTGCGGGACAGTGTGAGGGTTTGGGGGGCAGGGGGCTGGGATCCAGTCCCCCCCACCCCCCCCCCCCCGCGGGAGGACTCCTGGGGTCTCTCCCCAGCTCTGGTAGGGGAGTGGGGGCTGGTGGGTTAGAGCAGGGGGCTGGGAGCCAGGACTCCTGGGTTCTCTCCCGGCTCTGGGAGGAGAGTGGGGGCTGGTGGGTTAGAGCAGTGGGGGCTGGGAGCCAGGACTCCTGGGTTCTAAACCCAGCTTAGGGAAGGGAGTGGGGTCTAGTGGTTAGTGCAGGGGGGGCTCTGAGTCAGGACTTGTGGGTTCTGTTCCTGCCTATGCCACTGTGTGACCATGAGTGAGTCACTTAGTTGCTCCGTGCCTCAGTTTCCCCTCTGTGAAATGGGGACAATCCCTGTTCTAACCTGGGGACAGTGCCTCAGCGACCATCTGTATCCAAAGGCTCAGAGCTGGACCCCCCCGTTCTGTTCATTCTCCCGGGAACAGCCAGCCTCTGCCTTGGAGATTCCCTGAAAGGGGTGGGGGCATGTCTTGCCTTGGGGGTGTCCTCTGGAGCAGCTGGCACCCCCCCCCGTCTGTGCCCACACCACAGGGCCTGTGCGTCAGCATTGTGGACAGCCCAGCTGCATCCTCCCCCTGCCCTCTCACCCCACGAGGCTGCCTTGGCTCCTAACAGGGCCGGCCCACAACATTTTGGCACCTGAGGCGGGGAGCTCAAATGACGCCCCCATGCCCCCTCGCTTGGGCAAAACTTTGAAAGGTCTCAATTCTGCCTTCTTCCTGTTCTACTCCTCTCATGGTCCTGCTCTGCTACCTACCCCAGTAAAAGAGAACTAACAACTGAAAATACCTTGTTCAAAACATTTTTAAGTAACACTTAACATTCAAACGCCTGAACAGCAAATGTAACTTTTCTTGTCTGCATAGTAAACACTGGCATTTTTATCTGTTTGAATAATTAAAGTGGTGCTTTCCATGCCTTTTGGTTGCAGAGATTTGAACTGCTTCCTGAAAGTTCACAGTCTGGGCCAGCTCATGCTCTATTGAGATGGTTGCAAGGCATTGTCATTGTGGAGCATAGATGTGTTTTCATAGAATCATAGAAGATCAGGGTTGGAAGGGACCTCAGGAGATATCTAGTCCAACCCCCTGCTCAAAGCCACTTAGGGATCTGGGGGAAAATCAGTACTTGGTCCTGCTAGTGAAGGCAGGGGGCTGGACTTGATGACCTTTCAAGGATATCTCCATTAATTATTATATTTATTAGGACCAATCCCCAGGCAGATTTTTGCCCCAGATCCCTAAATGGCCCCCTCAAGGATTGAGAACTCACAACCCTGGGTTTAGCAGGCCAATGCTCAAACCACTGAGCTATCTCTTCCCCAAAGTTTTTATTAACTTCAGCTTAGAGAAGCTGCATTCTCCACTGGCAACTGTTACAGGAAATGTTAGAAGTACGCGCAGAGCAACAAAAGCATTTGGAAAGAGGGAAGTCATCTTATTTGTGCACATATATTCCAGAACAGCCTTCGGAGTTGAGCCTGCTGAAATGTATCTTGAAAGGGCTTTCAGTTCATCACCTAAATCACTCGCATTAATATCGCGCATGTCATCATGTGTCAACACTGTCTCTAGTGCCCTGCACTGCTGGTGTAGGTCTTCTTCAGGTATAGTGAGGAGTTTTGGAATATCCTACAACATCCCAAATATACTGCTGTGTTCCTTGAGCTGCATGAAACGTTCTTCAACTGACTGTATTGCACAATCTAGCACCTGGTTAAAGAATTCAACTTTGAATTGTTGCTTGGGGTCTCTTATGGGATTATCCTGTGCCTCGTCATCAAATTTCGTCTTCTTTGGTGACTCTTGTATTCTTGAATGGGTGGGAAAATAGCTTCAGTGTGAACTTCTTCTGCCAGCTTCTGTGCACTCTTCAGAACGTTTTGAAATCCCTCATCTGACCAGTAAGACTGTAGGTATGACTTTGCTTTGTCCAGTTGTTCCATTGTTCCAGATATATCAAGGTCAACACCGACCTTGGAGTCTCTTGCTTACAACATTTCTTTCAAACAGTATGTCATGCCACAACACTACGCCACACAGAAATGTGAAGTTATGTATGTTTCTGGTGATTCCATTTCCCTCTGCCACTGTTCTCCCACAAACAGTTCCTGTCATAGCATTATCCTCCATAATGGCAACTATGGCATCGTCTATCTTCCCAACTTGGTGTTTGATCGGGTTTATCACCCCCACTCGACTTTCCCACTGTGTGGCACTCAGTGTGAGAGGATGTTCCCTGATGTTGCTTCAAAATTTGCCATTGATGAGTGGATGCAGAGAAAAACACATAGATGCTTTGAATTACTTTAAAAAATTCAGCAGCCTCACTAGAAGCTGATGCTGCATCACTGACCACCAAGTTCAAGGAATGAGAACTACATGGGACAAAAAAAGCTCGAGGGTTTAACTCTCGGTTGCGTGTCTGCACTCCTCTGTTCCTTCCTCTCATGCTGGCACCATTATCGTAACCCTGACCTCTCATGTCAGCTATCGCAATTCCCCTTTTTAAGAAGCACATTTGTCATACTAGCTCCTGTAGTATCATCAATGTCAATAAATTCTAGAAAATGCTCTCTGACAGTCACCATTGCAGGGACATTTTCACTAGGTTCTGTTGTTACAAAACGCCCCATTAAAGTCATTTGTTCCGTATGGCTGATGTCAGGTGTGCAGTCCCGAATAACAGAGTAATATCTTGCTGGCTTCAGATCTGCCACGATCTTCTGTTAGACTTCTGTTACCAGTAACTGTATGATCTCAGTTTGAATTGTTTTTCCGAGGTAGTGGTATGTGAACATTTCTTGGGTGGGGACTCTTCTTAGATGCTCCTGTAGTACAGCATCAAACTCAGCCATCAGCTCCACAATTTTAAGGAAGTTTCCATAGTTTGGCACATGCAGCAGATCGGAAGTGCCACGCAGTGCTAGGTTTTGGGTAGCAAGCATTCTCACGATGGCAATGAGCCTTTTCAGAACATTTTGCCAGTAAAGAGACTCTGATGTAATCTTCTCTTGGTGCCGATCATCTATGGTGGCCTTTAACCTTAGTCTCATCTCAAGCTCTTTCCACCTATGGAATGCTCTCTGGTGATTTGCTGCCTTCTCACGGCATGCCAGATTTCGAGCCAGATTTTTCCAGTCCTTTGTTCCTGTAGAACCCAATGTGGCTGGAACATTAGACTGGAAGAGTTTGCAACAAAAACAGTCTGCAGCATTCTGGGTTTTTGAGTACATAAGCCACGGCCTCTCCACGTTGTCACCATTGGGGATTTCACGCCAGTAACGAGTTGGGTGGAAACTTCTATTTTCATTGTCTTTGGGGAACATGAAGCACAGCACTCCACCATCTCTGTGCATCTCGAGCAGAGAGAATACAGATGCACCGGCAGCAGACACAATTTTCTACACTCTGGGCCCTAGTGGTGCTCCCCAACCCCTCCCCCCCGCAGTCTGGCACCGCCTCAGTTTGCCTCATGGTAAGGCCAGCTCTGCTCCTAGAGCCCCAGCACAGCTTCCTGCCAGCCCCCACCACACTGGGGAGCAGCAGTCCAGATGCTCCTTGCCCGGCAGCCCAGCGGCTCCTGGATAATAACCGGACATGATGCCTGCCCAGGCCTCTTAAGGAGATAATCTGCTGGGTGAAGGGCTCCTAAACAGAACCCAGGAGTCCGGGCTCAAAGCCCCCGCCGCGCTCACCACGACACCCCAATCCCTTGTCAGAGCCTGGACTCCAATTCCTCATCAGAGCCTGGGTCGGAACCCAGGAGTCCTGTGTGATGAAGTGGGGGATTTTCTTGTTTGTTTTCTCGTGAGTCCGTGACATCCTGGCTCCCAGCCTCCCCGCTCTCACCACGAGACCCCAATCCCTCATCAGAGCCTGGGACAAAACCCAGGAGTCCTGGCTCCCAGCCCCCCTGCTCTCACCACGAGACCCCAATCCATCGTCAGCACCTAAGACGGAACCCAGGAGTCCTGGCTCCCAGCCCCCCTGCTCTCACCACGAGACCCCAATCCATCGTCAGCGCCTAAGACGGAACCCAGGAGTCCTGGCTCCCAGGCCCCCCCGCTCTCACCACGAGACCCCAATCTCTCATCAAAGCCTGGGACGGAACCCAGGAGTCCTGCCTCCCAGGCCCCCCCGCTCTCACCACAAGACCCCAATCCTTCGTCAGAGCCTGGGACGGAACCCAGGAGTCCTGGCTCCCAGGCCCCTGCGTGCTCTGACCCCTGGTGATGAGGTTTTTGGGAGCACCCCCTCTCCTTGCTGACGAATGGGCTTCCTGTGTTTCTTCCTCCGCTTCTTGGGAAGACACAAACCATTTATAAACTGTCCCAAGCCTGAACTTCTCTCCAGATCCCAGTGGGGGAGGGGCCCTGGGATTTCTGCTGGGGGGGATCGATGTTGGGGGGGGGCTGGTGTGTCATCAGCCTCGCTCTTCATTTCCTGAAAAGAAGGCGAGTTTTGTACCCAACCTTACACCTCCCCGAGAACCACCCCCCACTTCCCCCGGCCAGCCAGCCGCAGCCCTGCACCGGGGGAGGTGTGAAATTGCCTTCCCAGCGCAGTAGAGAGCGGCAGAGGCAGGCTGGCTTTCCCACTGTTAACCTCAGGCCCGGCCCAGCTCTGCACCCCAGCCCCAGTGCACGCTGCAGGGCTGAGCACGGGCGCTTCACGCCCAGGTGCTTGCAGCTGCTGGAACCCGCTGGCCACCTCGTGTCCTCACGTACCTTGGCACGGAGCCTTCTGAAACACCAGGGGTCAGCACGGGCCTTCGCCTGCCCTGCCCTTGGCGATGCAGAACAGCTTGGGGCCTGGCAGACCCTTCCCCGAGGGGCAGGAGCCAGGGCACTCCCGGGGGCCGGGGGCATGGCTCCCTCCCCCCTCCAAACCCTACCATAACAACCCCCTCTGCTGCACACACACTCCTCCCCCGGGCAGAGGGGGGCAGTTCTCGCCAGCGCTCTTCAGACACACAGCACTAGGTGTGACGAAGCGGGGGATTTTCTTGTTTTCAGTGGGGTTTCAATGGTTTGAATGTGGAGGAGGTGGGACTCAGTTTCCCTGGGGGTTACTGGTTTAACGAGGTGAAGGGAGAGGGAGTTTGTTGTAACAGAGGACCGGAGAGAGGACTTGGGGACCCAGTTGATGGCCGGGAGGATGGGTACCCCAGAGACCGGTGATCTGGTGACCTGACGACCCAGAGACCCAGCTCAGGAGTTGCAGCCGGTTCTGGCCAGTGGGCAGACAATGGGCTGCAGAGTGAGGACCCAGTGACCTGACCAGCCGGTTGGAGCCAGAGGACAGAAGCAGGAGGGGAGGCCCCGGTTTACGACCCTGTTTACCTGTAGAGAAGACAATGGACAGAGGCGGGGCCTGGGGCCGGGGATCTCAGATGCCCATCTGGGAAGCAGGGGGGCTCGGGGCTGGAGAGGGGGAGCAGGCAGAGCCCACCTGGATGCAGAGGGACTGGGATGTGCTGGGCTGAGGGAGGCCAGGCCTGAGGGCCTGAGAGTTTCCTGTGCTGTGTTCAACTCTCAATGAACCCTCCTGTTTTATGCTGGCTGAGGGTCACTCCGGTCTAGAGAACAGGGTGGCGTCAACCCCTTGGGGGTGGAGGCCCGGGGGGTCCAGAGCGAGTGGACTCCCTGAGGGGGCCCACGGCGAGAGACAGACGTGCTAAGGCTCAGAGAGGTGCAGCTCCAGGAGGTGGAGGGGCCTGACTCCGAGAGAGAGTGGACCCCCAAGAAGGGCTGTTGCACTGAAAGGGGATCCCCCCCATGGACCGCATGGGGCCAAGCGTGGGCACGATCTGTGAGTCCGTGACACCAAGCGCTTTGCAAAGGAAGTTGGTATTGTGTTAAAGAAGGGGGAAACTGAAGCAGCGAGCGGGGGAAGGGACTTGCCCAAGGTCACCCAGCAGGCCAGTGACAGAGGCAGAAAGTGAACCCAGGTGTCCTGAGTCCCAGCTTGTATCCGCCAGGCTGCGCTGCCTCTGCTCCAGAATGAGAGAGAGAGAGAGCCCCACGTGACAGATGTTGCTCACATCCCCTGCTGCCCTGCGGGCAGGTGCCCAGATCCCAGGGTGGCGAGGGCATGGGAAGACCTTTGGGCCGAGCAGTTAGCTGTGGGGCTGGCTAGGAGGAGAGGTGGATGCCAGGAGCCAGGTCGGTGCTTGGCGGGATTTTGTTTATTTACAGAGAACGTGCCCAGAGTCCTGGTTCCCTGGGCACAGTGGGTACAAACAGCAGCGGGCAGTTCCCTTGCTCCGAAATCCCCGCATCTGCTCTTGCAGCGGGCTCTGTGCTCAGCCCGCACCGTCTCTCGGCTTCCTCTCAGAGCCACACTTGCAGCTCCTCTCCTGCCATCTCCCTCCAGCACCCGCAGGCTGCAATCCCAGCCTTGCGACTGGGAAACCTCGCAGCCCCCAGGGCTCCGCTCTGAGCTGCCATATGCCTTGGGCGGTCCCCTCCTTGTCTGGAGCTGGCTCATCTGCACGATGGGGGCTTCATTGCTCCTTCCAGTGGTGTCTGAAGGAGGGCACTTGGCACAGCCTGTGGCTTTGGGCTTGTCTACTCACGGCGTTGCTTCTGACAACCTCCATTTGTGGCTGCACTTATTCCAGAACAAGGGTGCCGTGTTCCTAGCTCGGCTGGGCTGGAAGGGGCCTCAAGCCCAGCCTCCGACAAGCAGCCCTACCCCCTCCCTGATTTCGTGGCCTTCCTGTTAGGAGCACGCATGCAGGAAGTGAACCAAGAATAGCTGCTGAGATTTAAATTCACACCCTATTTTAATCCAGGGGAACGTTGGAGTGTAGACAAGCCCATCCATGACAGTCTGTGGATTGAAGACTCAGCCACTGGTAACTTTCAGCTCTGTAGTGCGGGAGACTAGCCCAGCGCTGGGTCCTGCCAGCCGCCCTGGAGTGCCATGGACAAGCCAGCAGCTTGGGGGCGGTGCCCAGGGGTGAGCGGGGAAGAGGTTCCCCAGCAGGTTAGTTGGAATAACCCCCAAGTGCCCTGGCTGCCTGTCCAGTGCCAGACCTGCTGCCTCTCAGGCCCGGGCGCGTCTTTGCCATGGGTCCAGATGATGAAAATGTCGTCGATGTAGCGCAGGTAGAGGCGAGGCGCCAGGGGACGAGAGTCGAGGGAGCGTTGTTGCTGTTGCCCCGATCTCTCAGAGACAAACACCCCCAGGGTCTCTATCAAGTGTTCTTAAAACTACAATACCCACTGGGGAAGTGAGGAAACATTGACCGAGTGAGACGGGTACCCAGAAGTCACCTACTACAGGACAGGCCCAACAAGGAAAATAACAGACCACCACTGGCCATCATGTACAGCCCCCAGCTAAAACCTCTCCACTGCAGAGGGAGGGATAGTTCAATAGTTTGTGCATTGGCCTCCTAAACCCAGGGTTGTGAGTTCAATCCTTGAGGGGCACATTTAGGGATCTGGGGCAAAGATCTGTCTGGGGATTGGTCCTGCTTTGAGCAGTGGGTTGGACTAGATACCTCCTGATTGTCTGTGATTTTATGATCATCAACGATCTACAACCTATCCTAGAAAACAATCCCCCACTCTCACAGACCATGGGAGACAGGCCAGTCCTCGCTTACAGACAGTCCCCCAACCTGAAGCAACTACACACCACACCACAATCACACAAACCCTGGTGCTAACTCTGTCCCCATATCTATTCAGGGGACACCATCATAGGGTCTAGCCACACGTCAGGGGCTCGTTCACCTGCATATCTACCAATGTGATACATGCCATCAGGTGCCAGCAATGCCCTTCTGCCATGGACACTGGCCAAACCGGACAGTCTCTACATAAAAGGATAAATGGACACAAATCTGACATCAGGAACGGTAACATACAAAAGCCAGGAGGAGAACACTTCAATCTCCCTGGGAACTTAACAACAGCCTTCAAAGTGGCCATTCTTCAAAAAAAAAAAACCCGTCTCCAACGAGAAACTGCAGAACTGGAATTAATTTGCAAACTGGACACCATCAAATTAGTCCTGAATAAATGGGTCATTACAAAAACTAATTCCCCCCTGCTGATACTCACCCCTTCTTGTCAACTGTTTGAAATGGGCCACTTCCATCTTCATTGAACTGGCTCGTAGCACTGACCTCCTGCACTTGGTAAGGCAACTCCCATCTTTTCATGTGCTGTGTATTTATACCTGCCTCTGTATTTTCCACTCCATGCAGCTGATGAAGTGGGTTCTAACCCACGAAAGCTTCTGCCCAAATAAATGTGTTAGTCTCTAAGGTGCCACGAGGACTCCTTGTTGTTTTTGGTGATACAGACTAACATGGCTGCCCCTCTGAAACCTGTCCAGCAGTAGCAACCAATCACCTTTCCAGTGAGGTTCACAGCCAGATTTTCCTTTCTGTTTCAGCGCTGGCCCTTTTAGCCAGAAGGAAACTTTATAATTTACAAAACCAACAAACCGCAGGCTTCCCAAAGCAGTGAGACCATGTCCAAGTGTAGGAAAAATGCTGAATCTCAACCCACAGCCCCTCTGGAGCACGAGGGGAGCCGCTCGTGTTTCATCTCCCCTCATTTTGTGGTCCCAAGGCTGGCGGGGACAAGCCTCCTCCGAATTGAAAGGTAGGATGGGGCCCTGCTTAATTCATTGCCAATGCTCCATCCCGGGGGACCTGGGGTGTGCGGAACAAGCTGATTTGAGGGCGGCAGCAGTGGGACACGGCACCACGCCTTGCGAGGCTGTGTTTGGGATCCGGCGGGGGTGGGGGAGGCCTGTGTTTTCGACAGACAAACAGCAGCTCCCCACGGAGACAGAAGCTTTTATCCTGTGTGCAGAGAAACAAAGTGAACCAGAAATTAGACCAAACGAATGTTCGTACAGCGCCTGGCACAATGGAGCCTTGAGCCTCAGTGCTACCGTAATTCACCCAATAAATAATGTACAGCGCCCACACGGTGAGGTGGTGGGGCTGCTACCGTAATACACCAGAAAACAGAGCGGAAGGTCCCGATCCTTCAACCTTCAAACGCAGAAGGACCTAAAGCCAAAGGGGTGCTGGGGGCACTGGGCTGCAGGGAGTTATGTGGGCACTCAGTAGGGGGCGCTCTCCCCCACCGTCAGTGCCGATGCCAGTGCCCCCAGCATGGTGCTGGGGGGGGGGGGCAGTGTGCCCAGAGCAGGGAATGGCGTGGATGACTCGGCAGGGGCGCTCTCCCCTTTGGGGCGTTGCTCAGCACAATGTGGGGGCGCTGTGCTGCAGGGAGCTGGGGGGCGCTCAGCCGGGGGCGCTCTCCCCTTGAAGTCAGCGCTGCCCCCACTGCTCCAGCCTGGGGCCAGGGTGCTGTGCTGCCAGGGGGAGTGTCTTTCGGATGAGAGGGGAACCCAGGGGTGGGAGGAGCACATGGGATTGCCCAGGGACCCTCAGCGTCCTGGCCCAGGCTGGGAGACCAGGGCCGGCTCGGCCCGAGTCCCGGAGAAGGAGGCTTGAGGCGGGGTGCGCCGGGGCAGGGGCCGCTGGGTACATCCTGGGCAGGATGTGAGAGGTGGGAGCTCACCCTTGGCTGGGAGGAATCATTCCCCCGCCCATGTCTGCCCCACACCCCCCCAGGAACCCCGGGAGGAAGCAGCGGCTGGGTTGGCAGGAATGGCCAGGAGGGAGGCCAGGAGCACAGTGATAGGGGGCAAGCCCCCTTCTGCTCCCCACGGGCCCTTCCCGGGGCTGGCCCTGGGAGCCCCGGTGCCTTCTGACTCAGGCTGATCACTGGGCTCTCCCCCCACACCCTGACTCGCCAGGGGCTGCCCCACAGCCCGTTAGCGCCCAGCCATGAGCCCGGCAGCGTCTCTCCAAGCCCGGTTCGGAGCCACTGGGTACAAAATCCCCAGTCCCTGGAGGCCGGCGAGCCCTCCTGCAGCTGACACGTGCCCCGGGGGCTCACGCTGCACAGGGCTGCTGGCTCAGCAGATGGGGCGAGCGTTTCCCTCTCTGTGACTCAGCGCATGGGCTCCACTGCCTGCCACAAACACCACGCGGCTGCTGCCAGCGGAGAACCAGCGAAGCCAGCGGCAAAGCGCCAGGCCGGTGGGGTGGGGAGAGCAGGCCTGCCCGAGGCCTTGGAATCGCCGTGCCCCTCCTGTGCCTGAGGATCTCAAAGCGCCGTGCAGACGGGCACAGGGGTGAGCCAGGAGCACCCCGAGAAAATGGCAAAACTCGCATCTGGGAATCCAGGCTGCCGAGGGCCAGTTCCGGGGGGAGCTGGGCTGGACTCAGCCCACGGCCCAGCGCCCTGTTTGGGGGCACTAGCGGCGCGCTATGGACCGCGGGAGGGGCTGGACCGGGCCAGGATCCCGGGCACAGGGAGAACGGGCGGGTGGGTGAGGATGAGGAAAATCCGAGCAATGCGCCTCACCCGCCCCCGGGACATTGTGGGTGGGAGGGAGCAGCTCCCAGCCAGGGAGGATGGCCCAGAGTAGCGGTGGTGGCAGGGGACTCCGCAGATCCTCCTCCCGATCTCGTTTCCCGCACCCCCACCTGCTCTGCCCCAGTCACCCTGCCTGCCCCGGCCCCGAGCCGGGCCCAGCCCATCCCTCCAGCGTGGGGAGCCGCTCATCTGGACACTTGTCCGGCGATCCTGGCTGGCTGTCCCGCTCTGAGCCAGGGGACCTCCCCGAGGGGCGGTCGTGGGGTCGCTGCATAGCCGTGCTGGGAGAGCAGGGAAAGGGAATGGGGGACATGGGACACTTGCCCTGGGGGGGTGCTGGTTCGGATCTGGCCCCAGGGCAGGGGCTGGTTGGCTCAGGGGGGTGGGCAATGGGGCACGGGGCCTGTCCCCTCTAGGAGGCGCTGGTTCGGATCTGGCCCCAGGGCAGGGGCTGGCTGGCTGGGGAAGAGATTCGTTGCAGCAGAGCGGCGGGAAGCGGGTTAGATCCAGTGCCAGTCGCCGGCTGTCCCCCTCCCAGACATCTCACTTTGTCACCCAGGCCTGAAGGAGCCGCAGGCCGGTCTGGAAAGCCCCGAGGGTGACACAGCCAGGGAGGAATTCCCCAAGGGTCTGGTTGGGCTGCCCTGGGGAAGTGCTCACGTGGCGTCTCAAACCACAGAGCCCCGGCTCCGGGTTTAACCATCAGCACCCAGGTGAGTTTGGGGAAGTCTCTCTCTAATCCCCTCTCCAGTGCAGCCCTGTGGGATGGGATCAGGCCCTGACGGCGCGGTGCTGACCCAGTGGCTTTGGCCTGGGCCAGGTGGTGTTGGGAGATGGTTTGTGACCCACAGGGAGGATGCTACACTGGGATTCACACACCTGGGGCCTGGTCCTGGGCAGGTCACGGCCCCTCGCTGGGCCTCTCTTTCCACCTTTGTCTAGTTAGGCTGTGAGCTGGGCAGCACGTGGCACAACAGAGGGCCTGATCTCAGCCGGGGTCTAGCCAGCGCCTGGCCTGATGGGGCCCTGATCTCGGAGGGAGTCTGGGCAGCGCCTGGCCTGACAGGGCCCTGATCTTGGCTGGGTCTGGGCAGCGCCCTGCGCAACAGGGCCCTGATCTTGGCTGGGTCTGGGCAGCGCCCGGCCTAATGGGGCCCTGATCTCAGCCAGGGTCTGGGCAGGGTGGGGATGGGAGTCGTCCCCCCGGATTTCTAGCAAAGTGCACAATGCTGGATTTGTGGCCCTGGGGCTTGTGCAGCAGGAGTGGAGAGACAGGCTGGGGTCATGCAGGGGACATGCAGTCCCGGGTTCATTCCCAGCATCTCTTCATCTTCCATGATAAAAAATAATGAACACCCCAGGCTGCACTGAGCGAACGCCCATTGGAGCCCCCCAGCCTGGGATCCTGAAGCACAGAGTGATTCTCCCAGCCCCCCAAGGTGGAGCAGCAGCACCGCCCCCATTGTACACAGGGAAACTGAGGCACAGGGCGGGGACGTGACTTGCCCAAGGTCACAGAGCAGGGCAGCAGCAGAACTAGACATAGAACTCGGGAGTCCTGGCTCCCCTCCCTCCAGTAGACCCCACTCCCCGCCCAGAGCTGGGGTAGAAACCAGGAGTCCTGGTTCCCAGCCCCCGCTGCACTAACCACTAGATATCACCCCCCTCCCAGAAAGTGAACAAGGTAGCCCTTTAATGAGCACCATTAAGTTTCAGGGTGAACAGCCCCTCCCGCAGTGCTGCTGGTGCAGGCTGCCATGAGGGTGGCGTGGCTCCACTTGCTGCAGCCACAGGATGTGCTGGGGCGGGGTGGGGCTGCCGTGCAGGGAGCGGGGGAGCAGCCCCCGGTGCTCTTAGCTCAGCAGCCAGGTTGTTGGTGCTTGAGCGGCTGCCTGTGCCCCAGGCGGTTCCCACGTCCCAGCACTGCGAGTCGGGCTGCCCGTGTTCCTAGGGGATCCCCACGCTGCACCCCCATGCGCTAGAGCCCCTTGCACTCCCAGAGCCGGGAGAGAACCCAGGAGTCCTGGCTCCCAGCTCCCCCCGCTCTAACCCACCACTCCCCTCCCGGAGCTGGGGATAGTCCTGGCCCCCAGCCCCAACCCAATAAGCCAGAATCCCCACGCCCGGCAGGCCTGGGGTGGAAGGGCTGGGTGCTTGCACCCGAGGGAGCAGGTCGGGGCTTGCCTGGCAGGGAGGAGGAGACAGACAGACACACAGCACAGCACAGCACTCCAGGGGCCGTGGGCGGATGAACCGGTTGAGCAGAAGGACCGGGTGCCAGGCAGTGCAGCTGGGGGCCGATTCTGCAGGGATCGTGCCCGGGCTGCAGGGCAGGGCCGTGGGGGGCGCTGAGGGCTTCCCACAGGAGGGCGCGTGGGTGGCAGGAGGATCCGGATGCACTGGCCCATTGGGAACCCGGGAGGAAACACGGTGCCCAGCCCTGGAGTCCAGGGAAGAGGGGCGGGCATGGCGCCGGAGCCCAGGGATCAAACGGCTCCCCCCAAGGCCTGGCAGAGACAGAGGTCAGGTGTCTCTGCCCCCCCCCGGGGAAGCAGTAGGGGAGTATTAGGGTTGGGGCCATTGCCCCCCATTTCTCCCCATCTTGCCCAGACCTGAGACCCCGCCAGAGACTTGAATTTCTGTCCTGTGGGCTCCACGTCGCCCCTTCCCCTGCCTGGACCCGGTCACCTCCAGCGGGGTGAACCTTGGCACCCGGGGCCGTCTGGCGTGGGATGCAGCCTGGCACCTGGGCTCGGGGGACAGGAGCCAATGGGGTTGGGGAGCCCTTCCAGCCCGAGGGACCCCCCCCATCCAGCCCAGTCCCCAGGGCAGGGAGGGGATGGGATGGGGGCAGACGGGACTCCGGATGGCTGCTCCCATAGAGGCGAATCCTGGCAGCCCCCCAGCATCTTCCCACCTGCCCACCCTGGCGCTCCCATCACCCCGGCAGCTGTTGCTACGTCTCCGGGGAATGTGGCTGGGGGAGGGGCAGGGTGGGTTCGCTGGGGCCCGGAGCCACACAAGGGCACTGGGGGGCAGATAGAGGGGAAGGGGCTGGGGTCGAGGGCTAGAGGGTGAGAGGCAGGTAGTGCAAGGGGGGGGAACAGCAAGACGCACCTGCGCTGGGGAGAAGGGGGTGATGCACCTGCACGTGTGGGGTTGGGAGGGTGAGATCGAGTCAAGGACCCCAGCCAGGCGCTGAGATGCGGCTGCCTCTGGGGTGGGGCATGGAGGCTGTTTATACAGGGCCCCTTGCCCGAAGATGCAGCTGCCTCTGGGGTGGGACAGATGGGCCGCGGGGGCTGCATTCCCCAGCGCTGGGGTGGTGGTTCCTCACTGTGCTCTGGCTCCCATCACTCCCCCCCCATGTGCCTCCCTGCCCAGGGAGCGGTGAGACCCCCCATCCCAGTGGTGCATTGAAATCCTCTGACCCCAGGCTCTGTCCAGCCTGAATCTCCTTTCCCAGACACCCTGGGGAGGGGAACTGAGCTGTCTTCCAGCGCTCCTGAAGGATTCACCCCGCGGGACCCGGCCCTATTGTGTCAGCATTAGGCACGGCCACTGCCCCTTCCGCCCGCCCGAACGGGGTATTGTTCCTCCCAGCCGGGCAGTGCCAGCCGGACGCACACAGAACCGGTGGAGCATCCCTAACCCCGCAGCTGGCAGCGCCCCAGATCCCGGACCCCCGAGCTGCCTCTGAGCTGGGCCTGCCCCCCCCCCCGGGAATCTGGACAGCTGGCTCCTGGGGGAGGAGTATTAGGGGCCCGTGATAGCAAGGAAAGGGTACAGCATGGCTGAGATTGGGGGGCACCGGCAGAGCTGGTGGGGGAGGGGGAGCCCAGGACTGGGATAGCTGCAGCTGCGGGTCGGGGTTGAGGGGCACCGGCAGAGCTGGTGGGGGGCAGGACTGGGATAGCAGGGGGCTGCGGGGCGGGGTTGAGGGGCACCATGGGAGCCCAGGGCTGGGATAGTGGTGGGCTGCGGGTTGGGAGTGAGGGGCCCTGGTAGAGCTGTGGGGGATCCCAGGGCTGGGATAGCAGTACCCTCCCCCCCGGCTCCGGGCTGTGCCAGGCCGCCCCCCAGCCGGGCCCCTGCAGCCGGGTGGTGCCGGGGGTGGGAGCCGCTGGCGCGGGGACAGAATTAGCATCTGAATGCGGAGGGTGTCGGGTCCCTGCTGGAGCCAGGCCAGGCTGCCGGGCCTCCCAGCTGCTCCCCAGTGTGGGGGGCGGGGGGGAGGTACCAGCCCCTTCCTCGCTGCCCCGAGGTCAGAGCTAGGCCAAGCGATGGGGGGCCATGCTCCCAGCCCCACCCCAGGGAGACCAGTTCCCAGCTCAGCCACTCTTCCCACGGGGAAGGGGCCTGACATTCAGAGAGGGGGGCTGGGAGCCAGGACTCCTGGGTTCTCTCCCCAGCGTTGGATGGGGAGTGGGGTCTAGTGGGTGAGGGGGCGGGCTGGGAGCCAGGTTTCCTGGGTTCTCTCCCCAGCGCTGGCCTGGCAGTGGGTCCAGTGGATAGAACAGGGTGGGTGGGAGCCAGGACGCCTGGGTTCTCTCCCCAGTGCTAGGAGGGGAGTGGGAGTGAGTGAGTGGGGGGCTAGGACCCCGGACTCCTGGGTTCTAGTCCTGTCTCTGCCCTGCAGCCCCCCCCCCCCCTCAGATCCTGGTACTTCACCCCCCCCCCCCCCCCCCCCCCCCCCCCGAAGGCTGCGCTCCCCCGGCCAGGGCGGGGGCGGGGGGGGGGGAACGGGAGGTTCCCACGTGACCAGGCACCGGGCCAGGCTCCGGGCTCCGGGCTCCGGCACGTTACTCGCGGCAGCCTGGGACGCGACCGGACGGTGAGTGCGGGGCTGCGCCCCGTGCCCGGGGCTGGTGTTCGCGGGACCGGCGCGGGGGAGCGCCCGGGCGGGGATCGGGACCCGCGGGGACTGGCCGGGGCACGGGACTGTCCCGCGTGGAATTTGCGGGGCGGAACGTGGCGCGGGGGGGTTTCGCCTGCCCCGCGCGGACAAGGCTCTGGGCTCAAAGCTGGATTCAATCGGGGGTGTCCATGGCCCCCCCAGCGGAGCGCAGGACCAGGGCGCTCCGAGTCCTAATGCAGGGAGGGGGTCCCGGCCCCGTGGGGCAGAATCACGGTAGGACCCTGTGGTACCCAGGGGCAGCTCCCACCCGCACTTCGCTGCCTTCAGAAACGCCCTGGGCACAGCCCTCCTCACCCGTCCCTGGCCCACAGCTCGGGCCCGTTCCCCACCGCCTGGCCCCTTGGGGTGTCCATGGGGCCCTGGGGTCGAGGGTGGCAGGGGCTGGGCCCTGGATCTCTGCCACCTGCCCCTCTCTGGGGGCAGAGCACAGACCCGCTGAGCCATCCGACCCTCCCGGAGCCTGGGCATTGCCCCCCGCCAGCCCCGATCCTAGTGCAGCGCGGCCTGTGGGTGTGGGTCACAGGGAGTCACTCGCGATTCACCCCACGCTGGCCCGAGGGCATTGGCCCCCCTGAGGTGCCACTGTGACCTTGGCACATGCTCCGGGGGTGGGGAGACAGGGCATCGCTGGGTTCTGGGCCAGGTCACCCCCCCCTTCCCCGTGGGGGTCACACCCAGCCCCCAAGCTCCGTGCTGGGTCTGCGGATCGAGGTTTGGCTACCTAGAGCCAAAGAGGGGGAAGCCCCCTCTGCCCCTCCTGCTGGTCTCACATATGCCCATATTGACCAGTGCTCCGAGGGAGCCTGGGAACTTTCCCAGCCTGAGGAGGCATCACGCTGCCCCGGGGTGCAGCGCTCCAGGGGTGCAGCCAGCCCAGAACAGCCCGGGTCCAGCTCTCCCCGAGCTGCCGAATGCCCTGGCCTGTGCCGCTGCTCGGGGAAGCTGGGGACGAATGGTTCGTTCCGGGGCTCAGAGATCAGGTTTCAGACTGGTAGCCGATTAAGTGGGTTTTAGCCCACGAAAGCTTCTGCCCAAATACATTTGTTAGTCTCTAAGGTGCCACAAGGACTCCTCGTTCCTAGGGCTCAGAGAGATGCCACAGGGGGATTTTCAGAGTGCGCTGGGGGAGGACAAGTGATTGTTAGTGTTTGTGTGATGGAAATGTTGACTGAGATCAGGCCCCGTCATGCCGGGCGCTGCCCAGACTTCAACCAAGATTGGGGCCCCGTCGTGCTCGGGCTCCGTTCCCCACCTCCTGGCCCTTTGTGGTGTCCATGGGGCCCTGGTGTTGAGGATGGCATGAGGTGGCAGGGGATGGGCCCTCGATCTTCATGGCCCCCCCACCGGAGCGCAGGACCAGGGTGCTCCGACTCCTAATGCACGGGGGAGGGCAGGGAGGGGGGTCCCGACCCTGTGGTACCCAGGGGCAGCTCCCACCCGCACTTCGCTGCCTTCGAAACACCCTGGGCACAGCCCTCCTCACCCGTCCCTGGCCCACAGCTCGGGCCCTGTTCCCCACCGCCTGGCCCCTTGGGGTGTCCATGGGGTCCTGGGGTCGAGGGTGGCAGGGAATGGGCCCTGGATCTCTGCCACCTGCCTCTCTCTGGGGGCAGAGCACAGACCCACTGAGCCATCCGACCCTCCCGGAGCCTGGGCATTGCCCCCCGCCAGCCCCGATCCTAGTGCAGCGCAGCCTGTGGGTGTGGGTCACAGGGAGTCACTCGCGATTCACCCCACGCTGGCCCTGGGGCATTGGCCCCCCTGAGGTGCCACTGTGACCTTGGCACATGCTCCGGGGGTGGGGAAACAGGGCATCGCTGGGTTCTGGGCCAGGTCACCCCCCCCTTCCCTGTGGGGGTCACACCCAGCCCCCAAGCTCCGTGCTGGGTCTGCGGATCGAGGTTTGGCTACCTAGAGCCAAAGAGGGGGAAGCCCCCTCTGCCCCTCCTGCTGGTCTCACATATGCCCATATTGACCAGTGCTCCGAGGGAGCCTGGGAACTTTCCCAGCCTGAGGAGGCATCACGCTGCCCCGGGGTGCAGCGCCCTAGGGGTGCAGCCAGCCCAGAACAGCCCGGGTCCAGCTCTCCCCGGGCTGCCAAACGCCCTGGCCTGTGCCGCTGCTCGGGGAAGCCGGGGACGAATGGTTCGTTCCGGGGCTCAGAGATCAGGTTTCAGACTGGTAGCCGATTAAGTGGGTTTTAGCCCACGAAAGCTTCTTCCCAAATACATTTGTTAGTCTCTAAGGTGCCGGAGTCTCTAAGGACTCCTCGTTCCTAGGGCTCAGAGAGATGCCACAGGGGGATTTTCAGAGTGCGCTGGGGGAGGACAAGTGATTGTTGGTGTTTGTGTGATGGAAATGTTGACTGAGATCAGGGTCCCGTCGCGCCGGGTGCTGCCCAGACCCCGACCGAGATCAGGGCCCCGTCACGCCGGGTGCTGCCCAGACCCCGACCGAGATCAGGGCCCTGTCGCGCCGGGCGCTGCCCAGACCCCAACCAAGATCAGGGCCCCATCGCGCTGGGCGCTGCCCAGACCCCAACCAAGATCAGGGCCCCATCGCGCCAGGCACTGCCCAGACCCCGACCAAGATCGGGGCCCCGTCACGCCAGGCACTGCCCAGACCCCGACTGAGATCAGGGCCCCGTTGCGCCAGGCGCTGCCCCGACCCCAGCCAAGATTGGGGCCCCGTCGTGCCGGGCGCTGCCCCGACCCTGGCCAAGAAGAGGGTCCTGTCGCGCCGGGTGCTGCCCCGACCCCAGCCGAGATCGTGGCCCTGTCGCGCCGGGCATTGCCCCGACCCCGACCGAGATCAGGGCCCCGTTGCGCCAGGCGCTGCCCCGACCCCAGCCGAGATTGGGGCCCTGTCGCGCCGGGCATTGCCCCGACCCCGACTGAGATCAGGGCCCCGTCACGCTGAGCGCTGCCCAGACCCACAGTAAGGGACACTCCCTGCCCCAGCAGCAGAATGGGGGTGGGTGGTGTGGGGTGGTAAATGGGGCATGGGGGGGGGGGTGTTTTTCCAGTGCAGCTGCTCTCTGCGCATCCCTTGTCCTGGCCAGCCCAAGTGACCCGTCCCCGTCTCTCCGTCGGGCTCAGGCTCCTTGGAGGATTCGCAGCCTCGCCATGAATCCCTTCAGGCCACTCTGTAAGAACAGGATCCCAGCCCCTTGGTCCCGGCTGTCCCCCCCCGCCCCCGCCCCCGCCCCTCCCCAGCCCCAGCTGCTGTTATCCCGCAGGCGTTTCTGTTTGCCGGGCCCAGCCCAGCCCGCAGCGGGGGTGTGATACGGGGGGTGATTAGAAACTAGCTCAACCCTGCAGTTGACAAAGGGGCTATGGAGATTTTAGTCTCGAGGGGGTGGGGGGGAACAAGCCCCATTCCAGACACCCCCCTGTGGGCGGAGGGAACCAGGGAGTGGAGCTGTTCCAGGCTCTGCCATGGCCAGAGGGATGGACAGGCCAGAGGGCCGTGACCCAGCACCCAGCTTTGCTGCAAGAGGCCCTGGGAGACCCCCCCGGGCTCGGTACGAGCTCGGCCCCTCCCCCCACGTCCCGGCTCCCTCGCCCGCTTGGTCCTTGGGGCTAGGCCCCGGTGGGAGCAGGGCTGTGACGTCTCCAGCCGCGCCTGGCATGCCCCAGCGGAGCCAGCCTCTACCAACTGCCCCCGGACTGGGTATTTGAAGGGAGTGTCTGGTATTTAACCGCCTGGCCTGGGGCTGGGGCACAGCCCCACAGCTGCTCTGCAGGGGGGGGGGTGGACTTTCCGTCGCCTTCCTGGCTTTGGATCAGCTCCCCCCCCCAGGCAAAGCGACCCCCAGACTCCAGTGCCCCTCGTTTCGCACAGGGCGTCAGCTGATCCATTCCCAGCTGCCTGGCAGCCAATCAGGTGCCCAGGAGATTGAGACGCCCACGCCCTGCTTGCCCGAGGGGGCACCAGTTGCTGCAAAACAGCTGGTCACCAATGCCGAGCGAGCAGTGGGCAGTGCCAGCCGGGGGAGCGGGGAGCCCTGCGCTGGGATTCCTGGTGCTTTGAATACGTGGGGCGTGAGGGCCAGAGGCCAGCCCCACCCGCAGCCCCAGACGCGCTGCAGAAAGCGGGCAGCGCAAGGCAGAGCCGGGAATCGGCGGCTCTTCCGGCTGGCTGAAGGCAGAGGGCATGGAGGGGGAGCGTCCCGGCGGGAGGCAGCGCCGGGGGTGTATGTGTGTGTGTGTTTGCATGCACAGTGGTCTGTGATGTCCAAGCGCAGGCGTGTGTGGTGGGGGATGTGGCTGGGGGGTGCAGGGGGCTGAGAGGTGGGAGCAGGAGCTGTGCGTGAGGGAGGTACCCCCAGTACCAGCCCCCTGAGTGGAGTTCTGCTCCCCAGTCCCCCGCGTTCTCTATGGCCCCAGTGGAGCCTGCCCCTTTGATTGCAGCCCCCTGGGCGCCCAGAGGCCGGTACATGGCACCAGGGTCCTGACGTGCCTCTGCCCCTCTTCGCAGGGCTCCCCCAGGCGGCTGACGATGCCCCGCACCGAGCGGCCCCCTGCCGCTGAGCCGCAGTAACACCTGCCGTGGCAAGCAAGCCCCGGCGCGGGGCCAGGAGAGCGCCCGCTGCTGGCGAGCCGGAGCGGGCAGGGCCGCGCCATGTAGCGCCCGCGGCAGCCACCGGCATGGAGCTGATCACGGCTGAGTCCCCAGCCCGGCTGGTCCGGCTCTACCGGGAATATCACAACAACGAGCTCATCTCCCTGCATTACAACTACACGGGGAAGCTGCAGGCCAGCAGCAAGTACAAGGGTGGCCTGAAGGCCGACGCGGTGGCGTTCCTGGCCGTCTGCGCCCTCATCGTGCTGGAGAACCTGGTGGTGCTGCTGGCCATCTGGAGGAACAAGAAGTTCCACTCGCCCATGTTCTACCTGCTGGGCAACCTGACCCTGTCGGACCTGCTGGCCGGGCTGGCCTACACGGCCAACATCGCCATGTCGGGCGCCAACACCCTCCAGCTCACCCCGCTGCTGTGGTTCCTCCGGGAGGCGGGCGTCTTCATCACCCTGACCGCCTCCGTCTTCAGCCTGCTGGCCATCGCCATCGAGCGGCACATCACCATGAGCCGCATGAAGCTCTACCACGGCGACAAGAAGGGCCGCATGTTCCTGCTGGTGGGGGCCACCTGGGCGGCTTCGGTGCTGCTGGGGGTGCTGCCCATCATGGGCTGGAACTGCCTGGACAGGCTGGCCGACTGCTCCACCGTCCTGCCACTCTTCTCCAAGAGCTACATCCTCTTCTGCATCACCGTCTTCCTGGTCATCCTGGTGTCCATCACGGTGCTCTACGCCCGCGTCTTCCGCATGGTCAAGGGCAGCAGCCCGCGGCCGGGCAGCCTGCGCAAAGGGATGCTGAAGCGCTCGCAGAAGTACATGGCCCTGCTCAAGACAGTCACCATCGTGGTGGGGACTTTTGTGGCCTGTTGGCTGCCCCTCTTCCTGCTGCTGCTGCTGGACGTGTGGTGCGAGGCTCAGGCCTGCCCCGTGCTCTACAAGGCTGACTACTTCCTCGGCTTGGCCATGATCAACTCCCTGCTCAACCCCATCATCTACACGCTGACCAGCAAGGACATGCGCCGGGCCATCCTCAAACTGCTGTGCTGTCTGCTGGTGGGGCCGCCCGAGGACGGCCCGGCCCAGCGCTTCGGGATCCCCATCCTGGAGTGCAGCACCAGCAAGTCAGAGCGCTCGTCCCACCGGCCCGAGGGAATTGATACCAGCCTGTCCACGGGCAACGGCACGCCCACCCCCATCAAGGCGCTGGTGCCCAGTGCCGAGTCCTGAGCCCCCTCCCCCCACACCGGGGTCGGAGCGTGGCACGGGCCGGGGGGAGAGCTGGGACAGGCTCCCCCGCGACTTGGAATGGCTGGAGCCCTGGCTGCCTGGGAGGCGAGGGACCCCTGCAGGGAGCTGTGTGCCCCCACCAGAGGGCTGTAGCCCTGGGGTGCCCCCTGCTGGTCTGGTCTGTACAAAGCTCGTTGCTGGTCCGGGCAGCGTATCTGTATGGCACACCGCGTTAACACCCGTGGGCCCGAATTGCTCAGACAAGCTGCCATAGGGTGACCAGATGTCCCGATTTTATAGGGACAGTCCCGATTTTTGGGTCTTTTTCTTATATAGGCTCCTATTACCTCCCACCCCCATCCCGATTTTTCACATTTGCTATCTGGTCACCCTAAGCTGCCAGACCCCCACCAAGTGATCCAGTGCATCCCCCGGCGCAGAGCCGAACCCAGATCCCGCCCCCCACGCAGCCCCCCGGCGCAGAGCCGATCCCAGATCAGCCCCCCGGCGCAGAGCCGATCCCAGATCCCGCACCCCACGCAGCCCCCCCATGGCCAGTACAGCCCACATTACAGTACACCCCTGTGCCCCCTCCCAGAGGCTCAGCACACCCCACTTCCCACTCTGGTGACCCAGTACAGTAGACCCCCCCCATCCCCACCCCCCGCACTGCCTGGGTGCTCACTGGCCAGGCCCTGTGCTCCCGTCACTCGTGGTAAATTAAGGCCTCTCGGGGCCCCTTGTTGTTGGTTTTTTTTAACAGGTTTGTAATAAAAAGCCTCCTTGGCGCTCCCTGTCCTGTCCTGCCCCCCTTAACCCCTTTGCTGCTGGCACTTCCTGTTGGCAGAGCCATGGTGCCAGGTCCCCGGGGGGCAGCTGTGAATTGGTTTCTGTTGCTGGGGGGGACAACGATTCGGGGGCACCTCAGCGTGGGGGGAGGGACACCAGGTATCCAGCATGGGGGTGAGCTCAGCTGGGCATGGGGGGGGGGAGGGTAATTGTCTGGGTAGTGACCCTGGCCCGGTCGGCACAGGGGTGCGTGGAGCCGAGGCAGGACATGATGCAGTTTCCTCAGGAAACCCTCTCTCCTTGCGGGCTACGCTTTGCAGACGGAGCCTGGTGCTCGGGGCTGTACCCTGACCTTGCCACAGCTGGGGACTGTGGGGGAAAGGAGTGAGGGGTAAGGCCCCCCATGGCATGTGTTCTTAGGCCCCTGAGGGAGTCTTGGATGGGGGAGGAGAGCCCCTCGGGCTGTGGCCAGGACAGGGAGCCGAGCCCCACACGCTGCTCCTGCCCCTCTCGAGGACCCCAGGGCAGACGGGGTGAGGGACCCAGCTCAGCCTGACACGGCCGCGGCCTGGGCCTCGCCCGTGTGCTGCCCACGGCTGCCCCTTGCCCAGGGCGGAGACAGGCCTCGAACGCCTTCCTCGGGCAGCAGAAAGGAGGGGCTGCGGGTCGGGGGTGAGGGGCAGGACTGGGATAGCAGGGGGCTGCAGGTCTGGACTGAGAGCCACCGGCAGAGTGAGGGGAGCCAGGGGGAGGGTCAGAAGCAGCCCCCTGAGTGGACTCACCCCCCCCCCAATCTCTCTGGTGTCCCCCAGTCTCACCCCATGGCTCTCTGAGCGATATCAGGGCGCTCAGCGCCCTCTTGTGGCCAGCTGGGGAACGGCCCCAAGGCCTGTGCCCTGCGGTCATTCAGGGACAGAGGAGTTGGGGTCACTCGTGGGGGGGATGAAATGCAGCGAAGAGCGGGTCCGACACGCTGTGCAATGAGACGTGCCCCTGGGCAGCGCTAGGGGGCGCTTTGTCGGTGGAGGGAGGGGTGTGGGGCTCAGCAGGGGGCGCTCTCCCTCCCAGAATCAATATTGATCCCACCACATCTGCCCTTGGGGCCGGATCACCTTAGCCCAGGCCAGTGATAAGGAGATCGGGCTCCACACACCCCACTTGGCCCCTGGACAGACAGTGCTTAAACCCTGTAAAAAGGACATAATAGACATCAAATCTCCTCCTGTCCCTCGCTTCAGTGTAGGTATTCAAACCTTATCCCGCGTGAAGGAAAGAACCGCTTGCTCGGCGCTGCCGAAATCCTATTATGACAAACTGACGAGTGATTTGGGGTTTTCCCGCAGTCGGGGGGTTTTGCCCACCCCATCGCCCTGGAACAACGAACTTTTCCTGCTCCCGCTATTATGGCTGCGAGTGCTTGGGGATCCCAGTCCCGCTGTAGGGCTCTCCCGCCGGGTGCAGCGCCCTGGCATTGGCAGCGTTACCGGCAGGCCCCACAGCGGCTCAGAGCGAGTGGGGGCACCTGGGGCAGCGGCTGGAACCCCGTTATTCGGGCGGTTGCAGGCCCGAGGGGAGCAGCTGCTGTGGCCCAACTGGTGGCCAGGTCAGGTGGTCGCTGAGCGCTGCTGTCCTCGGTGTCCCTGGGGATTAGCTGAGGTGGGTGACCTGGAAGGGAGGGGCCCTGTGGGCGGTTGAGGCCCCTGGTGATTTCTAGCACATCGCTCAGAGCCTGACACGGGCCAGAGGTCCCCCCTCAAGGGCAAGTATGAAATCCAAGTCCCCTCCGGGTCACCCGTCGAGAGACTGTTTAACAGAACCCAGCAGTGCTGGCTCCCAGCCCCCCCCCCCCCCAACCACTAGCCCCCACTCCCCTCCCCGAGCCGGGAGAGAACCCAGGAGTCCGGGCTCCCTTTCTACCCACTAGGCCTCGCTGCTGGAGTCTGCTGAGCCTATCTGCGGATGCTCCGTGCAGTGCAGGATCCTCCCGCCAGGTGGCGCTCGCTGGCATTGGTGCCTGTATTGACCGCCGGGCTGGGCACAAGCTGAAATGGGGGGCAGGGGGGGGGGAGCCCCCTATCGGCTGGGCCAGGAACGGCCGGGTGCAGCCGCCTGCCCCCACCCAGCTCTGAACCTGCCCCGAGTGCGGCTCGGTAACTTCCAGCCCGGGGACTCCCCTCACCCTTCACTTCCCACATCCTCACCCAGTTCCCCGCTGTGGGGTCACAGGGCAGTGACCCCGGCCAGCCTCGCCCACCCTGCTCCAACCACTGGACCCTACTCCCCTCCCAGAGCCGGGGAGAGAACCCAGGAGTCCTGGCTCCCAGCCCCCCCTGCTCCAACCACTGGACCCTACTCCCCTCCCAGAGCCAGGGAGAGAACCCAGGAGTCCTGGCTCCCACCCCCCCTGCTCTAACCCACCGGCCCCCACTCCCCTCCCGGAGCCGGGGAGAGAACCCAGGAGTCCTGGCTCCCACCCCCCCTGCTCTAACCCACCAGCCCCCACTCCCCTCACAGAGCCGGGGAGAGAACCCAGGAGTCCTGGCTCCCAGACCTCACCCCACCCCCACCTTAACCACTAGACCCCATTCTCCTTCCAGAGCTGGGGAGGGGAGTGGGTTCCAATGGGTTAGAACATGGGGAGGGGGTTGGAGCCAGGACTCCTGGGTTCTCTCCCCAGCGCTGTGACCTCAAAGCATTGTGTCCTCTTGAGTGAAAATCCACCTGTCTCAAGTGCCCAAAGGCTCGGTCCTGACTCCCGATTTGCTGCCCCCCCACATGTGGGGCACTAGACTTAGCAGGGAAAACGCGGCCCAGGGCAGCGCCTGTCACATGAAGCGTGGTAGAGCCCTGCACGGATACAAAATCTGTATCTGCGTCCGATCCGTGGTCCGAGGATATTGGCGGGTTTGCGGGGCTCCAGGTACAGGGGCACACAGGTATCTAGGCAGGGAACGTGGGACGTGCTGGCACCAGCAATCCCCTGGCAGCCTCAGCCGAGAGTGGCTGGCCATGGTTCCTGTTACCACTGCACCAGCGTCCCCCGGAGGGAGTCGCTGTCACGCCGGAGTGCGGTGTGCACTACAGCCGCCGTCGAGATGCAGCCACCTCTGGGGTGGGGCGTGGAGACTGTTTATACAGGGATCCCTCGCCCAGTGCTGAGGTGCAGGTGTCAGAGTTTCTGCCATCGGTGCAGCGAGGGCCTGAGCTGAGGCCCCGACCTCGCTCCACAGAGGGTCAGGCAAGCCCAGCAGGAAGAAGGGGTGACTGGGGTGTTACCCTGTGGGGTGGGACAGGACGGGGCCCAAGGCTGGAGGAAGGGGCCCAGCGGCGTGGGTTGCTCACAGCACACACAGCTCCGGCACAGCGGGTAACGAGGCAGGCCCGTGCACTCCCAAATGGCTTTTAGACCCTCCAAGGCAGGGTTGGGGGGGATCCTGGCTGCCCCCTCGTTACTCCCCCCACTTTCACTTTCGGAATCACATGACCACCAGCGTTCGGGGGCAGGGCATGTCCCACAAAGTCCGGCCGCCTCCGTTCTGCAGGCCCATTAAAATCCTCCTGCTCTGCTCTGCACTGAGGGCAGGGGGCTGTAAAACAGACCTTCCACTTCAGGCCGGGGCACCCCAGATTAGCCCCCCCACCCTGCCCCTCAGGAAGACCCCCCCCTCATGGGATCTCAGGCTCCGTGGCCCACTTGGCCCTCACCAGAGTGAGCTGAGACCCTGCAAAATCATTTCACGGGGGCTCCAGACAGGAGCAAGGCCAGTGATGGGAGCTGACGCCCCTGCCCCATTCCCCACACCCCTGAGCCAGCCAGTCCCCGCCCTGGGGCCGGTGGGAGCCCAGGCCCTGCCCCATTCCCCACCCCCCTGAGCCAGCCAGTCCCCGCACTGGGGCCTGTGGGAGCCGGTGCCCCCCAGAGGTGACAGGCCCCTGCCCCATTCCCCACCCCCCTGAGCCAGCCAGTCCCCGCCCTGGGGCCTGTGGGAGCCGGCGCCCCCCAGAGGTGACAGGCCCCTGCCCCATTCCCCACCCCCTGAGCCAGGCAGTCCCCGCCCTGGGGCCGGTGGGAGCCCAGGCCCTGCCCCATTTCTGCCACCCTGAGCCAGCCAGTCCCCTCCCTGGGGCCAGTGGGAGCCGGTGACCCCAGAGGTGACAGGCCCCATGACCTATTCCACAGTAATTTGAGCCCCTCCAGTGAAGGGGGGGGGGCAGAGCAGGGAATCCTGGGACCGCCTGGCTGCAGGGCCACGTTCCCTGTCCGGGTACAAAGTCCCCTTCCAGGTGCATCTCCGCGGGGAGGGCGAAGGGCAGCACCACCTGCACCCCGTCTTGTTATTATTTCATAGCAACCAGGAGCTGGGGGGCCCGAGCGGGGCCAGTCACGGGGATACAAGCGACACCCGCCCCCCAAAACGGAGGGGGGGAGGGAGGTGCTGGAAAGGCAGAGGGGGGGACCCATAATCCGGCCTTCCTCCCCCCCCCCCC
>NC_048313.1:15102110-15111370 GCF_013100865.1 Trachemys scripta elegans | reverse complement strand
CCCCCCCCGAACCCAGGAGTCCGAGCACAGCGCCCCCTGCAGGGGCTCGGCTCCAGCCCGGCTCACCATGTCTATAACCATCTTGCGCAGCATCTGGCGCTGGCGCTTGCCGAGGCTCTGGAAGATGTCGCAATTCTCCTCCTGCAGCAGCTTGAAGCCCACGGCCAGGTGGTGGTTCTCCAGGACTGACTCGTCGTTGTACATCAGGGCCAGCTCCGAGTCTGCGGGGCGAGGGAGGGTCAGGGGGCGCCGGCCGCAGCCGCCCCGGCTCCTACCCCCCTCGCTCCTCGCCCCGTGCTCCCGGGAGGGGGAATCGGTGCATGGCGGGGAGCTGCGTGCATGGGCCGGACTGACCCAGCCGGCTGCACGGGGGGGATGGGGCAGCTCTGACGGCAAGCACGGGGGTGTGCACACGTGTCGGAATGCACACAGGTGTGCGTGTATCCCGGTGCACGGCCGTGTGAACAGGAGGGCTGGCGTGTCCATGTCCCGGTGCACAGGGGTGTGCGCAGCAGGGCTGGCGGGTGTGTCCCGGTACACAGGGGTGTGTGCAGAAGGGTTGGTGTGTGTGTGTCCCAGTGCACGGGGGTGTGTGCAGGAGTGCACGCGTGTGCGCTGAGGTATGTGTCCAGGTCCCGGTGCACAGGGGTGTGCGCAGGAGGGCTGGCGTGTGTGTCCCGGTGCAGGGCGTGTGCGCCGGAGCTGGAGAGATTAGGAAACACACATGTATCCCCCCCAAAGCTGCTGCGGGTCTCTGGGAAGCGCTGGGACCCCCAGGCCCTCGCCCCCGGACGCGGGATCGTGGGGCACTCACTGGTGTTGATCAGGAACTGGTTGGAGACGCCCGGGTGATCCACGTCATGGATGGCGGCTGCAAACAGAGCAGCCAGGATCTCCAGGTCGGTGAAGACAGCCTGCCAAGGGCACATGCAGGGGGCTGAGGCCGGGCTCGGCTGGTTAACAAGCGAGGGCAGGGGCTGGCTCTGCCCCATGGTTGGGCACGTTGCAGTGCGAGGAACCCAGGAGTCCTGGCTGCCCCCCTGGGCCCGGTCCCTCAGGCCCGTGCCCAGCCATGCCATTGGCACAGCCAGGCGTCGCTCTGCCCTGGCTCTCGGGAAGCTGCAGAGACTGTGCGGGGAATTGCCATGTGGGGGTTAGCCCTGAGGCCCATCACCCTGGTATCCTGCCTCGGAGTGGGCCCATGCCAGCTGCTGCCAAGGCTGTCAGACCCTGCAGGAGGCAGCGACGGACCCAGGGCGGGCAGAGAGACAGGCAGACAGCTGGGGGTGGATGGACAGACGGACAGGCAGCTTTCCAGCCCCCCCAAATTCGTTTCAGTCCCGTTTCCGTCTCTATTCCAGCCGCTTCCCCCCTGACAGCCGGCCGGGCTGGGTCACGTCCCAGACACCCTGCGTCACAGGGGATCGAGAGCTGGCCCCAGGGCCCCCACTCTGCCACCGGTGGCATGAGAGCCCCCCAGCGGCTGTTCTGTCCCTGACACGCTCAGCCCCCCGGCGGCCCCCAACTCACGTCCAGGGCGGGCGTGGCCAGCAGGACGTGCGTGGACTGGATCACGTCGGCGGCGTGCAGGCTGTTGTGGTAGGCCACGTCGGCGTGGTAGTGCTCCTCCAGCGTCAGCACGTACGTCAACAGCGTCTCCACTGGGATCTTGAAGGTTTTCAGCAGTTCTCTCTCCTGGGGGGGGAAGGGAGCATTTGTGGACAGGCAGAGTCACGCCAGAGGGGCCAGCGCCAGACACTCCTGTGGGCAGAGCCCACAGCACCCCCCCCCCCCCAGCTTCAGGCCCCTGTCCCACAGAGCTGGGAAGGGACTCCTGATGCCCAGGGCCCCCCCTGCTCTAACCACTAGACCCCACTCCCCTCCCCGAGCCAGGGACAGAACCCAGGAGTCCTGGCTCCCGGCCAGCACTGAGGATCCCTGGCCAGGCGGGTGCCAGGTGTGATTCCGTGTGCTGCACAGAGGGGTGGGCGCTGCCAGCCCCCACGGACAGGCCCCACCCACCGCGCCTGGCCTGGGGCCCTACCTGGAATATCGTGTACATGATGCAGCTGAGCGAGCGGCTGCTGGAATATTCGGAGACGTGGAAAATGTTCAGGCCCCACTTGTTGAGATTCTCCAACTCCTGGAAGGCAGAACAGGGGGTGATGAGAATGGGGGGAGGGGGGGACAGGGACCCCACGGAGAGGCCTGGTAGAGCACGTCTGCAGGAGCCCAGAGGTGGGGGTGCCCAGCTGGACCCACAGCCCCACCATACTCCTGCCGGTGCCCCTCACTCCTGACCCGCCACCCCCATCCCAGTCCCCTCCCCCCCAGCTCTGCTGGTGCCCCTCACTCCTGACCCGCCACCCCCATCCCAGTCCCCTCGCCACCAGCTCTGCTGGTGCCCCTCACTCCCGACCCACAGCCCCCTGCTAGCCCCGCCCTGCCCCCCCAGCTCAGCTGGGGCCCCCCCCTCCCACCCCGAGGGCAGCAGGGGGAGGGGTGGTTTGCACACATCCCCCCCCACGCACATTGTCCCAGTCTCCGGCACACACCCAGTCACACTCAGATCCGTGCGCTCACTCTTGCCTGCCCCCCAGCTCTGCCGGTGCCCCTCACTCCCGACCCGCAGCCCTTGCCAGCCCAGCCCTGGGCTTCCCCCCCAGCTCTGCCGGTGCCCCTCACTCCCGACCCGCAGCCCCTGCTATTCCAGCCCTGGGATCCCCCCCCAGCCCTGCCGGTGCCCCTCACTCCTGACCCGCAGCCCCTCCCCGCACCTTGCTGAGCAGCTCCTCCTGGTCGGTTTTGACCCCGAAGCGGGGGATGCTGGAGTTGGTCAGGCCCGAGCTGGGCATGAGTTTCTTCACGCCGCTGATCTGGCACATGGGCTGCTGCTTCTTCTTCTTGTCCCGCTCCTTCTGCGTGGGGGGCGGGATCTCCACCTCGTTCTGCTTGTCTGGGGGGGGGAGCGGCCGGTCAGTGGGGGAGGGGCTGTGCCACGGGGGCGGGCAAGAGTGAGCGCACGGATCTGAGTGTGACTGGGTGTGTGCCGGAGACTGGGACAATGTGCGTGGGGGGGGATGTGTGCAAACCACCCCTCCCCCTGCTGCCCTCGGGGTGCGTCCCCTCCCACCACAGTCCTATCCCGGGGCAGCTCGTGCCCACGCTGCTGACGTCAGGTCCTGGGGTCCAGCCCCCCCGGGGGTCGGACTCAGAGCCCCCAGTTGGGCTGGGCCCGGCAGGGAGACAGGCGCCCCCCCCGGTGGTGGCAGTGCAGGGTGTGGGGGGGTCACTCCGGGCAGCAGGACGCGTGGGGTCGGGGAACCAGGGTGCAACCCCCCCCCAGCACCTGCAGAGAAGAGGGCGGAACGAGGCATCATGGCAGCGTAGGGGGTGGGGGGCCCCCCAAGACGTGGGCTCCTGGAGGGGACTCAGGCAGTGGGGAGGAGGGCAGCATTGTGACATCACAGGGCACCGAGCCAATCCGAATGCAGAGGACTCCGTATGATACACGTGGCAACAGTGACCCAGAGCCCCTCTGGCCCCCCCACAGCCCAGCCCCCCGGAGTCTCCCCCGGTCTCCCCACAGCAACTGGGCCCCGCTCCCCACCCTGGCTCCCAGCCCCCCCGGCCCCCCACCACAGCTACGGGGCCCCGCTCCCCTCCTAGAACCAGGAGAGAACCCAGGAGTCCTGGCTCCCAGCCCCCCCGCTCTAACCCACCAGCCCCGACTCCCCTCCCAGAGCCGGGGAGAGAGCCCAGGAGTCCTGGCTCCCAGGCCCGCCCCGCTCTCACCACTGGGACTCCCTCCCCTCCCCTTCCTAGAGCTGGGGAGAGAACCCAGGAGTCCTAGCCCCCCCTGCTCTAACCACTAGCCCCCACTCCCCTCTCAGAGCTGGTGAAAGAACCCAGGAGTCCTGGCTCTGGGAGGGGAGCGGGGCCCAGTGGTGAGAGTGGGGGGGGCGTGGGGGAGCCCAGGAGTCCTGGATTCCAGCCTTGCGCACAAACTATTTTCCTTTCTTGTTTCACTTAAGTCCCCCGAGCTGCATCCCTGACCCCCAGCCCCGCATTCCTAAACAGCCTCTCAGCCCCCAGGCGTGAGCCCCTCCCCTGAGCTGCTGTGGGCCCGGTGCCCCGATCTGAGCTGCCCCCTGAGCCCGTGGGCGCCGGCCTGGCCTGGGCAGGGCTAACAGCCGGTGCCCGGGGCAGCTGGGGGGAGCCGGCTCCTGCACAGACGTCCCATTGACGGGCCCTTTGCATCAACATTTGCTTTAGGCCGGAAGTTTGTCCCTTTTGACGTCAATGGGGCTCCGGGGACCCGTCTGCCTCCGCGGGAAGCAGCTCCGGACGCAGCCAGAGAACAGCCTTCCTGGCGTGGGGCAGCGGCGCGGGGGGAGGGGGGGGGCAGAGGGGTGTGAGCGCGTTGGTGAGGCGGGGCTGGGGGCCACACGGACCTGTGTGGCACCGACACGCCGGGCGTGGGCACTAGTGTCTGCACAGCATCTCCAGCCCCAGGAAGTGACTCACCCACAGTTACACAGGGAGCGAGGCCAGAGCCAGGGAGAGAACCCAAAGGGTCCGGGCTCCCAGCCCCAACCCACCAGCCCCCACTCCCCTCCCAGAGCCAGGGAGAGAACCCAGGAGTCCGGGCTCCCAGTTCCCTGCTCTAACCCACTAGACCCCACTCCCCTCCCAGAGCTGAGGGGAGAACCCAGGAGTCCTGGCTCCCAGCCCCCCTCCTCTAACCCACTAGACCCCACTCCCCTCCCAGAGCCGGGGAGAGAACCCAGGAGTCCAGGATCCCAGCCCCCTGCTCTAACCACTCATCCCCACTCCCCTCCCAGGGCTGGGAGAGAACCCAGGAGTCCTGGCTCCCAGCCCCCTGCTCTAACCACTAGCCCCCACTCCCCTCCCAGGGCTGGGAGAGAACCCAGGCGTCCTGGCTCCCAGTAACCATTGGGCTCCCTGTGGCACACATGGGCAGGCAGCCCCACTCCAGGTCTGAGCCCAGGCCCCACGGGGACCCCCCGGGCTCGGTGCTCACCGAGGAACGTGCTGGAAATGTACTCGGAGACCTGGTTTCCGGAGCGGCTCATCTCCGACAGGTGGGTGAGCTCACGGGTCAGCATCCTCTTGAACTGCCAACGAGAAGGAGAAAGGGGCTGAGTGGGGCTGCCTGGGCGAGTGTACATGGGTGTGCACATCACCGTGCAAGCTGAGCTGCACACTTCCTCGCACGCATGTGTGTGCATGCTCCACCATGCAAGCAAGGGGGCAAACCGGCGTGCACGCTTTTCCACACCTGCTTTGCTGCACGGGCAAGACTCACAGGTGTGCCCGCTTCCCCACACAAGCGAGTGTGAACGTCGCTGTGTCCAGTTGTGCTCGGGGACGCCTTGCTGTGCCTGTACACTGGCCTGCTGCACGCACGTCCCGGCGTGGAAGCCCAGTGCCTGCGTTTGCACACCTGCCCACTACGCATGTGAGCTGCTGTTGTGCGAGCAGGCATGATGCCCCATGCAAGGACCTTGCCAGCGAGCTCCAGCCACCAGCGCAGACGCCCGCGTGGAGCTGCAGGTCTAAGGGGCAGAGCCCCCCCGCGATCGGGGCCCTGAGGCCCCGGACCCCCGTGACTCCTGGCTACTCAACACCAGTAACCACCCAACTCCCTAGCACGGGGGAGAGGCTGGAGCCCCCCTCTCCGCCCCCCCGAGAACTCTCATTCTTTGAATAAACTCAAGGGATTTTTTGATCTAGGTTTGAATTTGGGGCACAGGGCAGAGAGGGGAAGTGTCAGACCAGCACTTCCGGTGCCCCTCACTCCCGACCCGCAGCCCCTGCTAGCCCAGCCCTGCCCCCCAGCCCTGCCGGCGCCCCTCACTCCCAACCCGCAGCCCCTGCTAGCCCAACCCTGGGCTCCCCCCAGTCCTGCTGATGTCCCTCAACCCAGACCAGCCAGACTCTGCTCTAGGTATTAATTCACACACACACCCCCGCTGATCCCCTCCCGGGCCAAGATCCCCTCCAGAGAGGCAGGTATTACCTGGACGGCCAGAAGGTGTTTAAGGTCTGGCATGGTGGCCAGCTCTGATGCTCCCTCCTCCAGCCCTGTGCCCGAGCCCGCAGGACGCTGCCCAGCTGCTCCGGACACCCCGACCCAGGCGGAGAACAGCCAGGGACAGCAGCCCCGGTCCAGCCTCCCCAGGCAGCCCAGCCCGGAGCCAGCTGCTCAGGGGACTGGGAAGCAGCCGCTGGCTCAGGGTTTCCTGGCAAAGTGAGTCCAGGGGAGGGTGGGTCACACTCCTGGCACAGAGCCCTCCCCGGAGAGGCTGCGGCTCAGGACAGGAGCCCCATGGCTGGAACCGGCCAACAGGGAAACAGCGACTCCCCGGAGATCAACAGGAGACAGGGAGAGAACCCAGGCGTCCTGGCTCCCAGCCCCCCCCTGCTCTAACCACCAGCCCCCACTCCCCTCCCAGAGCCAGGAGTCTTGGCTCCCAGCCCCCACTCCCCTCCCAGAGCCAGGGAGAGAACCCAGGAGTCCTGGCTCCCAGCCCCCCCTGCTCTAACCCACCAGCCCCCACTCCCCTCCCAGAGCCGGGGAGAGAACCCAGGAGTCCTGGCCAGTCCCCCTGCCCCTGCCCCCGCCTTGGGCTGCTCTAATCACTAGACCCCACTCCCCTCCCAGAGCCGGGAGAGAACCCAGGAGTCCTGAGGGGCTGATGCTGGTATTAAACAGGCTCAGAATCAAAGGGGGGGGGCTGGGGGCTGCTTCTGCGGTTTGTCCCCCGCCCCCACTGTAAAGTCCCCTTTGTCCTTCAGCGGCTCCTGCCTGGAGCTGGCCAGCGGCTGGTGACTCATCCCGGAGCCGGCTGCACTCACAGCCATAGGCCTCCTCTTTTGTGGGGGGCGGGGGGGTGTTCTCCCTGGCTCTCCCGGTCCCCTCCCCCCTCGAGTCCCCATTCTGCTCCCCCAGGCTGGGCGACGGGGGGAGAGGGGGGGAGGCAGGGGGCTCCGCCTCTGGCTGGTGAACCCAGCTGGGTCAGGGCCTGGACTGGGGGAAGGGTGTGTGTGGGGGGGTGATCTGCAGGGCCTGTCCCAGACCCCAGTGTCAGGAGGGGTGGGGGGTGGTGGAGCTCTCCCTGCAGTACTGCCTGTGGGGGGAGGTCACCGCGCTGCCCGCACGCCGCACGGGGAGGCCAGCAATGGCAGGACCCCCGCCCCTCACACAGCGCGGTGGTGGTGGGGGATCCCTGTTCCTGAGGCACCGAGTGGGGAAGTGACTTGCCTGAGGTTACACGGGGAGTCGGGGGCACAACAGCGGAGAGAACCCAGGAGTCCTGGCTCCCAGCCCCCCTGCACTGAGCCCAGCTGAGCTGGGGGCAGGGCGCTCCGTACCCCCCAGCCTGGGGGAGGCCCCCGACTAGGACTCAGCCCCCTGGCAGGGGCAACGGGGGTCTGGGGGTCACAGGGAGCCCCCCTCGGCTGTGTCTCCCCGAAGTGGGGTCCCAAAGGGGACACCCCCAAACTCGCCCCCTCCCCCGCTCAGGCCACGTGCCCGGGGCCCGGTTCATCCCCAGCTCCCCTCCCCCATCGCCCCCCCCATCCTTCACGTCACACAGAAAAACCCACAAATGGCAGAAATAAAAGCAGGGCAGTGGGACGTGCGAGCCCCCCAGCCAATCAGGGCGCCTGAGCCCAATCTCCATAGCGACAGGAGTCTCCTTAGCAACTGCCCCATCCGCAGCCTGTGCACAGACCCGGGTCTCCCAAAGGGGGGGGTGTTAACCCCTTCCGTCCCAGCCTCATGTACCCCCCTCCCCAGCCCTGGTGCCCCGCACTCCCGACCCGCAGCCCCCACTATCCTAGCCCTGGGCTCCCCCAAGAGCACTAGGTGATTGGGTGCAGGGGGAGACAGGATGAGGGGGGTGTTAAGCAGCTGAGGACACTGACTCCAATCCCCCCTCCCCATTCAGCAACCCACACGTGAGACGAGTTTGTTGGGTCTCAGCACACCGGCCTCCCCCTCCCAATGGCCTGGAGTGTGTGGCTGGGGCAGAGGGCCCGGCTTTAGCCCCCCGGCCAGCGCAGGCCAAGGCAGGCACGGAGATCTCAACCCAACGTGCCCGAAGTCGGGCACGAGCTGCACGCAGCAAATTAGGTCAAAATTGACACCAGAAAGCAGCACTTCCCCCTCCCCCCTCCCACAGCGGAGGGAGGGGTGCAGGACCACAGCGGGGGGGCGGGGTCATGGCCTGGGAGGAGCAACCCCCCAAGGGGCTCAGACAAGCAGTCGCTGTCCTGGGGGGACATGGCTGGGGGACGTGGCTGCTTCCCCATAGCTGGGAGAGGAGGATGGAGGGGGCTCAGATGGGAATGCCCACCCCAGCCCCACAGCGGGGAGGAGAACCCCCAGGGGAAGAACCCATCCCTGGAGTCTCCGGAGCCGCCTCCCTGGTTCCCAGCCCGGAGGGTGGGGGACGCACGGTGAGCAGCCGCGGAGGTGCAGGGCAGGTGGCCTGCAGGCCCTGGCGCGCAGTGGGGCCCAGCACAGGCAGGTGAGACCTTCCCCGGCCCTGTGGGGGGCGCTGTGCCCTGCAGCTGCCATCAGGAAGGACCAAGCCTAGTGGATGGGGGCGGGGGGACTGACACCCCAACTCCGCAGGCTCCCAGGGCGCAGGGTGATACCCCCAGACCCCAAGCTGTGTGTAGAATCCCCCGCCCCAAACACGGCTCCAGCACTGGCCTCAGGTGGCCGAGGGGGGCAGGGGCTGGGGGCAGGGGTCTGAGCCCCATGCTGATGGCTGGGGTGGGAGGGCGCTACAGGAACTGACACCCCCCCCAGCTGGTGCCTGAAGGGGCCGGGGGTCTCAGTGCGAGAGGATGGGGTAGGCTAGAGCACCACACAGCTCCACAACACCCCTAACCACCACAACCCCACTGTAGACACCTGCACAACACTCGCCCTAACACCCAGGTACAACCACACACCCTGTGAAGGGACATTCAGGACCCACAGAGGGGGGTTTCTCTCTCTCTCTCTCTCTCTCTCACACACACACACACAGACCCAGACACACACACACACACACACACACACACACAGAGGGTGTTCAGGACACGGGGGTCTCTCTCTCTCTGTCTCTCTCTCTCACACACACACACACATACACACACATGGGGGGTGTTCAGGACACGGGGGGGTGTCTCTGTCTTTCTCTCACACACACACACACACACACACACACACACACACACAG
>NC_048313.1:15094983-15102022 GCF_013100865.1 Trachemys scripta elegans | reverse complement strand
GGGGGGGGGGGTCTCTCTCTCTCTCTCTTTCTCCCGGTGCAGGGGGCACCAGGCCTGGGAGGAATGGTGCTGGCCGTGGGGCACTCGTGCGCGGAGCAGCGGCCGCGCCAGTGTGACATTGTCGATAAGGCAGAAGGGCAAAATCACCCCCTCCCCTCCCGCATCACATGCACCCCGGCTCCCCACAGGCCCAGCCGGCCCCCCACGGCCATGCCCTGCCCCCCCAACTGATCCATGCAGCCACCGGAGTGGCACATCTGCTCCCCCGGGAGAGGCCCCCTGCAGCCCGCTCCCCTGAACCGCCCCCCCCCTCGATGCCAGGCCGGGGGAAGCTGCAGGCCCCGTCCCCCAGCCTCCCGGGGGGCCGGCATGGGAGAGGGGCAGAGCCAGGGTGCCCCCACCCCTGTCCTGTTACCTGGTCCCACCAGCCGACCAGCCATGGCTTCGCGCACGTCTCACAGAAAAAATCCACTAAGGGCATCTTCCGACCTGCCCGGTGGCAGCCGCGGGCGGCTCCCCGGCTCAGGGGCGCCCGTCCGCCCGCTGCCTCTGTCTCCTGCTGGTGGGGCGCCGATTGGGGCCCCCTCCCCTTGCGAAGGGGTTAGTATCCCGGGGCCCTCTCTGCCCCTGGCATGGCGAGAGGGGGAGAGCGCCCCCGGGCTTCCCCTCACATCGCCGCGGGCCCCCCGCCTGGGGTGGGCACGGGGGGCACACAGCCAGGGAAGGAGCAGACCGAGGGCCGAACCAAGGCGCTGCCGGCCGGCGCTGCCCGTACTGCAGAGGAGCAGGGAGCTACCCACAGTGCACCGCTGCCCGGCTCCCCGTGCCCTCCCCGCCAGCCGGGCGGGGGGACGCCGGCCCCGCTCACTGGAGCAGGGGGAGGAGCCGGAGCCTCCCGCCAGCAGCAGGCCGAGCCCCGGGTACCAGGGCACCTCACTCCGCCTCCTCCCGTCTCCGGGGCAGCGGTCACCGGGGCGACGGCACCTCCTCCCGCAGCCGCATCCCTGCCTGGCGTGCGCCTGTCACTGCAGCGCATGGCGGGGCCGAGACGGGAGGGGGAGGAGGGGAGACACTCGGTGGGGGAGGGACACTGCTGCTCGGAGATTGGGGGAGGGGGTTAATTGGCTAACCCCGAGCTCCCAGCCCCACGGCTCTGACCTGACTCCCCTTCCAGAGCCAAACAAGAACCCAGGAGTCCTGACTTTGGACCATGTTTCTCTCCCTCCAAAACGATGGTCTAGTGGGTGGGGGAGGGAGCGGGAGGCTGGGAGCCAGGACTCCTGGGTTCTATCCCCAGCTCTGGAGGGGAAGTGGGGTCTAGTGGCTAGAGGACAGGCCTGGGCATCAGGGCCTCGAGATGGGAATGGAACCCAGGCGTCCTGAAGACATGGGCAGAAATGCTGTCAAGTAAACAGCCCCCTTCCTCTTTCCTGTTTACCCCTCCCTCTGCCAGCCCCTCCTCGCCCCTGGGCTACCAGCCCCCCCCCCCCCCCCCCCGGCCCCCCCCCCTTCTCCCCCCCCCCCCATCCAAGCCAAGTTTGTGGGACAAGCAGCCGCGTCCCCCCCCCCCCCGTGAGCCAGCCCAGCCCCCCACCACCACCACATGGACCCTTCCACATCGCGGATCCTCCTCTGAAGGGGAGTCCCCGTTTCCATGCCAACGCCCACCCCCGGGGGTGCACAGGGGGAGGAGCCCTGAGGGGAGGAGGCAGAGCCGGAGACACCACATGTGTGTCATGGCAACGGGCTCACACCCGCGCCCCCCCACCACGGGGACACGCCCCCCAACCACGGGACACGCCCTGCACACGCCCCCCAACCACGGGACATGCCCTGCACACGTCCGTCCAGACACAGGGACACGCCCTGCGCGCGCCCGTCCAGACATGGGGCCACACCCTGCCCGCGCGTCTACCCAGACACGGAGCCGCACCCTGCCCACACCCGCCCAGACACGGGGCCGCGGCCCTGCCCGCGCCCACACAGAGACGGGACCGCGCAATCGACTGGAGACAGGGCCATGAACCCACACGCGCCCGCCCAGACACGGGGCCACATGCGCCGCCCCAGAGACAGAGCCACGTACACTCAACCCTGGGCACACGCACACTTGTGCCTCGGCATACCAGGACGTGGGGACGCATAGCAGGGCCCACGCCCATCCAGACACCGTCTCCGTTCCAGGCACTCACCCATCTCCCTCCCACCCTGCCCAGAGCTCGCCCAGCCCCTGGCATCACCCCCAGAGCTGGGAGCAGTCTCCCACTCCTGCCACAGCAGCTCGGTCTGTTGCTGCGTCTCGACGGGTGTCCCACCACTCACACCAGCTCTCACGACCAAAGCAAAATCTACCCCGAAGGCCCCTGGCCCAGGCTGTGCACAGGAGATCCGGCCCCTGGACCCCAGCACAAACGCTGTGACCGCCCAACCTCCACACAGACTCTCCAGAGCCACGGGGCACGGTCCTGCAGCAGGGAGTCCCACTGGTGCCCAGATGACCAGCCCACCCCCTGGGATCCTGCCAGGTACAGGTCCCGCCCATCCCTCCTCATTTGCATATGACCTTGTGGGAACCCAGAGCCAACCCAGAAAAGCACCACACACACAATGCCGGTTCCTAGCCAGGTCGCCACGGTGAGGGGGATGGGCAGGCGGGGGGGTGGGGATTCGTATGGGGAAGGACTTGGATGGGAGGGGACGGAAGAGATTGGACGGATGGATAAAAGGTGAGGGACGGACGGACAGGCAGACGGAGGGGTGGATGGAGGGATGGACGGACAGGAAGACGGGGGTGGTGGATGGAGGGATGGACGGACAGGCAGACGGAGGGGTGGCGGATGGAGGGATGGACGGACAGGCAGACGGAGGGATGGACGGACAGGCAGACGGAGGGATGGACGGACAGGCAGACGGGAGTGGTGGATGGAGGGATGAACAGGCAGATGGGTTTGCGCGGGGATGACAGAGGATGGACGGATGGACAGGGAGATGGGGGTGGGATGGAGGGATGGACAGGCAGACGGGTTTCTGTGGGGATGACGGANGGGCTGGGATGGAGGGATGGACAGGCAGAGGGAGGTGGTGGAGGGATGGACAGGCAGACGGGTTTGCGTGGGGATGGAGGGAGGGATGGACGGAGGGGGCAGGACACATGCAGTGACAGACACAGGGACCAGCCCCCGCCCCCGCCCCCGCCGCCGGCCTGGGATGCCCGTCCTGGCGCTGGGGGTCAGCTGTACCTTGTTGGACGCCATCTCGCTGACGGAGCGGTAGGTCTGGATCGTCTCCAACTGGTCCAAGCACCAGTCCAGCTCTTCCAGGGTCTCCTTGGCCAGCTGCTGGTAGGTCTCCTCTGGGGAACAGAATTGCTGCTGTGAGCACCCACCAGGTGAGGCTCCATGGGGTCAGAGGGGGCCTGGGGGAGCTGCCCCGCAGCTGAGTCCAGGAGGGGGCTGGGAGTGGGGTCTAGTGGTTAAAGCGGGGGGGTGGAGGAGTGGGAGCCAGGACTCCTGGCTTCTATCCCAGCTCTGATGCTAACTCCTCATACAACCATGGCAGAGCCAGCCCTCCCTCTGCCTCAGTATCCCCCCTGTAACCAGTCTCCCCACCCCCAACCTCCTAGAGTGGGGGTGAGCCACCAGATCCCAAAGACATGGGCGGGGGGGTCCCCGTTCCCGGCCCCTCCCCTCCCCCAGCACGGGGCGACGCTTACCTGACAGCATCGCCTTGCAAAAGGTCGACTGGCTGCCCACAGGGGACCTCCTGGGGGGGCAAGAACAGACGCAGGCTCAGCCACCCGCCCCCTACGGGCCCTGGGGGGGCAGGAATAGCCACAGTGCAGGGCGGGGCCGGGAGCAGTCAGGGGCAGGGCCTTTGCCAGCCCCACGCTGCCCAGGGTGGCGTCTCCCTCCTGCCCCCTTTTTCCCTGGCTGCAAATCAGGCCACTTGAGGACGCTCAGTGGGGCTCACGGGGCCCCTGGGATCCCTGCAGCAGGGTTGGGGTGCAGACTGGGGGGTTGGGACCAGCCCCCCAAAAGGAAGGTGATTTACCAGGTGTGTGCGGCGGATCCCTGGGCAGCTCACACCAACGGCACTTCCTGGGCTGGGGCCGTCTCCCAGCACAGGGCCCAGGTGTGTGTGTGAGGGCCACACTGGGGGGGGGGGGGGGGGCGGGGGGCAGGCAGTGGGGGGAGGCTCAGGAGGGGGCACTCCCCCCTCCCTCAGGCTGACAGCCCTGGGGCTATTGGGGATTTCCCGCTATTTCTGCTGGGGGGGGCACGACTCCTTAAATCCCCAGTCGACCCCCAGTGCCCCCAGCCAGGGTGAGAGAAGGGGGCTGGGGTCCTGGGGGGCAGAGAAGGGGGGCTGGCACCCCGGGGGTCACTCACTTGTTGGACGTTGGGGTCGGGACGTTGGCCAGGATGGAGAAGTTGTTCCTCACGCTCCGCAGGCTGGCCAGCACCTGCAGGGAGAGGAGAATCAGGGCTGGAGCTAGGAGGCTGGGGGGGGAGGGGGCAGCCCCTCCCTGCCAGGGGCCCACAAGCACCGTGGGGCCCGTGACCCTGGGCTGCATTCAGCTCAGCACCAGCCCCGAAGGGCCCCGCCCCCCCGGCTATGGGGCTGGCCCAGGTCCCCTCCAGCTGGGGCTCAGCTCAGTCGTTCCCCCAGGGCTGGTAGGGCCTTTGGGGGGCCACATGCCCCCCCCAATCAGGGGCAACGAGGAGCCAACACCCGGGGCTGGCCCTGCCCCAGGGCAGCTGGGGGGTCGAGGCACGCCTCCAGAGGGCTGCCCCTATGACCCCCCTGGGCTCTGGGGGTTGGGGCCGGTCAGTCTGATCACCCCTGGACCAGGAACAGGCCGTGGGGTGGGGGCGAGGGGGGAAGATGACACAGGATTAGGCCCAAGGCAGGCGATCCTGCCCTGGGCCCCCTGGTGCGGGTGGGGGGTGAGGCAGATCCCCATAGCCTACGACTCACAGCCCCCCCTTGTTGCAGGGGCCGGCACCCACCTGGGCAAAGGGCGTCACGATCAGGTCCTCCGTGTGGCTGTGGAGGAGAGAAACCAGACAGGGTGAGCGATGGGGCCCCCCCAAACTCCCCCCCCGCGTCCTGGGGCTAGCTCCAGTGGGGGGGCTGCGCTGGGGGGAGGGTGCTGCGGCAGGTCTGCACCGGGGGGCTCTGTGCTGGGGGGGCTGCGCCAGGGAGCTCGGTGCCGGGGGGGGCTCTGTGCCAAGGCTGTGGGGCTGCGCTGGGGGCTGCCGGGCCCCATCTTTGGGGTCCGCGCTGGGGGTTGCACAAGGGCTGTTGCCTCATTCACAGACTGGGGGGGTGGGGGAGTTTCCTGCCACTGCCCAGCTGTAGGGGAGGAGGAGAGGCAGAGGGGCTCTGCCCCCCACACTCAGGAGGGGGTGGCAGAGTCTGGGCGTGAGGCCCCGGGGGTGTGCTTGGGGGACAGAGGAAGGATCGGGGGCAGCAGAGCAGGGCTCCGGGGGGCAGCGGGGCAGGGCTCCGGGGAGGCAGGGCTGGGGGTAGGCACGGCTCCAGGGGGGCAGGGCTCCGGGGGGCAGCGGGTCAGGGCTCCGGGTGGGCAGGGCTCGGGGCACTCACGACTCGCTGGCGACGGAGGAGTTACGGGACATGGTTTTGGGCGACAGGTCGTAGTCGCTGTCCGAGCGGTACAGGAAGGACTCGCGCCGCTGGCCGGCCGGAAAGCTGGGGTGCAGGACGAGGCCGGGGCTGGCCTGGGGGTCCAGGGGGCTCCTGGCCGGGGAGGGGCCATTCTCCACCTCGAAGCTGCAGGAGGAGACAGAAGCCAGGTGAGCAGGGGGGTCCCAGGCCTGCCCCCCCCGGCTATAAACATGCACTGGGGTCCCTCTGGTCCCACGGCCCCCTGCTGGCCCAGCCCTGCACCACCGCCAGCTCTGCCGGTGCCCCTCACTCCCGACCCGCAGCCCTCGCTAGCCCAGCCCTGGGCTTCCCCCCCACCAGCTCTGCCGGTGCCCCTCACTCCCGACCCGAAGCCCCCTGCTAGCCCAGCCCTGCCCCCCTCAGCTCTGCCGGTGCCCCTCACTCCCAACCCGCAGCCCCTGCTAGCCCGGCCCTGCCCCCCCTCGTCTGTCCGTGTGCGATAAGACAAGTTTCCTTTCCTGAGGCTGTTTCGTGGCCACCCAGGTCAGGCCCCTTCCTGCCCCCAACCAATCTGGGGGCCCAGGTGGGGTCTCTTCGCACCACCAGGTCCTGCCCCAGCCCCAGCCCCTCGGGCCCGGCCCAGCCCCACTCACCTGCGGGGGTGCAGGGAGCTGCAGGGCAGGGCCATGCTCAGAGCGGCATGTCCGGGGAGCGACCGGCCTGGGCCTGCCCCACGGGGTCACTGCTCGCCAGGGGTGCGGGGCCCACGGGGCTCAGAGCTGCCCCCCCGCGCCGCATGGGGCCCGCGCAGGGCGGAAGTTGCCGCAATCGGGTTGGGAAAGGCTGGGGGGGGAGGCCTGGGCCCAGCCGGGGGCCTGCTCCTGCCAAGCCGCCCCGGCTTCCTGCCCCCCCGGGAGGAAAGGTGCCGGCGGCGAAGGGCGGGGGGGGGTGAGGGCCCCAGGCCCTAAGTTCCAGGCCAGGCCGGGGGCCCCCCTGGAAGAACCAGCCACTGGGCTTCCTCCCCTCCCACCCGGCACCTTTCGCTTTCAGTTATCCCAGCAGGAAGGCAGCTACCGACCCAGCTCCCTCCCCCACCCCAACCCTCCCCCGACACGCCCCGCTCCCCCCACCACGCCCAGCTCCTCTGCCCCTCCCCCACCACGCCCAGTTCCCCCGCCCTCCCCCACCACGCCCAGTTTCCCCGCCCTCCCCGTCACACCCCGCTCCCCTCCCTCACCACGCCCAGTTCCCCCGCCCTCCCCGTCACACCCCGCTCCCCTCCCTCACCACGCCCAGTTCCCCCGCCCTCCCCGTCACACCCCGCTCCCCTCCCTCACCACGCCCAGTTCCCCCGCCCTCCCCGTCACACCCCGCTCCCCTCCCTCACCACGCCCAGTTCCCCCGCCCTCCC
>NC_048313.1:15076460-15089998 GCF_013100865.1 Trachemys scripta elegans | reverse complement strand
CCCCACCACACCCAGTTCCCCCGCCCTTCCCCATCACGCCCCACTCCCCTGCTCCTCCCCCACCACGCCCAGATCCGCCCAGCCCCTCCCCCTCACGCCCTGCTCCCCACCCACCCCCGCCATGCCCTGCTCCCCCTCAGGAGCTGCCAGCACCCTCGCCCTGCCAAGCAGCCCCCCCGCTAGCCCAGCCCTCCCAGTGCCCCTCACTCCCGACCCGCAGCCCCTGCCAGCCCAGCTCTGCCAGTGCCCCTCACTAGACCAGGGGCAGGCAACCTATGGCACACGTGCTGAAGGCAGCACGCGAGCTGATTTTCAGTGGCACTCACACTGCCTGGGTCCTGGCCACGGTCCGGGGGGCTCTGCATTTTAATGTAATTTTAAATGAAGCTTCTTAAACATTTTAAAAACCTCATTTACTTTACACACAATAGTTGAGTTCTGTATTATAGGCTTATAGAAAGAGACCTTCTAAAAACGTTAACATGTCTGACTGGCACGCGACACCTTAAATCAGAGTGACCAAACGAAGACTCGGCCCAGCACTTCTGAAAGGTGCCGACCCCTGCGCTAGATACCTCCTGAGGTCCCTTCCAACCCTGCTATTCTATGATTCTGTGAACCCTGTGCAAACCTGCACACCCCCCCCATGCACACCTACACTCACACCAGTGCACCCCGCACCTCCCGTATGTGTGCACACCCGCGCACACACTCATGCACACCCTTACACACAACCCTGTGCACACCTGCACACACCTCACACCCATGTACACCCCCCACACACCTGTGTACACCTGCATACACACCCATGCACACTAGCACACCTGCATACACCCACACACCTGTGCACACATGCACACACTTCACATCTGTGCACACACCTCCATGCACACCCACACACACACACGTGCATACCCGCGCACACACACACCTGTGCACCCCCGCACATACCTGTTCACACTGCACACACCCCAGCACCAGTGCAAACCCACACAGCTGTGCACATCCACTGTGCGCGCACACAGAGGAAGCCCCATGCAGTCTCCCTGGCCGGCTCTGCTGGGGGTAGCGAGTGAGGGGCCAACACACACACAGGACCCTCCCCCCACACACACACTTGACCTGCCTCAGCCTCCCCCCCACATCCGGCTGCACAGGGGCTTGCACGTGCCTGTCCCAGCGCAGAGCCTGTCCCTCCCCGCCCCGCCCCTGCCTTTCCAGCTGTGACACTGACCCCCCCTTTATTAATCCACACTCCCTACGCATCCTTACCAGCAGCCACCTGGTCCCCTCCCCAGCCCTATCAGCCTCCCGCAGGGGATGGGGGGTTCACCCCACCCCGTGCGCTGGGATCCCCACTGCGCTGCCCCAGGGGGGTCCCCCCCAGCAGCTCACCCGGCCAGGGGAGGTCCAGGTGGGCCTGAGGCCAGACTCCTAAGCCAGCCCTGCCAGGGACACACCCCAGTGGGGAGACAGGGGAGGCTGGGGCAGCCCCAGATCCACCCGACCTGCCCCATCAGCAACTGAGCTGCCATCTGCCGGCCTCTGCGTGCCCAGTGCCCAGCGGGCAGGTGCTAGCCGGGCACCCCGGGGCAGCTCGGCGCTGGGCCCATCCTCAGTGGCCCGCCGGGGGCCCGGCAACGGGAGCTCAGAGCCTCCCCTTGGCCCCCCGGCGCAGGGCGCTGGGGCCTCTCTGGGGAATACCCCAGCCCCTGCACGGCTCAGACCAGCAGGAGCCCCCGGCGCAGCACAGCCGAGCGGGCCCTGGCTGGGGTCCGGCACCTGCTGGAGCAAAGCACCTTACACAGGGTTCGACACCAGAGGCTCCCAGCAAACGATCCTGGCGCATAGGGACAGGGCACCCCCCACTGTACACCCCGGGAAACCGAGGCACAGGGAGAAGAAGGGACTTGATCAGGGTCACACAGTAGGAGAGCGGCAGAGCCGGGGAGAGAACCCAGGAGTCCTGGCTCCCAGCCCCCCCCACTCCAATCACTAGACCCCCTCCTCCCCTCCTGGAGCAAACAGCCCAGGAACCCTGGCTCTGAAGGACACCCAGTGAGGGGAGGAGACTCCGACTGGGAGCTCCCCCGGCGAGGGGAACTGAGGTGCTGGGAGGGTCATTGTTGTGCTACACACAAACACGCCCCTTGTGCACACAGCCCGGTGGCACACACACATACGCTGCATGCACCTTGCACTGAACATGCGCACGTACACGCTGCACTGCATGCACACACACTGCACTGCACGCACACACACTGCATGCACCTCGCACTGAACACGAGCATGTACACGCTGCACTGCACACACACACACTGCACTGCACGCACACAAACGACACTGCATGCACACACACTGCACTGCATGTACCTTGCACTGAACACGCGCACGTACACGCTGCACTGCAGGCACATGGCATTGGGCACACACTGCATTGCTCGCACACCCGCGCACACCCTGTGCGGCAGGCCGGGGCGGGCAGGGCACATCACTGCCTGGTGGCTGCCTCCCAGCTGGCGCGGGGCAGGTGCTGACGTCAGCCCGGGGAGGCCAGCGAGGGGGAGGGGGTGCCAGGAAGCGATAAGATAAGATTAGGGAGCCCTGGGGTGACGCAGGGCGTTATCCGCCCCAGGAGAAGCAGGGAGGAGCCTGGGTTTCCAGCCACACTGCATCCCTGGGCTAGCCAGCGCCGGCTGGGGCCACCGTGCCCGAGAGCCGCGTGGACTAGCGGACAGAGCACAGGGCTGGGGCTCAGGAGACATGCTCTGCCGCCTCCCTGCTGGGTGCCCTTGCGAAAGTCCCTGCCCTGCTCCATGCCTCAGTTTCCCCATCTGTAAAATGGCTCAATCCCTTGCTGACTGGGGGGCCCGGTGAGGGAGGGAGATAGAAGAGGGGGTGGGGGTGGTATGGGAGGCACTGGCTGACATGGCTCCAGGGGTGGGCTGGCTGGGAAGAACGGGGGAGAGGACCTATCCAGCCAGCTCCCTCCCCTCCCCCCCACTGTTGGAAGGGAGGGTTCTGGCGGCTCCAGCTGTTTGCAATTAGGGCTGGGTGGGGTTGGGTTTTTTGGAGGGGGGAGGGGCTCTTCTGCTGGAGTTCATGCCAGGGCAGCGCCTGGGGCCAGCCGCAGCTGTATGGGGGGGGCGGGGCGGCTGGGAGCTCCTGACAAGCAGAGGAAACAAAAGGGGGGGCATCCCTTACCCCCCGCCCCGATCCCAGAGCTGACAGGACAGGAGGGAGCCATGGATGTGCAGAGCCGGATAGCGACCCCTCGGTGGGGACCTCGCCCGCCCCCAGGGGACGGAGGCTGAGGGGCAGCCGATGCACAAGGCGCCAGCTGGCCCTGTCTGGGACCCCCATAAGTCCCGACACCCCCTCACTCAGCCCAGCACGGCTCCCCAGCTCAGAGCAGCTGGCCCGGGGGGCGGGACCAGACGGGATGAGCCGGGAGGCTGACAGGGCTGCAGGTGGGAGCTGAAGCAACAGGACAGACCCATGGGTGGCTCCGGGAGCGGAGGGGGGTGCTGGTGATCAGAGCAGGGGGCTGGGATCCAGGACTCCTGGGTTCTCTCCCAGGCTCTGAGAGGGGAGTGGGGTCTGGTGGTTATAGCCAGGGACTGGGAGCCAGGACTCCTGGGTTCTAACCCCAGCTCTGGGAGGGGAGGGGGGGGTCTAGGGGTGAGAGCAGGGGGGCTGGTGGTCAGGGTGCCTGGCTCCTATTCTCCTCCACTGATTGTCTGTGACTTTGACCAAGCCCCTTCCCCTCCCTGTGCCTCAGTTTCCCCACCCGTCGAACAAGCTTGGCTCCGGTGCAAGCCGCGCTGTGACGCTGAACACGGGGCTATGTGCGACGGGCTTTGGACGGAGGCTGCTGGAGAAAGGTGAACCCAGAATAAACAAGGCTTTCGCTCAGCACACTCTGCTCCTCCCTCCCCGCGAGCCCTGCCACTGACCCCTCTCCCTGGGGCCTCCGGGTCTGGACTGTCCATGCTCCTGGAAGTTGGCTGCAGGCAGGGCTAGGACAGAGACACCTGCAGCAACAGGCCAGGCAAAGGCCGTAGGAACCTCGGCATCCGGGCAGGGGAACCGGGACCAGCCAGAGGGGATTTGGCGCAAAGCTACAGAGAGACACCCGCTGAATGGGGGACCAGACCCCCTGAGGCACAGCCGAGATCGGGGCCCCATCGCACCGGGCACCGCCCAGGCCCCCACCAAGATTGGGGCTCCGTTGCACCAGGCGCCGCCCAGACCCAGGCCGACATCAGGGCCCTGTCGCGCCGGGCACCGCCCAGACCCCAGCCAAAATCAGGGTCCCACCGTGCCAGGCGCCGCCCAGACCCCGTCCGAGATCAGGGCCCCGTCAGGCCGGGCACCGCCCAGACCTTGGCCGAGATCAGGGCCCCGTTGCGCCGGGCGCCGCCCAGGCCCCAGCTGAGATCAGGGCCCCGTTGTGCCAGGCGCCGCCCAGACATAGAATGAGAGACAGCTCTTGTCCCATCTAAACAGAGAGGTGGGAAACTGAGGCACAGAGCAGTGGAGTGATTTGTCCAAGATCAGCAGCAGCAGAGCTGGGAACAGAACCCAGGCGTCCCAGTCCCCAGCCCAGCGCCTGCCCTCCACCCCCACCCTGGCCCCGGCCCTCTAACCCTACAGCCCTGCTCTCCATGCCAGCGTAGGGTCTGTCCCATCAGCCCCTGCTCCAGGGCTGCCAAGGGAGGCTCCCACCTGCCACCCACAGCCTGGGGGGGGGGGGGCACGGCCACTCCAGGCATCCTCCCCAGGTTCAGTCACTGGGCGCAATGGGGAACCGGTGATGAAGGAAGCGCCAGCCCTGAGTACCCCAAAGCCCCCCGTCCCTGCTGCTCTGTCCTCCAGGATGGTCGCTGGGAGCTGGCGCCTAGTGCTGGAGTGGCACGAGGGGTAACCAAGGTCCCCGGCGGGGGGGGGGGGGGGGCAGAGCCAGGACATGTTGCTACCCACCAGGCCAGGTGTAACATTTCACTGCCTGGCTCCCGACCGGGGAAGGGACAAACCAAGGGCCACAACGGCAGGGCCCTGCCCGAGGACCTACCCCTCAGGCCCCCGGCATGGGGCACGGCAGAACCACCCAGCCCAGAGTCAGCGCCAGGGGCTCAGCACGCAAAATCCACCCCCCGACCCCCCAGCGCCCCCCAGGGGCTCGGTCTCCTCAGCTGCCAGTCGAGAGGCTCATGAACTTGCAGCCAAGACCTGGCAAACTCAGGTCACTGGGCGGCCTCGGAAGGGGAGGACCGAAGCGGATCCGGCCGCTCAGAGCCCAGCAGAGCCTGTGGGGAGCACCCCAAGCCGGCGCAGGCAGGGAGCCAGCCAGAGCCCCCCTCTGGCCCCCCACCCCGAGATCAGGGGTTAACCAGGCCTTAGGCAGCCGGGGCAGGACAGGGGGACGGTATCGATCTGGGCAGCACTGCCCTAAACTCATCCGCTCGGGGCATCAATGTGCACGCCCCCCCCCGAGACTGCACACTCACACTCGCCCCCAAGACTGCACGCACAGACTCACACTCGCCCCCGAGAGTGCACACACAGACTCACACTCGCCCCCGAGAATAATAATATATGGAGATATACCTAACTCCTAAAACTGGAAGGGACCCTGAAAGGTCACTGAGGTCAGCCCCCTAGCAGGACCAAGTACTGATTTTTGCCCCAGATCCCTAAGTGGCCCCCCTCAAGGATTGAACTCAGAACCCTGGGTTTAGCAGCCAATGCTCAAACCACTGAGCTATCCCTCCCCCCACACACTCACCCCCGAGAGTGCACACAACCACACACACACCCCCGAGTGCGGCCACACACACACAACCACACACGCACACACCATGAGTGGACACGTGGGGATACAGTCTCACCCTGAGTGCACGTGCACAAACACACTCACCAGGAGCGCCCGTGCAAACCCGCACACTCACACCAGCACGGCCCGCACTGACACACTCACCTGAAGCACACACACAACTGCCCCCCGGGCACCCCCCGTACACGTGCTAACCCCCCCCCGGCGCTCACCGACCTCACGGGCTTGCCCAGCCGCTGCCGCCCCACGTCCGCCTCGCTGAAGGAGAACTGCATGGCCCGGGGGACCCAGGAGTCCGGGGCAGCGCGAGGGGAGCCCCGGGCTGGCATGGGGGGGCCGGCGGCTCCGGGCGGGGCAGACCCGCAGCCCGGTCCCCACGCTCGGCTCGGCTCGGCCCGGCCCCGGGCGCCCAGCGAGCCGGGGAGGGGCCGCGGTTGGCTGCAAAGCCCGGGGGCGGATTTCGGGGCCGGGAGCCGGGGGGTGGGGGCGAGGGGCTGAGCTCTCCGGGGGGTCACGGCTCGGCCCCCTGCCCCGGAGCCAGCCACAGCCCCCGGGGACCTTTCCACCCGGCCGGGCAGGACTGCGCTTTGGGGGGCTACAAGCCAAACACTCCGAGGTCACAAGCGCTCGCACGCGCAGCCCCCACTTGTGCCAGAGGGGAGCAAAGTGCCTCACAGACATCCCGTGTCACACACGCGTGTGCACACACCCCAGCACCCGCAGCCAGGCCAGTCTCCTTTCACACGGGGGCAAAGTGACGTGTGCCAAGGACACTGCGGGAGTGAGAAGTGGAACCCAGGAGTCCGGGCTTCCATCCCGCACCCCACTCTAACCACCAGCCCCCACTCCCCTACCAGAGTGAAATGCCATGCGGTGAGTATGGGTTTGTTGTTGTAGGGTTGCGGAGGGGGGCGGGGGCAATGGATGGAAGGGTTTGTTATTGTAGGTTGCAGAGGACGGCGGGGGCAGTGGCAGGTTGCAGAGATGTGGGGGCAGTGGATGGGAGGGTTTGTATTGTAGGGTTGTGGAGGAGGGCGGGGGGGCAGTAGATGGGAGGGTTTGTTATTGTAGGGTTGCAGGGGGCAATGGATGGGTTTGTTGTTGTAGGGTTGCGGAGGGGGGCGGGGCAGTGGCAGTGGATGGGAGGGTTTGTTATTGTAGGGTTGCAGGGGGGGGTGGATGGGAGGGTTTGTTGTTGTAGGGTTGCGGAGGAGGGCGGGGGGCAGTGGCAGGTTGCGGAGGGTGTGGGGGCAGTGGATGGGAGGTTTTTTTATTGTAGGGTCTCACACATGCTGAGCCTTTAAGATAATCTATGTTTTAAAAGGGCAGGAATTCTGCGTGCAAGGAAAGGGCGGGTGGGTCCCCTCTAGGCCCATGTGCGGGCGGCCCGGGGAGAGCCCAGCCACCCTGCGGGGTCCCCACTGCCCCCTCTGGGGTCTCAGCCCTGCCGGCTCCAGATCCCGTCCATTGCCTCCGGCTCTTACCAGCTGCCCCGGTTCCGGGATGGGACCGTGCCAGTCCCGCCTCCTTATTTACTGACTGGTGACGACAGATCCCGACAGCTGGGGAGGGGTGGGGGGAACCAGTGTCACCGGTCCCTGGGAGGTGCTCTGGCCACCTGGCCTGGCCCCAGGGGGAACCCAGGTGTCCGGGCACCCAGCCCCACCCCCGCTCTAACCACTCAACCCCACTCCCCTCCCAGAGCTGGGAGAGAACCCAGGAGTCCGGGCTCCCAGCCCTGCCCCCTCTAAGCCCTAGACCCCACTCCCCTCCCTGAGCTGTTCGGGGGCACTGGGGTGCCCAAGGGGGTGCTGCTCTTTCTGCTGGCTGCTGCCACTGGCGCAAAGGGGTTAAACCCGCTCCCTGGACGCAGGGACAGGTCAAGCTCACGTGGGCGGGGGGGGGGTCAGTCCCAGACTGGGCATAACGCCCCCGGGGGCTGTGGGCCCTCCCCGACCTCCCTGCCCCTGCTCTGGTGCAGGCCTGGGGGGGTCAGACGAGAGGATCATGAAGGCCCCCCCCCCGCCCCTAGAGCCTGTGGATGTCAGTGCCTGGCGCATTTCCATCCCCTTCCCTTTGCTAACACACACACACGCACAGCTACACACGCACACACACACCCAGCTACACAAGCACAGCTCTCCTACACACACACACACACACACACACACAGCGCTCTGTACACACACAGCTACACACAAACACAACTACACACACACACACCCCTCACTAAATTATTACAGGCAGATCTCAAACAAGCCCCACCCAGAGAACACCCCAGAGGCGAGCCCCTCCCTGGGGGTGGGGGGCCAGGGCTGTCAGCCCCTCCCTGGGATGTTGAGTGTGGCGGGACGGATGCAGGGCACAGCAGAATCCCCCACACCCTCTGCAGGGATTTTTTACACCCTGTGCTCAGTGCCAGGGCCCCGACCTGCCTCCGAAAACACCAACCTCTTCAGCCAGCGGGAGTCAGAGACGGGCGGGGGATATGCATCCACCCCACCCCCTGAAGCTCACACAGGGAGTTGGGCATAAGCTGTCACGGGTAAAAAACACTACAGTGCAAATAGTGATGGTCCCATAAATGCCACCCTATACCGGAAACCTACTGACTGCTGCACTTACCTACATGCCTCCAGCTTCCATCCAGACCACACCACTCGATCCATTGTCTACAGCCAAGCCCTAAGATACAACCGCATTTGCCCCGATCCCTCAGACAGAGACAAGCACCCCCAGGGTCTCTATCAAGTGTTATTAAAACTACAATACCCACCTGGGGAAGTGAGGAAACATTGACAGAGTGGGAGGGGTACCCAGAAGTCACCTACTACAGGACAGGCCCAACAAGGAAAATAACAGACCACCACTGGCCATCACGTACAGCCCCCAGCTAAAACCTCTATCAACGATGTACAACCTAGCCTGGAAAACGATCCCTCACTCTCACAGGCCTTGGGAGACAGGCCAGTTCTCGCCTACAGACAGCCCCCCAACCTGAAGCAAATACTCACCAGCCACTACACACCACACCACAGAAACACTAACCCAGGAATCAAACCCTGCAACAAACCCTGGTACCAACTCTGTCCACATATCTATTCAGGGGACACCATCATAGGACCTAACCACATCAGCCACACGTCAGGGGCTTGTTCACCTGCACATCTACCACTGTGATACATGCCATCAGGTGCCAGCAATGCCCCTCTGCCATGGACATTGGCCAAACCGGACAGTCTCTACGTAAAAGGATAAATGGACAGAAATCGGACATCAGGGTAACATACAAAAGCCAGGAGGAGAACACTTCAGTCTCCCTGGGCACTCAACAACAGACTTCAAAGTGGCCATTCTTCAACAAAATACTTCTCCAAGGAGAAACTGCAGAACTGGAATTCATTTGCAAGCTTAACACCATCAATTTGGAGTTGATTAGGGACTGGGAGTGGCTGGCTCACTACAAAAGCAACTTTCCCTCCCTTGGTATTGACACCTCCTCACCACCTAGTGGGAGTGGCCCTCATCCACCCTGACTGAATTGGCCTTGTCAACACTGGTTCTCCACTGGTGAGTAACTCCCTTCTCTTCATGTGTCAGTACATTTACGTCTGTATCTGGAATTCGCACTCCACGAATCTGAAGAAGTGAGTTTTTTACGCACGAAAGCTTCTGCCCAAATAAATCTGTTTGTCTTTAAGGTGCCACCGGACTCCTTGTTGTTTTTGTGGATACAGACTAACACGGCTACCCCCTGATATAGAGCGTTGGCAGCAGAGGGGAACAGAGCCCAGGGGTCCTGGCTCCCAGCCCCCCCCCCTGCTCTAACCACTAGTCCCCACTCCCCTCCCAGAGCCGGGGAGAGAACCCAGGAGCCTTCACACCAGCTAGAGGAATAACTCAGCTCCTGGGGTGACCTTAGGGGCTGGATTCCCAGCTGTGGTTAAAGGAAGCGGCGGCCGACTGACCCCAGCTGGGGGATCTGTCCCGGGGCAGCTGGGACACCCTCTTCGCCCAGTGACTGCTCCGCTCTGTGATCCCACCCCCTTGATCTCTGCACTGATTTCAAGGGAGGCTGGATCTGGCCCCCCAGGTCCGGCCCCCTGCCAGCACTGCTGGCAGCCGCTGGGCTGAACCCGCTCGTGTCTGCCCCAGGCTCTCAGTGGGGCCAGCTCCCAGAGCCAGGGACTCCCCTGGCCTCGCCCCAACCCTGACACCCGGTGGCCTGACATGAATCGCTTCACTGCTGCCTTGCTTGTAGCCTGGGACTAGTGAAAATCAGCCCCCAATGCTCCCGGGGGAATCTGCCCACCCCTGAAATGCAGCCACTTCTGGGGCAGAACTCGCCAACTGTAGAACAACCCACAGCAGTTTAGGACAGGAAGTGAAGGGGAACCTGGGGGAAAGCAGGCTCTGGGGAAATGCTGCTGTGCTGGAAATCAACCCCCAGGCCCTGGCTAATGCCAAGGGGATAAATTATTAGCATTATGGTAGCGTTCAGCAGCCCCAAGAGAGATTGCCCAGACCCCGGCCAAGATCGGGGCCCCCCGCTGTGCCCGGCGCTGCCCAGACCCCAGCCAAGATTGGGGGCCTCCCGCTGTGCCCGGCGCTGCCCAAAGCCTGGCCGAGATTGGGGGTCCCCCGCTGTGCCCGGCGCTGCCCAGACCCCGGCCGAGATTGAGGGCCTCCCGCTGTGCCTGGCGCTGCCCAGAGCCTGGCCGAGATTGGGGGCCCCACGCTGTGCCCGGCGCTGCCCAGACTGAGGCGAGAGCCAGTCCCTGCCCCAAAGAGCCCCCCACCCAAGCAGCGGAAGGATAACCACCCCCCACCCTCGTCCGGCAGGGGAGAGAGAAGCCCAGAGACTTGCCCATGGTCACACACACAGTCAGTGGCAGCACCAAGAACGTAACCCAGCTCCACCCACCAAGCACCGCGCCCTGCCAGCACCGGCCTCCATCTCTTGAGAAGAACCATTAACCTCGCCCCAAGGTGCAGCCACTTCTGGGTGGGGCACAACAGATCCCATCGGCCACGGTAACATTGCACGGCACTTTAAGACAGGAAGTGAGGAGAGCCCTGCATGCACTGGGAACCTTAGGCTGCACACTGGCCAGGAAGGACACAGGGGATAAGGCCCCAAATGAGGCAGGCTACGTCTCCCCCAACGGTCGCCCTGCACCCGGATCCCACCTCCACCCCCTTCAGAGGGGCTGGGCGGAGCTTAGGGACGGAGCAACAGGACACGGACCCGCTTCGTCAGCCTGGTGCCAAGGACTCAGATAGAAACAACCCCAGGATTCTTCCCCTCGGGCCTGGGGAAGGGTCTGTACTTACCTGGAAGAGAGACAAAGGCGACCGGGTCAGTTACAGGCCATGCGGCCCCCAGCCAGGGTCCCTGCCTCCCATCCGGCCGGGGCCCCTCCCCCAGGCCCAAAGCTGGAGCAATCCACACCTCTGAAGCATTGGGACCGACTGGGGAGTGGGGGCTAGTGGTTAAAGCAGGGGCCTGAGAGCCAGGACTCCTGGGTTCTTTCCCGGCTCGGCCACTAAGGCCCCGACTGATGCAGAGGGTGGGACACAAGGCTGGCGGTTCCTTGGATAGAGAGACAGCCGGTCGCCTGCAGCCAAAACGGCTCCCCCTTACTGACCCCATACCAGACTGCAGGGCGGCGTGGGGGACTGCTCTGAGATCCCCTGCAGAGAATCCAGGGGGGCAGGGTCACACTGCCGTCTTGTGGGGCAGCTCAGCAATGCAGTGGGTTTGGGCCAGGGAAGGGGACACCAGCAGCCGGTGTAACCCCCACAGACCCCGGGGTTGGCGGGCGGGATCAAACCTGGGGCTTCGAGAGCCGAGTGCATGAGCTAAAGGCCACCTGGCCCTTAGCTTAGGCTGTAGTGGACTCACTAATCTCAGCACACCACCCCCAGGAGGTGTGGGGGTTATGCGGGGGTCAGGCTCTGGACATCCAGCCCGGAATGGCCCCCAGCCTCCCCCTCCCAGAGCTGGGGAGAGAACCCAGGAGTCCTGGCTCCCAGCCCCTCCTGCTCCAACCACGAGATCCTACCCCTGCCTGCCGCTATCGCCCCAGCCCACGTCCTTGTCTGTGTGCTGGGGAGAAAGGGGGCTGGACCACCCCACCCTGCAAACCCTTGCACGATCTAAAAAATAAAAAGGAGTCGTATAAAAAATGGAAACTAGGACAGATTACAAAGGATGAATATAGGCAAACAACACAGGAATGCAGGGGCAAGATTAGAAAGGCAAAGGCACAAAATGAGCTCAAACTAGCTACGGGAATAAAAGGAAACAAGAAGACTTTTTATCAATACATTAGAAGCAAGAGGAAGACCAAAGACAGGGTAGGTCCACTGCTTAGTGAAGAGGGAGAAACAGTAACAGGAAACTTGGAAATGGCAGAGATGCTTAATGACTTCTTTGTTTCGGTCTTCACCGAGAAGTCTGAAGGAATGCCTAACATAGTGAATGCTAATGGGAAGGGGGTAGGTTTAGCGGATAAAATAAAAAAAGAACAAGTTAAAAATCACTTAGAAAAGTTAGATGCCTGCAAGTCACCCGGACCTGATGAAATGCATCCTAGAATACTCAAGGAGCTAATAGAGGAGGTATCTGAGCCTCTAGCTATTATCTTTGGAAAGTCATGGGAGACGGGAGAGATTCCAGAAGACTGGAAAAGGGCAAATATAGTGCCCATCTATAAAAAGGGAAATAAAAACAACCCAGGTAACTACAGACCAGTTAGTTTAACTTCTGTGCCAGGGAAGATAATGGAGCAAGTAATTAAGGAAATCATCTGCAAACACTTGGAAGGTGGTAAGGTGATAGGGAACAGCCAGCATGGATTTGTGAAGAACAAATCATGTCAAACCAATCTGATAGCTTTCTTTGATAGGATAACGAGCCTTGTGGATAAGGGTGAAGCGGTGGATGTGGTATACCTAGACTTTAGTAAGGCATTTGATACGGTCTCGCATGATATTCTTATCGATAAACTAGGCAAATACAAATTAGATGGGGCTACTATAAGGTGGGTGCATAACTGGCTGGATAACCGTACTCAGAGAGTTGTTATTAATGGTTCCCAATCCTGCTGGAAAGGCGTAACGAGTGGGGTTCCGCAGGGGTCTGTTTTGGGACCGGCTCTGTTCAATATCTTCATCAACGACTTAGATATTGGCATAGAAAGTACGCTTATTAAGTTTGCGGATGATACCAAACTGGGAGGGATTGCAACTACTTTGGAGGACAGGGTCATAATTCAAAATGATCTGGACAAATTGGAGAAATGGGCTGAGGTAAACAGGATGAAGTTTAACAAAGACAAATGCAAAGTGCTCCACCTAGGAAGGAAACATCAGTTTCACACATACAGAATGGGAAGAGACTGTCTAGGAAGGAGTACGGCAGAAAGCGATCTAGGGGTTATAGTGGACCACAAGCTAAATATGAGTCAACAGTGTGATGCTGTTGCAAAAAAAGCAAACATGATTCTGGGATGTATTAACAGGTGTGTTGTGAGCAAGACACGAGAAGTCATTCTTCCGCTCTACTCTGCTCTGGTTAGGCCTCAGCTGGAGTATTGTGTCCAGTTCTGGGCACCGCATTTTAAAAAAGATGTCGAGAAATTGGAAAGGGTCCAAAGAAGAGCAACAAGAATGATTAAAGGTCTTGAGAACATGACCT
>NC_048313.1:15013841-15036465 GCF_013100865.1 Trachemys scripta elegans | reverse complement strand
CTCCCCTCCCAGAGCTGGGGAGAGAACCCAGGAGTCCTGGCTCCCAGCCCCCCGCTCTAACCACTAGATCCCACTCCCCTCCCCGAGCTGGGAACGGGACACAGGAGTCCTGGCTGTCGTCTGAGAGTGGAAGCTGTGACTCCCCGCAGCCTAGAATCTCTCCTGTCCCTGGGATGCCAGGCAGGCGCGAGGATCCGCGCGCTGGGCACAGCCCGGCCAGCTGCAGCCGTGCTGGCTTCTCTGCCAAATCTTGGCTCTTGCACAGGTGCTGGAGTCGGGGGAAGGGGGGGGGGCTGCCGCACCCCCCAGCTGGAAGCGGTTTCCATCACATCCAGGGTGTAGGGTTTGGTTCAATGGCTCTGGATTCACATCAGATCCAGCCATACCTCACTAAAGATGCCAAGTAGGAAAAGCGGGGAGATTTTTCCGCAGCCTAGAGCCCCTGCCAGCTCCAGACAACGGCTGTCGAGGCCCCCACTCCGGTCTAGGGCAGCAGCGGAGATCAGATCCCAGGACGGCAGGAGCTGCGCTGTCATGTTTGCAAGGCCGGGGGTGCCATACAGCCTCTGGGAATCGCCCCTCCCTCCCTGGGGTCCTGAGGCCAGTCTGGCATGCAGCAAGGCCCCGGGATTGCTAGGGCTCCCCCCACGGACCAGAAGTGCCCAGGGATTCGGATTGGCAGGGAAAGGCACCAGCTAGAAGCGTCTGCTCCCTGCTCAGAGCCTCAGTGACCCGGGAGGTCAGTCAAGCCAAACATTAGTCCATTAATCTAATTAACAGGTCCTGAGTTCCGGCTAATTACTCCTTGCTACAGGATCCGAGCTGCCGCTTCCCTGCCCCTCAAGAACAGTCCACCACGCTCCTCTCGCGAGCTACGCCCCTCCCCACTCAATGTCTTACTCCAGGCATTGCTGGGGGGGAACCCGAGCCCGGCCCCGCACAGCTGCAGAGCGACAGGCAGACCCTGCCCCAAAGGGGAGGGGAAACCGAGGCACCTAGAAGGTGAATGGCCGAGCTTGGAATGTAATGCAGGTCCCCGGAGCCTGTGTCCAGTACCCCACCCACTAGCCCAGGCTGACTTTTATCTGCACAGCCAGACACACGTTTCTGCTCCAAGCTCCATTTTTGGTGGTGCTATGACTCAAGTCAACTAATTGCCAATTAACTGAAATTAACGAGATTGGGCAAATGCTGTTTGGGAAATCAGGAGCCCAGGGTTTGGATGAAGCAGTTGGGGAGAGAAACAACCTCTCGCTCTTCTCTCTCTCCCGGTTCGATCTCCTCCTTCCGCAGCTCCCCAAGAAGGCCATGAAACCAGGGCATTTCTCCTCCAGCCAGGAAGCTGCAGGTTTCACAGCCCCACTCCCACTCTCCCTCCTCTCCTGCACTGCAGAGTTAACACGAGTCCCGTCCACACACAACAGCCCTGCCTTCAGAAGACTGCAATGGGCAGGAGGGGAAACTGAGGCAGAGAGCGAGACGACTTGCCCAAGGTCAGTGGCAGAGATGAGTCTAGAACACAGGTCCCCCGCACCGGACCACACAGCTACCGCAAGGGACAGACTCTGATTTCCGGAATACAATTGTCTCTCTGTGTCAAGCTCCCGTCTCTCGAGTCTTATGCCGTCTTTGGACGAGGGGCCCTTGCTATACGGTGACCAAATGTCCCGATTTTGAGCTGTTTCACCCACGATCCAGCTATCATCGGGTCGGGACACAATTTTTGTCCCGATATTTTGTGCCGTCGGCAGCACTCGGCTTTTTTTTTTTTGCCCATCCAGTGTCCCAATATTTTCTTCATCTCATCTTGTCACCCTACCTTGCTCTGTGTCTGTACAGCACCTAGCGCACCAGGGCTGCGACCTTCAGGTGCTCCTGCGTTAGAAAGGCTAAACAATAGTACCACCATCGACTAACAAATCTAACCCTTCCCCAAGGCGAGTCCAGTCTCCCAGGGTTCGAGCTGGGGGGCTGTTAGCCAGAATCACTTGTTTGTACTAGAGTCTAAAATGTCATCACAACCCCTAGTGCCCATCCGGCACATCTCAGCAGCAGGTCTCGAAGAGCCCTCTGCAAAGCAGGTCAGCGTCATCACCCCATATTACAGGTGGGGAAACTGAGGCACGGGGCGGGGGCAGGTGTCAAAGGCCTGTGACGAACACACTGATTTCACTCTGCGGGCGCCCCCCCCGACACTCCATTTCCGCACACGCTGCAGCTTCCTGACGGCAACGTTGCAAGACTCCCACCGCCCAGGGGAGCATCCGGCCCCGTTACCGCGCAGCAGGGAATTGTGGGGGTGAGGGGGAAAATATCACTGCTTGCCTTCCTCCTCGGCTGCTATTTCTGGCAGGCAGCTAGTGTGCGTTACGCCTGCTGGCGTGGGATTGTCTAGTAAACTGAATATTATCCAGGAGCTTAAGACAAATGTGAATCACTTTTAATGGACGCAGGTGACTCATCAGGGCTGGGGAAAGATTAAGGCAAAATGTGATAAATGTGAAGGGGCTTTTTATCTACTCATCTCCATCAAGCACTCGGTCCATGGCAGAGCCTGACTGCCTGCACTCACCTGTGCATCGGGACGGGCGGGGGGAGGGGGAGGGAAGGAGGGCTCGATACATTACACAAAACGTTCCCTAGCCACAATTAACGAGTTGGCTGAAGCCCAGCCAAGCACAGGGCCAGAACATCACCGAATGGCTCGGCTCCAGAGAACAGGAACCGGCGTGCACGAAGGACTCCTCGGCCCTGCAAGGGGAGTGGGATCTAGTGGTTAGAGCTGGGGCTGGGAGCCAGAACTCCTGGGTTCATTCCTGGCTATGCCACTCACTCCCGGTGTGACCTCAGGCAAGACCCAAGTTTCTGCCCTGCAGCATTAGGGCTTGGTGTGGCCTGGTCCTGTAAGCCCCACCCCCCTGCCTCCCCATCGCCCTCCGGCGCATTCCCAAGCTCCCAACTCAGCCACCGCAGCACCTGTCTCGCTTTCCTCAGCCACCTTTCAGCATCGCTCCCAGTCGAACGACGCCCCTGCCCGAGGCGGAGGGGAGCCCCCCTCAGCCCCTGGCACCTCTGAGGAGGGGGTGACAGGACCGCGAGCAGGCGGTGTTCCCGGCCAAGGCTGCCAGCGCACGGAAAGGGCACCGGAACTTCTTAGCAGCTGCAAACTGCTGCCGAAACTGCAAATTAGCTCTTAGGAAACCTAGTGAGTCTAATTCCATTTGTGCCAGTGCAGGTGATTTATTTACATTTGCACCCAAGGGCAAGGGGTGGGGGCTGGTTTGGTCTGGGCCGACATCTCCTTCGCATGGAGGTCGCTCACCCGAGTCCCTTCCCGCCAGCCGCAGGACGGGAGCCCCAAACGGCCCAGGAGTGGATACGAGGGGCTGTCTCATTCCAGCACAGTGGGGCCCTGGCTTCAGCTGCCGTAACAAACGGGGGAGATAAAGGGTTTGGGGGCTCACGCAGTTAAGGCCAGGGACTGGGACCCAGGGGATCCGAGTTCAATTCCTGGCTCCCCCACAGAACCTCCCGGGTGACCCTGGGCAAGTCCCTGCTTCTCTCCATGGTTCAGTTCCCCTTCTGCTGTCTGGCTAGATCGGCAGAGGGACTGCCTCTGCAGGTAAGCAACGCCCGGCCCCAGGGGGCCCCTGATCTTGGTGGGGGTCTGGGCAGTGCTCAGCCCAAGGGGACCCCAATCTCAGTGCAGGGGGGTGCTCTATAGATATTAACAAGGTCACAGAGCAGGGAACGGAACCCAGGAGTCCTGGGTCTCAGCCCCAAACCCAGCTGTGTAGAACGCCCCCGTCAGACTGAGCCAGGCCCGCAGGGAGGAGGGTACGAAATGATCCAACCATTGGGACTGCCCTTGGATTCACAAGGCCGCCTCTGAGCTGGGTTCTTCCAGCGATGGAGTTGAATAAACAGCATATCCATCCGCCACGTTCAGCGCTGTCTGGCTGCTGCAGGTGCAGGCCGGAGAGCGGGAGGTTTCCGTAGGACACACTCCATGTAGTGAGCCCTGGAACTGGTTCTGTACAGGCCCGACCCTCCCCCCCCCCGCCACATCCCACAAGCCTTTGCACGCAAAGGGATGGCGGGACGGCTCTCCAGCCAAGCCCAGGAGAGAGCGGGCTGGGCCGGGCTCTTCGATCCGCGATGGATTGAAACTCCAGCTCCTCCCAGCTACACTGGACTCGCGGCACAACTTCATCAGTGCAAACAAGCTCATTTTCATTACCAGTAGGGCCGTCTGAAGGGAAGCCCAATAAATCGAGCTGGCGATTAAAGGGGGGAGGGGGGCAGACGACACTTTTTATAGAAAGACAAAGCAGGAAAATTCTTTCCACCTCACAACTCCAAAGGAGAGCAGGGTGTTCGTCATGAGAATTTCCCCTGGAGCACACACATCATTACACTGGTGAATAAATTAGCCTGGCACCTCTTCCCAACAACGCTGGGTGTCAGCAGATCCCAGCCTTTGCCAGTTACCCATAGCATCACCACCCCACGCTTCTGCCCCATTGAACCAATCGCTACAAGTCACTACTCAACAACTCCCCTCCCTAGCCCCGGTGCGGGCTGCAGACCCCAGCAGTGCACGCCAACCCACAGAACCCGGTGACGTAACGAGCCAGACCCTCGTTCACAGCCAGGCCCCGGTTCCCTGAGTGAATCTGGCCAAACGCAGCCTGTTACCTCCACCCACCTAATAGCCGCGTTCTCGCTCCGCTTAATGTCAGCCTCTGGTGTGAGCGCCCAGCCTGGGCCCATCACAACCCTCAGGACAGAGCCAGAGTTCAGACCTCCTGCAGAGCGCAGGCCCGAGACCATCCCCCAGCGATCCCCAGGCTGGGCCCGATCACGGCTGGTAGACGCCGACCCATCTGGATTTCATAGGGGCAGGACCCATTGCACCTCTCTGAACCAGGAGTTCTGGGCCACCGGGGCCTCCATCTCCAGCCATCCCTCCCACTTTGAACTGAGACTTCAGAGGTTTTGGTGGAGGGGAGGGAAGGGATTCAGCCTCATCTCAATGGAAGCTGCCGAACCCTTCAAATTCTGCCCCGCCGCTCTGTGCCTCAATTTCCCCATCTTTAAAATGGAGATAGTAATCCTTCCTTTCCACCCAACTCTTGATCTATCTTGTTATTCAGACTATGAGCTCTTCAGCGCAGGGACTGTCTCTCACTCTGTGTCTGGGCAGCGCCCGGCACGACAGGGCCGTGATCTCAGTCGGGGTCTGGGCGGTGCCCGGCGTGACCCCGACCTCGGCCGGGGTCTGCGCGGTGCCCGGCGCGACGGGGCCCTGATCTCGGCCGGGGTCTGCGCGGTGCCCGGCGCGACGGGGCCCTGATCTCGGCCGGGGTCTGTGCGGTGCCCGGCGCGATGGGGCCCTGATCCCGGCCGGGGTCTGTGCGGTGCCCGGCGCGACGGGGCCCTGATCTCGGCCGGGGTCTGTGCGGTGCCCGGCGCGACGGGGCCCTGATCCCGGCTGGGGTTTGCGCGGTGCCCGGCGCGACGGGGCTCTGATCTCGGCCGGGGTCTGCGCGGCGCCCGGCGTGACGGGGTCCCGACCTCGGCCGGGGTTTGCGCGGCGCCCGGCGCGACGGGGCCCTGATCCCGGCTGGGGTCTCTCCGCTAAGAGTACAAGTACCATAACAGAAATCAGGAGGGACGAAGGATTCTCCATCACTTGGCGTTGCTAGGCCGAGGCTGGCTGGCTCCTCCCAGGAGATCGAATCCAGCTCGGTCATAAGCTATGGGCTGGATGCGAGTTACTGGGCCGATCTCTTAGGCCTGCATCACAGAGTCCTAGATTCTAAGGCCAGGAGGGCCCGCTGAGCTCATCTGCTCTGCCCCTTGTCACACAAGCCGTGGGGGCCAGAACGGTCCCATCGGCGCTTCCGATCCCTGAAGCCAGGCGACCGGAAAGGGCCAGAGAGATGTTATTGCACTGGCAGGCGACGGGCTGCACCTGACCGGTGCTGCAGACGAACGGGGGGGACGCTGCTCTGAAACGTATTCGCCCAGCGAGCGGGGCCAGGACATGAGCCTGCTGCAGCCCAAGATGTCGCCCGCCGAGCGCTTTGCAAATATTCACTAATGAAGCCGCCCAACCCAGGTGTGAGGGAGGTGTGAGCCCGGTTCCCTTCCCCAGCACTAATTACTCACTGTTTGCACGAAGGGATCACTAATTAACCTTCCCGCAAGAGAGGCAGTGGCAGGAGTAAGGGGCACCGACGGACCGCACCACCGGACCAGAATTAGCAATGGCGCTGGGGTGCCATGGGAGGCGACTCACCCCAACACGCACCGTGGGTTTCAGAGGGGCTCTTCCCCTAGGCAGCTGCTCCCTCCACAGCGATAGCTACACACTAGTTCGGTCAGACCGAGCCGGACATCACATCTCCTGCTCCCTGACGAGACAGATCAGACGTGTCCTACCCAGGGTCATACACAGAGCCAAGGCAACAGCCCAGCAGCCCTGACTTCCTGGCCCCTGCTCTAATCACTAGACCCCACTCCCCTCCCAGAGCCAGGACACAACCCAGGAGTCCTGGCTCCCAGCCCCCCTCTAACCACTAGACCCCACCCCCCTCCCAGAGCTGGGAGTAGAAGTGAGAGATCCTGCCTCTCACCCCTCTCCTTTAACCCCTAGACTCTCCTCCCCTCCCAGAGCCGGGACACAACCCAGGAGTCCTGGCTCCCAGCCCCCCCTGCTCTAACCACTAGACCCCACTCCCCTCCCAGAGCCAGGACACAACCCAGGAGTCCTGGCGCCCAGCCTCCGGCTCTAACCACTAGACCCCACTCCCCTCCCAGAGCCGGGACACAACCCAGGAGTCCTGGCTCCCAGTCCCCTGCTCTAACCACTGCACCCCACTCCCAGTATATCTTTGCTATTCCTCTGCTCTCTTCCCAGCAGCCCACGGCAAAGCGGCAGCAAAGGAAGGCCTGCTCCAAACGTCATGACAGGGCGAACACGACAGTCCTGCCCGGTGCCTGGGAGCCTGCCTCCACGGGCTCGGAGCGCTCTAGGTTTCGGTTTTGTTCTACAGCCCCTGTGTAGAGCAGCTCCCCTCTGCCCGCTCAGCGGGACGCCTGGGACTGAGCGTCTCTCCGCAGAGAATCCCACCTGCCCTTTTGCCAGGCTGGAGGGATCGGGACAGCACATGGGGTCACTGGCACTTCACAGGGTGGCAAAGAGGAATTTGAACATTAAATAAAATCCTGCCTCCAGATGCCAGGGAGCTCTGAAAACCTCAGCACCTGCACTGGGGGGCTCAGGACACCTGGGTTCTATTCCTGGCTCTGCCACTGCCCTGCTGGCTGACCTTGGGCAAGTCCCTTCCCTGCCCTGCACCTCTCTCCCCCCCTCCCACACTCTGCTATTCAGACTACGAGCTCTTCGGGGCCCGACGGCGACCTGCTCTGGGTCCGGGTCTGGGCAGCACTGGGACAGCACTGACAGGGAGGGAATGCGCCCCCTGTCCCACTCCCTGCACCACACGTCTCCTCGCTTGGAAGATTTCGTTTCAGCGTTGGCTTAGGGGGAAGACTGCACACCACAGAATCACAGAAATGTCGGGCTTCTCCACAGAAGTGGGTGCCTGTCAGTTCCGCCAGAGATGCAGCCCCAGTGCGGTACTGCAAGGAGCAGGGTGGAGCTCTGCCCCTGGACTCAATGCCCAGCACAGCGTAGTCTGGGGGCACAGAACAAGCGAAAGAAGTCAGGACTCCTGGGTTCTCTTCCAGCTCTGCCACCTACCCACTTGGACAAGTCACATCTCCACGTGCCTCAGTTTCCCCATCCACAAAATGGGCATAACAGCAAAGTTTGGACAGCATTATTAACTGCTCCGATCCCTACAACTAAAAGCACTAATTAAAGTTCCTAATAATGAGCAACCAGGCTAACGAACAGAACACAGACAGGGACTATTTGGAAGACGGGAAATCTATTTCTTTCTGCCCCACAAGCTCACTAACGAGGCAGTGCACATTAAAGCAGAGGGCTCCATTAATCTGCAGAAAGCACAAGCCTCGTGTTTATCTCCCTCCCCATCCTCTTCAAAGAAAGGTTGCGACTGGAAGCCGTGTTCTGCGCTGGGCACATGGTAATCCCTGGGATTTTTAACATGCGCCTTTCATCAGACCCCTCAATTAGCGAGTAATCAGGTATTTAATATGGCTCGAGCTGCTCTGAGAGACGCAGCGCTCCCACGAGGGGGGATGAAATTACAGGCTGAATTAACGCCTCCAGCCTTCGCCTTCCCAGCCTCGGAGCATCATGCGCTGTCAGGCCTTTGCTCAGGTGCCAGGAGCGAGAGGCCCCAGAAGAAGGGGGTGCCTGGCAGGTCAGCCAGAGATGCACCCTTGGGGCAATTAAGACGTCAGAGGCAGAGGGATGGAGCAGATGCCAGCACCACAGAGCTTCTTGCCTCTAACCTTCACAACAGCCTTCCAGCCTCCAGAGCTCACACGCTGCATCTCTAGCCACTAGACCCCACTGCCCTCCCCGAGCGGGGGAGAGAACCCAGGTGTCCTGCCTCCCAGCCCCCTGCTCTAACCCACTAGACCCCGCTCCCTTCCACGGTCAGAACCCAGGAGTCCTGGCTCTTCACCCCCAAGCTCTAACCACTAGACCCCACTCCCCTCCCCGAACTGAGAGAGGACCCAGGAGCCCAAACTATCCAGTCAGCTCCCTGGAACATTATAATTTCAGGCCCAGCGGAAACTGGGCTCTCTCTTAGAGACGTTATTTCAGTCAACGCAAACCTTCATCTAAGCAGACCCCCCCGCCCAGCGCGCATTCTCCTTGCTACCATGGGCCCGATGACTCACCCGCTCTGCAGCGCATCGCTGCTAATAGACAGAGGCGACGCTGGAGCAGACACTTGCGCTCAGGATCCCATCAGCTCATTTGTGTACGGGCAGCCCCCGGGTTCCTCCAGGCCCAAGCAAAGGACATAAATATGAAATTCCAGAAATAATTGCACCTTCCATCCCAGCCCCTTGTGGCAAAGTGGGACTGTTCTTAAGGTTTCCTCTGACTACTGTGTGGGTGCCTCAGTTTCCCCTATGCATTTCTTAAGTCTCTAGGTGGTGGGGAAAGGCCAGTGTGCATAAATCACTGACACGCTGTCTCCCTGGCAACAAATGGCCAGGGCCCCTTCCCCCCCTGCAAGGAAATAGCTAAAGGTGAACAAAGAGATCAAGTGACCTCCTGGCCCAGGAAAGAGACAAAGCCCAGAGAAGGAGGGGCTGGAGGGGGTTTTCAGTTGGAGCTCGCTGGGCCCCAGAATGGACCTGGCTGAGGGGTCCCATTTGCTGGACCGACAAGCCCCGTTTTAGCCGTGTTCCTGTCATCTAATAAACCTCTGTTTTACTGTCTGGATAAGAGCAGAGGTGAAAGTAAGCTGGTACGGTTCGGTACCAGACCACACCGGTGTGCCGGACCACTCCGGCTTCTGTGGCAGGGATTTAAAGGGCGCGGCGGGGAGCCCAGAGCCCTTTAAATCCCACCCGCAGCTCTGGCTGCCAGAGCTGCTGTGGGGATTTAAAGGGCCCAGAGCTCCGTGGTGGCCAGAGCCCTGAGCCCTTTAATTTGCCCCTGAGACCCGGGTGCTCCCAAGCACCTCTGCAGCTGGGAGCCCCAGGTTGATTTAAAGGCCCTGGGGCTCCCAGCCACAGCCGGTGCCCCAGGGCCTTTAAATCTTGAGGCCCCGCCTCCTCTGGTTGAGGCCACGCCTCTTCCAGATGAGGCCACACCCCCTCAGGACTCCGGCAGTACCGGTAAGTGCTGTAAGTTACTTTCACCCCTGCCTAAGAGTCACGTCTGACTGTAAAGTGGGGGTGCGTGCAGGATCTCTGGCTTCCCCAGGACCCCGCCTGGGCGGACTCGCTGTGGGAAGCGCACGGAGGGGCAGATGCTGAATGCTCCCAGGTCAGACCCAGGAAGGTGAAACCGTGTGAGCTGCTTGCCCTGAAGACAGTCTGCTCCGAGGGAGAGGAGGCTCCCCAGAGTCCTGACTGGCTTTGTGGGGAGCAGTTCCAGAGCATCGCCCAGGGACTCCGTGACACCCCTCCAACCTCTTTACAAACGTTATCTGTCTTGGGAGGTAGGCGGTCACTTCATGCACCTCCGAAATGCAGCTGCCTCTGGGTAGGACCCATCAGCAGGGCACAGCAACACAGTCAGCACAGGGAGTGAAGAGCCTCCGATGGAGCTGACGCTGCTGGGGGAATTACCCACGTTGGAACCTGACCTCGCTATCTCTGCTATTGCCCTGTTACCGCGCCCTCTGGGCACCGCCTCACAGCCGCCGGGGCGGGACATGGGCCATGGCGACGGTCCCCGCAGCACAGAGAGGCCGAGTGACTTGGCCATGGTCACAGGGAGTGCGTGGCGGAGCTCAGGTCACAAACTCACACCCCAGTCAGTCGTCCTGCCCAGGCGCTGCCATTACCCCCAGACTCTTCCGAGAAGCCCCTGCTGCATCAAGCGCCAACGTTTCTACCATCTCCTTTGAGCCCCGGGGACGCGAGCTCTGGGAACGTCCTCCCAGGAGCCCAGGCACCGCTGTCAGTGCCCGTCGGTTCCTGCCTCTGTGCTGCCAAGCCCTTCACACGCACCCTTCAGCGCCACTGCCAAGGCGATCGAAAGCACCTGCCTGGACACTTTGCTGGACCACCCGGCTGTTCTCCCAGGTGCTGCCTGCTCAGGCGGTGAGCTCCCGGGGGCAGGGACTGAGTCTGGGCAGCACCCGGCGCGACTGGGCCCTGATCTTGGCTGGGGTCTGGGCGGCGCCTGGCGCGACGGGGCCCTGATCCTGGCTGGGGTCTGGGCAGCGCTGTCTGCGGCACATGAGGGATGGGGATCAGCCACTCCCCTCAGTAACTCCACTGGGAGCCGTGCACGGCGAAACCCTGGGAGAACGAATGGAGCTGGAGTATCTGGACAAGAGGGAGAGGTCCCTGTAGGACACTGCCCAGACTCGTCCCCAAGGAACGCTGGTGCACAATCATCTAGGGCGTGAGTTCCGCCCGAGCTGCTCCTCTCTTGCTCCCGCGGCGCACTAAGGGGTCTCTGCATGCATCACTTCATGCACTTTGGAAGCACGCCTTCTAGCACAGGACATGGAATTCCTGCTCGGTACCTCTGCCCTGACCCCAATCACAGCATCTTCCAGACATGCTCCAGACGGGCTCTGAAGACATCCCTGGATGGTGCATCCACCCTTGCTGGGGAGCTGGTCCCAATGGTTAATCAGTTTTTCATTGGAATTTGTTTGGTTTCAGCTTCCAGCCCCTGCCGCTCGGTCTGCCCTCGTTCGGCTGGGTTAGGGAGCCTCCCAAGCCGCCCTCACCTCTCCATCTTTCGGAGAAGCTAAACCGCTCAAGCTCTTTGCGACTCTCACTACCAGGGGGTTTCTCCAGCCCTCGGCTCATTTCTGTGGCGCTCGTCTGCAGCCCTGACTATTGTTCAACACCCTTGTTAAAATGAGGACCCCAGCACTGGTCTCACCGACGGTGTACACAGCCCTCCAGTCACCTCCCTCCACTTACTGCCCTGCCCATACGTCCAAGGTTCGCATCAGGGGGCTCCAAGGAGGAGGGAGAAAAATTGTTCTCTGCAACCTCTGAGGACAGACGAGAAGCAATGGGCTGAAATTGCAGCAAGGGCGGTTCAGGTTGGACATTAGGAAAAACTTCCTACCTGTCAGGGTGGTGAAGCACTGGAATAAATTGCCCAGGGAGGTTGTGGAAGCTCCATCATTGGGGATTTTTAAGAGCAGGTTGGACAAACCCCTGGCAGGGATGGTCTAGACAATACTTAGTCCTGCCTTGAGTGCAGGGGGCTGGACTAGATGCCTCTCGAGGCCCCTTCCAGTCCTGTGATTCTATAATTAGCCCTTCTGCCACAGTGCGGCACTGGGAGCTGATGCTAAGATGCTTGTCCACTATGACCCCTAGATCCTTTTCAAGGTCACTGCTTTCCAGGCTGCAGTTCCCCATTCTGCAGGGAAGGCCGCGTTCCTCCTTCTAGAGGCAGAACTGTGCATCTGGCTGTCTGCAAACGCGCTGTGTTTGAGTGGCCGGGCCTGGCGATCCAGACCGCTCTGTCAGCATCGTTGTATACCGCTCGACCAATCAGCGTCGTCAGCAATGAGATGCAGGGGGCCCAGCCCTTGTGCTAACCCTCAGCAGCAACGGCAAACGCTGGGCAGAGGAGCCGCGTACCCCAGAGCCACCGGGGCCGGCTCTAGCTGCTTCAGAGCGAGGGTGAAGATACCTGGCAGGAGGCAGACGATGGGAAACGCTCCTTCCCGGCCCCACCTGTCCTGGTTGGGGAGTCACACCCTGCAGCTGGGCACTTAGACCTTCCAAAGCTCTGGGCTGGTTCTTGATACAGTCCCGAATTCTGGGTGATTCTCGTTAGCCCAGCCCGTTCTGGGAGCCTGGCAGCTCCACACTGATCTCTTGTGGCGATGAATCCCACAGGCTAACGGGCAGCTTGCACGGGGGAAAGGCATTTCCTCCCATGACGTGTGCCCTTGTTCTCGCGTCATGAGGCAGGGCGAATGGAAGCTCCCGATCGGCCTTCACGCTCCTGTCTGGGTATTACAGTAGCACCAGCCAAGGCCAGGCACCGCGTGCGGCACAGACACAGCCCCTGCCCCAAAGAGGGGAGGGGAAACACAAGCTCAAAGTGGGCAAGGGACTTGCCCAAGGCCACCCGGTGGGACAGTGGCAGGGCCAGGACTGGAGCCCAGGTCTCCTGCTCCCCAGCACAGCACTCTATCCCCTTGGCCACGCTTCCTGACTTGTCTCCTTTCTAAGGCAAACCATCCTGATCTTGCTGATCCCTCTTCAAAGCAGGCTCCCGCCAGGCCTCCAGCCGCGCCGCCTGAAGCCTGTTCGTCCAGATCCCACGTGCAGAGATAACAAACAATTAGAACAAAGCGGCCTTGTCTTCCTGACGAGCCACCAGCGTGCGTTCACGTCTCATTACCCCAAGAGAAAGACACCCTGGACAAAATGTTAATTTCCTTATTACCAAGAAGCCAGGCCCCCTGTGTATCGCGGCACGAGAGCCCTGCCGCTCCGAGATGAAATGACTCTGCATGTACATCTGCAGTAACGAACGGGTGGGGCCGGGGAAGGTAGCTGGGTCCCCACCAGGGATCGAGGCTCTGAAATGCCTCGTGTCAAATTAAAGGCAGCTTTGGAACTCCACAACCCCTGGGTGCAGCCTATAAATAGGAGGGCTGCTGCTTTATTTGTAATTAGACAGCGATTGATGGATCTGAAATGAAATGACAGTGTTATGTCACAGAAATCACTTTGCAGTTAACTGCGGTGGGGACAGTCAGGGAAGAGCTTCCCAGACACAAATGGCTGGCGTCGTACAGCACCCAGCCCCGGTCTGCTGCTGGGCGCTACCGCCATACACCAATTGCATCAGCAGCGCGGCTGGTCCAAGGAACACGCAGGGTCCCGTTGATCAGCTTTCTGCCTGCTCTCTCGGCTTCCCACCCAGGGCCAGGGTCCTGCTGGGCGGCGTCCCATGGCCAAGGGAAGCGGGCGCTGAGCAGGGGAAAATCTCAGCGAAATCTGAAGGCGACAGGCGCGCCGGTGGGAGACAGGCTCTCGAACTCGGCATCATGCGACGGCAAGGGGGAGCCGTGTCCGCACCGAGCAGAGGCGACATGTGCGTACATGTGCGTGGGGATCTGTGCTGACCAGGGGAGTCCGGAGACCCCTTCTCACTCACTCACTCCTGCCGGAGCATCGCAAGGAGGCCAGGCCTGGCTGGCTGGGGGGAGGGAGGGGGAGAGCCGACTGCCGAAAGTGAGGCTCGGTAAACAGGGAAGACAAGGAGTGAGTCAGAATCATTGTCTCCTGCCTTTGGCTGCCAGAGTGTTGGGGTGGGGGGGGAGCTGCGGGGTCTAGGAGCAGACTGGTGTAAACCCTCCAGGATCCGGCCCTTTGGGAGCAAGGGCAGATGGAAGCTCTGTTCTGGGCCCCTCCCCAGTCCCCCAGCCAGACCAGCCTCTGGACTGCTCTGTGCAGGGAATGGCCACTGTGCGCCTGGCTCCAGCCATGCCCCCGGGAGCAGGGAATAGCCCCAGCGCAGGGCACCCCAGCCACGCTCCAGATCTGCCCCCGCCATCCAGGGCCTTTAGGCCAGCTCTGCACCAGCAGGGAAGCCCCCCGCCCAGGACGAATCCCAGCCCCATTAATCCATCAGAGGCTCCGCTCAGCGGCCCCAGTGGGACGCCAGGGAGCAAATTCCCTTGGCACTGGGGAGGGCAGGTGGCTGCGCTGGGCAGTGCCATGTGTGGCTGGATGGGAAGAGCATCAGCAGGGCCCTGGCAGAACCAACGTGGAAGGACCTTAAAATCCAGCCCAGTGCAGAGAGGCTCAGACGAGGCCTCGGTGCCGCTTCACTTTGGAGGTGGATTAAAATACTCTGAATTAAGGCCACTTTCACTCTGAACAAGAGCAACCGCACAGGGGTTTCATGTGGTTTAACTAATCCACTTTGAAAATTAATCTGGATTAACTGAGTGTCCTGAGTGTCCCTATGTAGACAAGCCCTTAGGCTAGTGTGACCCCCCTGGGGATGCTGATTTTGGCTCCAGCGCTGTGCTTAAACCTGCTCCCAGCTGACATGAAAGGAACTAAGACCTTGTCTCCACACACAAGTTTGAGTTAAATCAGTTCCCTGAGATTGGTTTAATTCTCGGGGTGGGTTGAACCAGGGACTTGCAAATAGGGAGGTGTATTTGGCATTGGTGCGACCCCCAGAGCCATCCTACCCAGTAGCCCCCCGTTCACATGCAGCCAGGAGCTCTGGGAACTCATGTCCCGGGTTTCAGGACTGCAGGCGCCAGATGGAGAGAGTTCTCGTGACCCATGCCTGCGACGCAAGCTAAGCTGATCTGAGCGAGGGTGAAAGCCCCGAACGCGCTGGTTAAATCCGTCCAGTGAAGCTGGTGCTAATTACCTGGTTTCAGGGGGCCTCACAATGCCCGATTCTCTGCCACTCACGCACAAAGCTCCCAGATCAGGGTGAGCGCGGGGGCAAGCGGCAGCACACAGGCCGGGGCGAAGAAGACGCACGGCCCTGGTTTCCATCTAGGAAACAGGGACCATCTGAGCAGGGAGCGTGAGTGGCCCGGAAACGAGTGAAGACTGATGGGCAGGTCACCGCGGAATGCTCTGGAGATGAGAAGTGCTTTGTCACCGCCACGCAGCAGGAGTGTTCTCGCCGGGGCAAGGGAACAGCCATGTCGGCAGCGGAACAAGAATATAATCAGGGGCAGGCCACACGCCCATTTGCAGGAACTAAAAGGATGGAAACAGAATCAGAGCGGGCGAAAGCAAACTGCCAGCCTGGAGGGCCAGCCCTCCATGTAGTACGGCCAGACACAGCGACTGCAGAGACAGGTGCAAGACGGAGCCGGAGGCAGCACTGGGGTAACCTGCCTCCCAGGGACCGCTCCCAAATCCTTGTCCTGCTGCCCATAGGACATATCTGATCTTTTCAGCTACGCCCTCAGCCCCACTCACGTCTGGCAGCAGGGAGTTCCACCGGCCCATGGTGCATCGGGGAAAGGAAGGTTCTTAGCACTTTGGAAATTGCTACCTTGTGAGTTCACGGCCGGCCCCGGCCCTTGATCAGGTGTGAAGGTCAGGCAGGGCCATTGTGACCATCTACTTTACTGGAGCCTTCTGGTACAACACAGGCCAGAAAATTCCTCCTAGGATAGAACCCAGGAGTCCTGACTCCCAGCCCCTCTCTGCCCCACCCTCCTGCTCTAGCCACTAGACCTCGCTCCCTTTCCAGAGCTGGAAAGGGAACCCAGGAACTCCCTGCCCTGGCCCGCTCAAAGTAATGGCTCTCGTACGCGGAGACCAATAGAAGTCTCCATGCACCGTCTCTCTACCAATCCTCAGTCCGACTGTGCAGCTAACGAAAGAGAGAACCAGCAAACCCAGCGCAACCAGGAGCCGTTTGTGCTCCGGGATGTAGCAGGCCTCCTGCTGTCAGCACATCTCCGAGCACACAGGTACTGGGGGGCAGAGGGGCTCAAGGCACAGCAGCGCTGTCTGACCAGACGGATGGCACGTCCTCACACAGAGCCAGGACTCTCTCTGCGGGCTACCAGACCATCGCTCAGAAGGCAGCATCACAAGCCAGGGGCGGGTGCTTGTTACAATTACGGAGCCGGGATGCAGATCACAAACGGGGGGGGGGGGGGGGAGGATTGATAAATCATTTGCTCCAGCTCAAGCCCCGATGTTAAAGGCAACTGACCAAGGCAGGGGAGGGGAAGGTCTCTGGAGCCTACGCTGAGGTGAGGGCATTAACTAGCTATAAGCGGCTGCCGACGGCTCAAACAGCCAAACCGCCACGCTGGACGGCGACGCTTCCCCGCGCCGGGCAGCTCCCTGCACATGCAAAGCCCTCTGGCTGGGCCCTCCGATCGCGCGGGGAAGCCGGCAGGTTCCGGCTGGGCCCAGAGCAATTCTTGTTCTCTGGCTGCAGTGGGGTCAGACAGACACGGGCACCAGCTCGTAAAGAACCGGGATCAGCACAATGAATCCTGAAGAGGCAAAGTGTTAGTGCTTCATGAAGAGACATTGGAAGAGTGAGTGTAATAGGTTAGAACGGGGGAGCTGGGAGCCCGGACTCCTGTGTTCGCTCCCAGCCCTGGGAGGGGAGTGGGGGGCTGGTGGGTTAGAATGAAGGAGGTCTTGTAGTCAGGGCTCCCGTGTCCTCTTCCTGATTCTTCCACTAACTGCGGGACACAGGGCGAATCACTTCCTCTCTCTGCAGCTGTCCTCATGGCCATGAAACCAGAGGGGATAAGAACAACTCCCTGATTAATTAATGATCTGTAAAGCATTACCCTGTGGGGGAAGACACTGGAGAAACAGAGGAATATAGATAAGAGCCTGGGAACGGAAGTGCAGGACAGAAGCTGTGATGGATTTGGAGCTGATGAACGCTGCGTGTTGGCCAGGTGATCGGGATATTTACCGTACGGCTCTATTGGTTCCGTTTAATAGGAGCTGTCAGGAAAACCAGCAGGAAGGAAGAGGAACAGCTGGAGATCAGGCTCCGAGGCTGTTACCAGGCAGGGGCAGAGCAGGAACAGACCTGGGAACTTGCAGAGCAAGGAACTGGGGCAGTAACAAGGAGGGAGGAGCTGTTTGGGGGAACCGCCGGGGTGTCTGAAGAAGCGAGGCCAGCCCAGGCTGCCCTCAGGGGATGGGGAGCCTTAGGTAAGAGGTGCGGAGAGGCTGTTGGTTTGAAAATCCCATTTCTCCAGGTGCTTTGTTCCTACTGCAAACTAAACAGCACTTTGGCTTCAAGCCGTCAGTCTGATCCCTCCATTCCCGGCGGGGCAGGGAACCACCACGGGGCACCAGGCCCCACACCCACTGGTCATGCCGGGTCTGGGCTGGGCCTGGCAGAGCCACAGGTCCCGGAGAGGTAAAGGCTCGAAGCTGACGCTGGAGAGCCCAGAAAGGGAACAGACGGGTGGGGAAGCTGTACTCCTGACCGGAGCTCTCCCTCCTGCCCGGCTGGCAGACCTGCTCCAAGGGAGCCAGTCCCAGCTCCACCCTCCGTCCGTGGCCGTCCCCTCGGCGGGGTGAGGAGCCAGCACACCTCTTCCTTTACGGGGAGCCTCAACCCTTTATTCTGGTGAATTACTTGTATAACGGACGCACCTGGAGGCCAGTCCTGGCCAGGACCCCCTTGTGCAAGGCGCTGTACAGACACAGAACAGAAAGAAAGTCTCTGTCCCCGAGAGCTGACGATCTTTCTGCTGGCCCACGGGATCGTGGGCTGGGGGAGGCTCAGAGGCCCTGATTCGGTGCCTTCAGAGATTCCCCCTCCCATCTCCGTGTCAGAGCACTAGGGTTACAACAACAACAGACAGGTTGGCTTGGTGACGGTCCACCCTTCTCCGGCAGGTTCAGGCAGTGGGCTGGAAGGGGGCCAGAGCACATCCTGCTGGCAGAAGGGTAAAGTGACCCCAGAAAGGTCACCCAGCAGGGCAGAGCACGGAACCCAGGGGTCCTGGGGCTGAGTGCAGGCCCCAGCCAGGCTATGGGGCCCTGATATCAGCTGGTGCCACCATAACACACAGTAAAGGAATAGCCGGGCTGCTGGGAGACATGGCCGAGCGCTTCCTGCTCCCAGGGACGCCCTAGTTCCTGAGGCTCCAAGGAGACAATCAGAGCCAATACGTGGCTTCCAGCACCTATTAATCCCCGCCAGGCTTCATGGCCACTTAGCACCAGTGAAGGAGGGGCCGAGCCGCCCGGCTTTACGGCTCCTGCCGGGGAGGCGGAAGCAGTCAATCACCCAGCCGCAGCGTGTGCTCGCACAGAGGTAGGGGATTAGGTTGGATTAGAAACGCCTTTGGCAGCTCCCATCAAAGCCAGCTGCTAAACACTCAGGCCCGGGTCAGGATCTAACAGCTGTTTCACTCCCCCACACCCCCCCCCAGCCACAGATCTTGGGAATATATCCCCTGCTCCATGGTCCTTGGATAGACATCCCCTCCCACAGTGCAGAGCGGGGCCCACTGGTGCAATCCTCACGTTAGCCTCAGCACGCTTCAATCCACCCATCATCTCCATCCACAGACCGAGGGCTGTCTGAATAACGAGTGACGTGGCTCGAAAACCTCCTTGGGGCTAACCCAGCCCACCTGGTTTGTCCAGCGATCCCTGTCGAGAAGTCCTGTCAATAGGCACCGACCAGCTGGTCTTATTACTGACGTGTATTACGGTAGCTCCCAGCCGAGATCCGGGCCCTGTGCCATCGCACGCCAAGACACAGGCCTTGCCCTAAAAGGCAACTGCATAAGGACTGCCAGGGGAAAGGACCCGTCTAAGATCACAAAGCAGGGCATGGCCAGGACTAGAACCCGGGTCTCCCGAGTGCTGGTACAGCGCCCCTAGCCACTACACCACACAGCCCTCAGAACCCCGCTGAGCTCGGGAAAGCACACTCCCTCCCAGGGTGCAGCCCCAAGAAGGGGCGTGATTTGCCCCAGGCCCCACCCGCAGCAGAGCGGAGCCCTGAGCCCTGTTCCATTCCAGGGCTTTCAAGGCCAGAAGGATCATCCAGTCCGACCTTCCACGCGAGAGGCAGGACGGCCTTTGAGTTTCATGCACGGGGGAAAGAAAATGCAGCCTAAGTCAGCCCCCCAGAAATAGAGCTGACAAGGCAGCCCTTCAGCGAGGAATTAATCACAGGGAACAGTGTTAATAATGGCCCTCGGAGGGAACGTTCTAATACCCACGTCCTATTTCGACGCCGCTTTGATTTGCGGCTCCAATGCTCGGTGAACTTTCAGTCAAAGGTAGGACTTGAAAAGAAACGTAGAGGCCTTTTCATTTCCATTTGGTCTGAGGAATTGGCACATTTTAAATGCCACCGGCGTTCTCCCACAGATAATGACTGTCCGCGGGTAGTAAATTTCTCAGATTGGCCAGCCCAGGGCAGGAGATTTCTTTTTTAAACACCCCCCGCTGCTCCAGGTGGCAAGAAAGAGCCCTCGCCCCCTGTGAGAAACGAGGAGACAGACGCAGCAAAGGACTAAGACACTTCCTGGAAAATCACAAGCAGCCTCATAGAGCGAGCACAGCAGGCTTTGCACGTCCAGAGAAGTCAAAGCCAGAAGCCCCCGGCCAGCCCACAGCTCGATGGGGCCTCCATATCAGAGAGCGTAAGTCCCTCGAAGACTTGCAAGTCTGTAGGACAGGCTGGTTCGGGGCTGGGGACTAGGACAACGGGCCTTTTCCCCCTAGAGGGCACAAGATCTGATCCGCTGGTTCTGATCCAGCCCTAGAGCGGGGGGACTGGCTGGCTCAGGGCTAGGGGAATGGGATATGGGGCCTTTCCCCTATAGGGGGCGCAGCTCCTACCCAGTCCTAGGAAAGGGGAACTGGCTGGCTAAGGGGGTGGGGAATGGGTTACAGGGCCTTTCCCGTGTGGGGAGCGGCTCCGATCTGACCCCAAGGCGGGGGTCGGGGGCCACGTGGCTCAGAGGGGAGTGGGGACTGGGATGCAAGCCCCTTCCCCCTTCAGAGGGGGACAGCTCCTCTCTGGCCCCAGAGTGGGGAGACTGGCTGGCTCAGAGGGAATGAGATCTGGGGCCTTCCTGTGTGAAAAGCCACACCAGGTGGTTCTCCAGCACACACCACGCACACCGGGCACTGACCACCCCGCCCACGGCTCCCTGGCTGTGCCGCACAGACGCAGCCCCGGGCCCCGCACCACAGGACAGCTGCACCAGGCCGACCTGAAACCAGCTTTCAAACGGGTTCAGTTAAACCGACACCATCCCCTGCGCAGAGGCGCCGAAACCCCCGGCCGAGGCACTGACCTTGCACTGAAAAACCTAAACCAGCAGCACCCTGCCAGCACTTTGCACCTTTACTTCAGCTGCTGCGGCCTGTCCCGCACCCAGGCCCCGGCCAAGGAGAGTCACACTACCAACGGGACAAGAGCCAGAAACCCCAATTGCCACGGCAAGCGCCAGTTCAGTCAGACTCTGAGAGAACGCTGTAAAACAACAAACCCACCCACGGCTTCTTGCCTCTCGGGGGCAGGGGTCAATTTCCACTTCTGCCCCTCCCGGCCCGTGACAGCCCAGCATCTGGGCGGGATGGGGAGTCCCGCAGCGCTTCCTCTGGGAACAGCGGCGAGTTTCGCTTTCTTCAAACAGGGAGAAGAAAGGGCAAAACCAACCAGACCCAAGTGCCCGTTTGACCCCCCAGGATCAGCCGCGGAGCCAAACCTTCTCCAGGAACACAGACCTACAGGGTGAGAGGCCACGCCATGGGTCACAGGTTTGGTTTGAGCTGCATGCTTCAAGCACTGACAGACCCAAGTTGCTGCTCCCAGATTATAACAGACCCCCCCTCCCCACACACACTTTTTTCAGACCACTTCAAGCACTGTCCACTGCGCTGGTCTAGCAATGGGGCGGCCGCACACACGCACACGCGTGTGCCCCCAGTGATTCCGTGGCTGTGTGTCCAGGCACTCACTGTCCTTCTGGGCTCTGGTTCCTGAAGAGTTTGGCTCGCTGGGCGTCCCCAGCTCTCCACCCAAGGTGGGGTTTTGTTTTTTAATCAGAAGGTTTAGCCCCCACCTGCCTGGCGTGGTGTAAAGCCAGTGAGCGAGGCGTGGCTCCTGGGGGTTTACGCCACGGGAAGCCGAGAGCAGGACCAGACCTGGCTCATTTCACCCCGTGTCCTGTCTATCCTGAAGATGAAGAAGCAGCTAGCCCCAGCCTCTGGGACCATTTTGCAAGGCTCAGAGAGGCTCGGATTAGTTAGCAAGTGGCTCTGCCCAAGACGGCAGGGCCAGCAGCAGCAGCAGGGGGTGGCTCTGAGCCACCCTCGATCAGTCGCTGTCCCAGGATGCTCGGAGGAGAGGGACACTCTGGAAGTGGGCGCTAACGGCTAAGCCAAGCCCCCCCAGACTTTCACACCGACCACTTCGCCAAGGCAGGGCTGGACGCTTCCCCAAGGGGGATGTCAGAGATTTCCACAGCAATGCCCTGCAATCCGGGGTCTCACTCCGGGGCCGGGGGAGGGTCTGCTACACTCGCCCCCCACACACACTTCCCTGCCCCCCCACCCCCCCAGCGCTCCGCTCCCTGCCCGGTGCGCCCCGCACCTACCGCTTGCTCGTGCCGTGGCTGGGGGTCCCGTGGAAGGAGGAGGGCCAGGACATGCGGGATTTCTTCAGCCCCGGCCGGTCGCTCGTGTCCATGGCGTCCGCCCGCTCGATGGGCCGGGGCGGGTGCCGGTCCGTATCCGAGTAGCCCCGGTGCTTGATCTTGATGGGGGTCCGGGGCTGCCTCCACAGGTGCTGAGGGGGCTTGAGAGTGGCCTGGCCCTCCCGGGGCACGGGCAAGGAGAGGGACAGGCTCTTCTTGGAGCAAGGCGGCGGCTCCATCGCGGCGCGGGGAGCGGGGCGCACGGCGCGCCCCGGAGCCGGGCGCCAGGCAGGCGGCTCCGGACGAAGGCTGGAGCCCGGGGCCGGGCTCTGTGGGCGCGGCGGAGCCCGGTGACAAGCGGGAGCCGAAGCAAGTCACTAGCTCCCCCCCGAGCTGGGTCAAAGGCGAGCTCGCCCCCGAGCCCCCAGCTCGCCAGCTCCAGGCGCCCTCTCCATGGCGGGCGGCGGGCAGGGGAACCCCACTGGCCGGCGGCGGGGGCTGGGACGGCTCCGCGGGCAGCTGGACCGGCGCTGGGCGCTGCTGGGCGGGCGGCCGCCGGGTGGCTCTAGCTGGGGGCGGCGGCTGCTCGGAGCCGGGGGTCTCGCCACCGCCGCATGTCACGGGGCGGCGCAGAGAGGCGCGGGGGGCCGGGAGCCCCCCCCCGGGATGGCTCTGCCCCGCGCCGGGCTCCGCATGGCCGGCGCCTCTGCCCCCTCCCCGGCCGCGGCCGCTGCGCTCCGGGAGAGACGGGCTGGGGCGGCTCCGAGCGCGGACCCCGGCCTCCCGCAGCCGCCGCCTCACGGCTCTGCCGCCTGCCCCGCCTTGCGCGCACAGCCCGGCCCCCCATCCCCGCGCAG
>NC_048313.1:14952197-15008846 GCF_013100865.1 Trachemys scripta elegans | reverse complement strand
CCCCCGGCCCCCATCTCCTCCCCCCGCCCAGACCCCCCATCCCCGCACAGAGCCCCGCTAACACTCCGTACATCACCCCCCCGCAGACGACGGGCTCCCCCTTCCCAACCCCCCAAACACACACAGTCCGGGGGCCCTTCCCGTGGGCAAAGCCGGCGCGTCCTGCCCGCCGCCGCCACGAGAGGGCGACATGGCGCCTCCCCGGCTTGCGCTGGGGCGCTGCAGCGGCGCCCGTCCCGGGCCTGCCCCGGTGCTCCGCGCGAGGAGCCGCCCGAGGCCATGGGGCTGGGGGCAGCCAGTTACACCCTGCCCGCTGCCGTGGGGCCCCTGCCAGCCCCGGACCCGGCCTGGCCTCCCCCCTGGGGCTGAGGCTGGAACCAGAGCAGGCGCCTGTGAGAAGCCCAAACACGCCAGGCTGCTGGCGCTGGGCCGGGGGCTGGACCCTGGGCTTGTTACCTGTGTCTAACACCTAGAGACCTCATGGGAGATCAGGGTCCCACCGTGCCAGGTGCTGCCCTGAGTCCCCGGGAGATCAGGGTCCCCACCGGGTTGGGCGCCGCCCAGAGCTCCCCGGAGATCAGGGTCCCCACCGGGCAGGGTGCCGCCCAGAGCTCCCCGGGAGATCAGGGATCCCACTGGGCAGGGCGCCACCCAGAGCCCCCTGGAGATCAGGGTCCCCACTGGGCTGGGCACTGCCCAGACCCCACCGAGATCAGGGTCCCCACTGGCATGGGTGGTGGGTATCATAGGCTGGGGGAGGCTGTGCCTCCCCAAACAGCCAGGGGTGGCCCTGCCCACACTCTGCCTCCAGACCTCATCTGCTTCCCACTCTGCTGTCTCGGGCTGGGGCCGCGCTGTTTGTCCCTCTGGCGCTCTGGGGCTGGGGGCACTAGCCTGGGGTGGCAGCTGCAGTAGGGGGGCTCTGTGCTCTGGCAGGGGGGAGTACAGAAGGGGTGTGGCCTCAGTCAGAATGGGTGGGGATGGGGGATAGCCTCCCCCAGCCGGTGGTTCACACACCATTCATGCCTACCGTGCCAGGCGCTGCCCAAACCCCACTGAGATCAGGGTCCCGTTGCGCTGGGCACTGCCCAAACCCCAACCAAGATCAGGGCCCCGTCAAGCTGGGCACTGCCCAGACCCCACTGAGATCAGGTCCCCACCGTGCCAGGCTCGGCACACAGTCCCTGCCCCCAGGGATCGGCAATCCACACCAATGCTAGGGCCTACCCCGGCTCGTGGGAGTCCCAGACAAGCTGCCTACGCAGTAGCCCATGTTCAAATGGGGGCTACGAGCCTGCACGTGGCCCCCTCCAAGCCTTCTCCATGCAGCGCTGGGGGGCAGGGGGATAACAGGGGCACACTGCTGCAGGCCTTCCTCGAGTCAGGCGCTGGAACGGCTGGGGGAGCCCCCTCTCAAACTGCACCGCCAAGCCTTGCTAAGCCTGCCCAGCCTCCCAGTCTTCCCCGTGCAGCCCTGCCGCGGCCTGCGAGATGCCCAGGCCTGGTGCAGCACTCCTGGCTCTCCATCCTGGCCGCCCCCTCGCATGGCCCTGCGGCGCAGCTGGGGGGAGGTGTTTTCCGGAAGGAGCCGGCTGTGCAGGAGGGAGCTTTCTGCCACCTTCCCCAAACGACGGCATTGGAGTAAAGAAGGCAGAAGCCTCATCTGGCACGACGGGGCCCTGATCTCGGCCGGGCTCTGGGCAGCACCCGGCACAAGGGGGCCCTGATCTCGGCCAGGGTCTGGCCAGCGCCCGGCGCAAGGGGGCCCTGATCTCGGCCAGGGTCTGGGCAGCGCCTGGCACAACAGGGCCCTGATCTCGGCCAGGGTCTGGGCAGCGCCCGGCACAACGGGGCCCTGATTTCGGTCGGGGTCTGTGCAGTGCCCAGCATGATGGGGCCCCGATCTCAGCTGGGGTCTGGGCAGCGCCCGGCGCGAGGGGGCCCTGATCTTGGCCAGGCTCTGGGCAGCGCCTGGCACTGTTAGACAGGCCATTCATCCATAGGTGCTGGAACTAGGGGCGCTGCCACTCCTCCTGGCTTGAAGTGGTTTCCATCCTACCCAGGGTTTACAGTTTGGTTTGATGGCTCTCAGCCCCCCTGCATTCATCCGGCTTTAAACCATAGAATCATAGACTATCAGGGCTGGAAGGGACCTCAGGAGGTATCTAGTCCAACCCCCTGCTCAAAGCAGGACCAACCCCAACTAAATCATCCCAGCCAGGGCTTTGTCAAGCCTTAAAAACCTCTAAGGAAGGAGATTCCACCACCTCCCTAGGGAACCCATTCCAGTGCTTCACCACCCGCATAGTGAAAAAGTTTTTCCTAATATCCAACCTAGACCTCCCCCACTGCAATTTGAGACCATTACTCCTTGTTCTGTCATCTGCCACCACTGAGAACCACCGAGCTCCATCCTCTTTGGAACCCCCCTTCAGGTAGTTGAAAGCAGCTATCAAATCCTCCCTCAGTCTTCTCTTCTGCAGACTGAACAATCCCAATTAACAATCCCGGACCGTCCTGCTTTTCTAATGTGCCCCATCCGGTACTGAAGTTTGTTCGGTATCAGACGGGAGACACCACAACAAAGAGGGGGCCACTCTGCCCCCACCGGGGTTACCTCGCACCCCCCCATGCAAGGTCACGCACGCAGGGGTGGGGGTGTACTCTTCAAAGTGGCACACGCGCGCACACACACGCGCACGCACACACACACCCGTGCAAGGTCCTGCCGAGCGGGAGGGGTAATGCTGCTCCCCAGAAAGGCTGGACTCCTGGGAATTGTGAGTGGCTAACCTAGGCAGAAGGTGGGGCCCTGAACTCCTGGGGGCCCCTAGGTGCTATTGTCATCTCATTAATAACAAGGAATCTACTCTGCTCCCCCATCTCCAGAGATCTCCCACCTTCCCTTCTTCCGCCTGCCCGGCAGGACCCCCCAGCTGCTCCAGCCTCCCAGAGCGCAGCCCTGACAGGGGGAAAACAAGGAATCTTCTGAGCCTGGGCCAGCATCTCATTAGCACAAACACTGTCCCCTGAGCTGGGACACCTAGATCCTCTTTCCTCTGCACGCACCATCTGTGCCCGACGGCCTGTCTGTGGAACCTGCCTGGGAACGGAAGCGATGGGCTCGTGTCATGACACTGTATGAAATACATGTAGGGAGCAGGTGCCTGCTCAGGGCTGGGTTGGCATCGCTGGTGAGGCTGGTCAGCATCCGGGTAGTGCCATGGGGCATGAGACTTGCCCGCGTCTGCTAAAAACCAACTGTGACGAAGTGGGACTGTTCTTAATGTTTCCTCTGAATACTGTGTGGGTGCCTCAGTTTCCCCTATGCATTTCTTAAGTCTCTAGGTGGTGGGGAAAGGCCAGTGTGCATAAATCACTGATACTCTGTCTCCCTGGCAACAAATGGCCAGGGCCCCTTCCCCCCCTGCAAGGAAATACCTAAAGGTGAACAAAGCGATCAGGTGACCTCCTGGCCCAGGAAAGAGAAAAAGCCGAGAGGAGGAGGGGCTGGAGGGGGTTTGAGAGTTGGAGCTACCTGGGGACTAGGAGTGAGGGCAGACGTGGGTGTCTGGCTCTCTGAACCGCATAATGGACCCGACCGAGGGGTCCCGTTCGCCGCTGTACCTACAAGCTCTGTTTTAGACCGTGTTCCTGTCATCTAATAAAGCTCTGTTTTACTGGCTGGCTGAGAGTCACGTCTGACTGCAAAGTGGGGGTGCAGAACCCTTTGGCTTCCCCAGGACCCCGCCTGGGAGGACTTGCTGTGGGAAGCGCACGGAGGGGCATATGCTGAATGCTCCCAGGAGAGACCCAGGAAGGTGAAGCCGTGTGAGCTGCTTGCCCTAAAGACGGTCTGCTCCAAGGGAGAGGAGGCTCCCCAAAGTCCTGACTGGCTTTGTGGGGAGCAGTTCCAGAGCATCGCCTGGGGACTCCGTGACACCAACCCCCCATCCTTTCAGCCCCAAGGGACTCGCTTGAGTAATCGGCCCCTGCTCCCGAGCATCAGCCGACCCAGACGCTCTTATGGAGTTGTTGACACCTGCTCCCTCCCCCCACTCCAGCATGGCATCGTCGCTCAGGATGTCTCTGCCGTGCTGGGCACATGCCGCACACACCAGGGAACACCTGTGACCCCCAGGTTTACAGCCCCGAGGGACAGATGGGCCCAGGAGAGCCACTAGCTGACTCCTGTGGGTCGCAAGCCATCAGCTTCCACCCAGCTGCCTGTATTCTGTGCCCAGTCACTTGTACTAAGACGGGGAAAGTGAGGCCCAGAGAGATGCAGGGATGTGCCCAAGGTCCCCCAGGGTGTCTGTGGCAGAGCCAGGATTTGAACCCAGATTTCCAGCCCTTCGCCCTATCCACACCGCCCCCCCGCCTCACCCCGGGCACTCTGCTGGCATCATCACTGCCTTGCAGAATCGCTGGTGCCAGCTACTGTGGGAGGCTGGGCTGGGTGGGCCACGGTTCTGATCCGTTCGGGCCATTCCAAGGGACACAACTAGGTCTCTGTCCCTCTCCCTCCTCAAACCACTAACTGGTACTTAATTGCCCAGCCCTGGCCAGAGGGGGTGTTCACTCCAGCCTGCCTGGGGGGTAATTATTCAATGAGCCCAACCACCCGCATGAAGGGCACCATGCCGCCTGCACCCAGAGAGGGGACAAGGCCCAGAGCCAGGCTGGGCTGAGCCTCAGGGAGGGGCCCGGGAGAGCACGGAGCCGGCGCCGGGGAAGCTGCTTGGCGAACGGGAATCTCCTCCACACCTGGAGCCCGATTCACCATAGCCCAGCTCCTCACTCCCCTCGTGCAAAGCGAACTGCAAACGCCAGCGGCTACGAAGAGCGGCACTCGGAGCAGAGCAATGGGGAACTGGGCCTGTGGCAGGCTGGGCCTTGGGACCAGAGCTGGCTCTCGGCGTCTCAATCCCAGACAGAGCCAGGTGGTCAGGGCTCCCAATCAGGGACTTGAACCCGCATCTCCCCGGCCCAGGGGAGTGACGTGAGCACCAGCCTCGCTGCTTGCGCCTGTGTCTCATGAAAGGTTTCACAAGGTCTCCGTTTCCTTCCAGTACAGAATGTGTCCAAACTTCAGAGAATCCAGAAACGTGGGGCTGGGAGAGACCTCACGAGGTCACCGAGCCCGGGCCGAGTAAAGCCAGACCAGCCCTGACAGGGGATTGGCCGACCTGTCCTTAAAACCCTCCGATGCTGGGGATGCCACAGCCTCCCGTGGGAGCCTGGTCCAGCACTGCCCTGAGAGTTAGAGAGTTTTTCCTAATATCTCACCTCCATCTCCCTGGCTGCAGATTAAGCCCATTGCTTCTTCTCCTACCTCCAGTGAACACGGAGAACAACTGGTCACTGTCCTCTCTGTACCAGCCCTGAACAGATGTGAAGACTTATCAGGTCTCTTCAGTCTTCTTTTCTCCGGACTAAACATGCCCAGGGTTTCTAACGAACGGTTCCTCGGAGCTCAGGGTTCCTGAACCTTTGATCGTTCTGGCTACTCTGCTCTGGACTCGCCAGTTTGTCCCCATCTTTCCTCAAGTGCGCCGCCCAGAACTGGCCTGAGGCCTCCCCAGTGCTGCGCAGAGCAGGGAACGACCTCCCGTGTCCTACGCCCCCCACGCCCGTCGCTACACCTGGCCCCGGAACAAGACTTGTCTTTTGGGCAACTGCCTCGCATTGTTGGCTCATTTTCAACTTGTGACCCACTGTGACCCCCGGATCCTTTTCAGCCAGTTAGCCCCCACGCGGGGCTTGTGCATTTGACTTTCCCTGCCCAAGAGCAGCACTCTGCACTGGTCTTTACTGAATTTCAGCTTGTTGATTTCAGACCAATTCTCCAATTGGCCACGCTCGTTTTGAATCCTAAACCTGCCTCCCAAGTGCTCCCGGCCCCTCCCCCCGGGTGTCATCGGCACATTTGATAAGCCCACTCTCCACTCCGTTACCCAGGTCGTTAACGAACATACTGAACAGTCCCGGCCCCAGGAGTGACCCCTGCAGGACCCCCCTCCCCGCTCGACAGCGAGAACGACGCTGGGAGTGCCTGATGAAAACCAAGATCGATCACATCCATCCACTAGGCCAGGAGCCCTGTCGAAGGAGGAAATGGGGGCGTCCTTGACAAAGCCGTGCTGGCTATTCCTTCTAACCCTGCTCTCCTCCAGGTGCCGGCAGACTGACTGTTTAATCATTTGGTCCACAAAAAGAACAGGAGTACTCATAGCACCTTAGAGACTAACAACCTGTCATTTGGTCCAGTATCTTTCCAGCTCTCGGAGTCAGGCCGACGGGTCTATCGTCCCTGGGTCCTCTGTGCTAGGCGCTCTGTCTGCCCTTCGCCCCTCCCCCAGGAGTCTCAAAGATAATTGCTAACGGTTCCAAGATTGCTTCAGTCAGTCCCTTAGGTACCTCGGATGAATTTCCTCACATCGAATGTACCTGGATCTTCTTTAACCCGACCTTTCGCTGCTTTGGCTTGTGTTCCTCCCCCGAGTTGTTAACCTCTGGAACCTTCTGCCAAATGGAATTCTTGTTTCCCAGCCAGCCCTGGCTGCTGGCTCATTGTGTGCCAAGGTTCTGTCGCTGTCTCAGAGCCAAACGCCTCCTCAGCTGCTAGTGACGGGGCCGATCTCACATCCTCTCCAGCTGCACCCGCTTCCCCGCTCTAGATCACTCTCCAGAGGGGAACCAAGGTGCCTGGAGGGAAAGTAGCTGGAGCAGAGATTTGCACAAGCTCCCCCAGCAAAGCCAGGCCTAGGACCGCTCTGCGCCCTACACTGCCTCACCGCTGCCTCCCTGGAACATCACTACTGTCCAGGCTTTCTAACCTGCGCACAGCAAAGGCCCCCGCGTGCAGCAGAGACGGACCGACACCGCCTGGCTGAAAGCTGCCCGCTTCCCAGGACCTCGGTCATTTGTACAAAATCCACTAGGGACACTCCGCTAGGCCCGTCCCGAAGGGTTCTCCTCGCTAATTAAACTCCACTGGAATTGCCGCCCGAAACGAGCAGGGGCATGCCGCATGCCGCACCAGCCCCGCCGTTTGGGTGTTCTTCTCCCGGCCCGACACCCCGCGGTCAGCAAGCAGGCCCCTGGAAACGGCCAAGCATCTCCCATAGTTAGTGGGAGCTGGCTGCATCCAGACGGCGCGCGAGAGGTCGGGTGACGTGGGAGCTACTTGACGTTATTAGGATAAATGGACAAAGGAAAGAGCCCGGCAATGAAACAGCAACTGGCGAGCCGTAGAGGCAGCCAGGACCACGTGAATTTCGCAGCCATGGGGTCTGGCTCCCGACCCCCCCGGGCTGCAAAGCCAGGTTCAGAGCCTCAGCTCTCCGTTCAAACCGCTCACAGCTCCACCATGCGACCGCCTCCCTGAAGAGGGATTGGAGCCCGAGCCCTGCAAAGACACAAGCACGTGCTTAGCTCTAGGACTGCAGCGGGACTAGCCGGCCCTGGGCTGTTGCAGGGAGAGGGGGCGGGAGGTGTCTCCCGTCTGATCCAGTCTGGTAGTGGCTTCGTTCACTAGGACAGGATCGGGGCCTGCTCTGGAGCTGAGTGGCGCCCAGTGCTCCGGGACAGCATGCTGCCCCGAGCCCTCGGCCCAACGGCCGGCTGGGGAATAAAGGTCATGGGAATTACAGCAACTTAGCCGCGGAACGAAACTGACGCCAGAGGCGGCCACCTCTGTGACTCCTTCCTCTGGTCGCTCGCCAAGCCCTCCCGGAACGGCCCAGGGCAGAGCTGCGGCCGCCGGGGTGAGGGGCAGTACCGGCCCCGCAGAGCCACAGCTAGTGTCTGGCAGCACCTAGCGAGCAGGAGCCCTGCCCCGGGGGCTCAGAGGACACAGGCACAGGCACAGAGAGAAGGAAGAGAAAGGTGCAGGGACTCACCCCAGGCAGTGACCGGCAGAGCCAGGATTTGAACCCAGAGCTCCTGCATCCAGCCCCACCCAACTGCCCCGGCTAGTTCCACTGCCCCAGGGAGCCCTTCCCCCTGGCCTGAGTGACGCGGCCTGGCAGCACGAGGCAGACGGAGGCGGCTCCCCCTCTCCCCCCGGCTTTCCTTGCCCTGGGCGGCCACAGAAAGGTCACCGCATCCTCTTGCAGCCCTGCTGCTCACGCGTCTGCTCCAGTCACTTCACTACCTGGGGGGGCCAATCCGATCCGCGGAGCAATCGAAAGCCACTTCCTTCACCCACCAAGGCTCTGGGAGCCCTGGCAACTGGGCAAGGCAGGAATCCCCCCTTTCCACCAAGCCAGGGGCTCTTCCTGGGGGACTGCAGAGACTTGGCGGTTACACAGGGACAGAGGGGCTACGTCCAGGGCTCGCGAGCTATGTAGCTGAGTGGCGTGAACACGCCCACACACACGCGCATCCTGCCACGCCGTGTGAAACTCACTCAGTGTGAGGTCACCAACTCAGCCCCGCAGGAGCAAACACTCCCTGACCCTTTCGAGGGGAACCAGGGTGGCGGGGGTGGGGGGAGTTGCACTGAAAACCATGTGAAAGTCAAGCCCAAACGCATCCAGCCAGGAGACCCCAAACCCGGAAAAAATCATAGAGCCCTTAAAAGGCAAAACTGCTGGGGTTTCCCACGGCTTTAACGATTCCGTTTTGTTTCCTAGCCCCATTATTATGGTAGGAGCTAGAGGCTCTAACCAGGGGTCGAGGCCAGACACAGAGGGAGACGGGGTCCTCACCAGACAGTTATTAGGGTTATGGTAGATCCTAGCGGGCCCGGCACAGATATGCACATAGTAAGAGATTTACCCTGCCCTGCCCAGCTCACTGTTTAAATGGACAGGACAAAGGGTGTGAGGGGAAACCGAGGCACAGAGCAGGGAAGTGGCTGATTCAGGTCTCCCAGCAGGTCAGTGACACAGCCAGGAACAGAACCCAGCTCTCCGGGGCCCCAGTCCAGTCCCTGACCCACTAGATCACATCTTATCCCTTGCTTGCCTAGCTCTTCCCCAGCAAACCTGCCCCCAGCCTGTGCCAAGCAGGATTTTCCCAGCCCACACTTCCCATGGCAGCGTCCAGGATGTAGGAACAGACACACTTCAGCAGAGCATGATAGCGCCACCCCAGCTTCCCAGTCCTGGCCCCAGCCCCGGCCCCCGCCCCCGCGCGGCAGGGAAGATCTACGGCCGGCTGTGGGGAGTGATTAAAACCCACAAACCTGACACTCCCCCCGGGGATCCTGCCAGAGGTGCCCATTTATCACCTTCCAGGCGCTTGGCAGAGTCTATCGCAAGGAAAGAAGGAAACTGCTCTGATTCACACTGCCCATCCCCAGGGCCAGGGCAGCACCACACTCACCCCATCGAGCCAGGCACTGCCCGTCCCCAGGGCAGCACCACACTCGCCCCATCGAGCCAGGCACTGCCCGTCCCCAGGGCAGCACCACACTCGCCCCATCGAGCCAGGCACTGCCCGGAGCAAGCTTTCAGGCGACACAAACACAGGGTGGGAGGGGAAACTGAGGCAGCGAGTGAGGCAGGGATGTGCCTTAGTCACCCAGCAGGGAACAGAACCCAGGGGTCCTGCCTACAGGGCCAGCCCCTAAGCACCAGTGCACCCCCAGTGAGGCTGGGCTCAAAATCCCAGTGCCCAGGCGGGGAACTGCAGCACAGCGCCACCCGGCTGCCGCTGAGAGAGCTAGTCACGGAGCAAGGTCTTGACCCCAGCTCTCCCGAGGGCCCATAATCCTAGACCACCTGTCCTCTCTCCTGCCGTCTCCTCTCCAGGACAAGGACTGTCCCAGGCCCCCCCTGACAGCCTCATTCCCCCTGCCGGCCTACGGGCCCTGGCTCCCAGGGCCGCCAGCCACCTGAGTGCGAACGTGCCCAACCCCCGAGCTGCTGCAGCCATCCCAGGGGGTGCAGGCATCGAGAGCTTTGCCAGGTTGTTATCTCCGGGAGCCGTGCGGGCGCCGATTCCTCGGGGACTCCAAATTAGCAGCTAGGTCTCCGGAAGGGCCCAACAGGTGTCCAGCTGGCTTGGAAATCTGGGCGGAGCTGCAGCCTGTGGCAAATCCAGCCCCGGCTGTGGATACTAAACCCTGGAAACCCGCCTTAGGTTCCTGGTCCCAGGTCACACAGAGTCTGTAGCCGAACCTGGATTAAACCCGCGTCTCCTGCGGCCCAGCCCGCCACCTCAGCCCCAGGCCCAGCCTCCCACCGGGGGGCATCCCGTGGCGGGGCTGCGGTTACATGCCAGCCACTGAAAACGGCCTGTCACGCAGAACTCACAGCGCTGAGGAATGGCTGCTCGAATGGCTTCTGCCGGTGACATTTTGCTGCTGAGATCTTGCCTATAATTCCCGAGCAGCACCTTGGGTCCAATTACCGCGCTCACGCTTAGCATAATGTTAACTCGGCTTAATTAGCCTGAGAGTTAACGCTGACAACGAACAGTGGTGCAGCTCCAGTAGTCACCTCCCAGGTTGGCAGCTGTCCCTCTAGCAAACAGACACACATCTCCACGGTCCAGCCAGCCCCGAGGCCAATCAGTCACATCCGCACTGGCAGCTCTTGTGAGCTCGAAACCCCGGGGGCTTTGCTTAAAGCCCCAGCTCCTGGAGTCATGTGAATGGGGGAGACTCGCAGCTTGCACTGAAAAAAGCAAAGTCTGTTTCTGGCCCTTTTGGCTGCAGAGAAAAGCTTGGAACGCTGCCCCTCATTAGAGCAATTGAATAACAGATGTTGTGGTTCGCTAGCGATTCCAAACGCTTTTTTTAAACTCTCGTTGCAGTTCGAACCAAAAAGGACATTTTTCAAAATTTTCAGTGAAGCAAAAAGTTGAAGACAATTGTTTCGGGTTGAACTAAACACTTTGTTTCTATTGGAACCCTGTGAAATGTTTGTGATTTATTTGTAATGAACAGGGGAAAAAAATACTGAACCCAAATGTTATTTCAAACCAAGATTTCACTTTTGCTGAACGGGCCTGAGCCCCGGGAAATCCAGCTCCGAGGCCGGGGCTGAGCCCGGGGAAACACTGTCCAGGATCACGCCAGCAGTCGGGGCAGAGCTGGCACCTTAACCACCCGAGCGCCCCTAGTTCCAAACTCTGGCATCACTTCCCACGAACTAGACCCAAACTCCCTTCTTCGTGGATAATCAGAAAGCTCCTGCCTTTGGCATTATCCCCCCGCGTCCTCCCTCCAGCACCCACCTCCCCACATTGTCACAGGCTGGTTAAACCAGCATTTTCTCTTTTTTTAGTCTTCTGTGGCAGAATCGGTGCTGAAGCCCTGGCCAGGGGCTCCGGGCTCCGAGAGGAACAGGCAGGGGATGCAACTGGTCTATCTGAGCTCATGACAAAAGCCCAGAGGTAACCAGCATGAACCGCAGCTCCCCCAGTGCGGGGGTGGGAACGCTGTTTGGTCGCTGGCCTGGGCCCCCGGGGGAGGTGAAATGACTGGAACAAACAAGGAACCTTGAAGGAACAAGGACGTTGCTTCTCCAGTGTCAAAAGACGATTGATTCCCAGCTGACGAGTGGGGGGTTCAGCGTTCAGCCGCCACCCACGGGTCAGATATATCCCCACGGGGGGCTCAAAGCTAATCAGGCTTCCTAGGGCTGCGAGAGCTGTCTGGGGGCTCCCCCCAAACCCTGCTACAAATAAACATGCTTTGGCACAGCTCCTCCTGCCCGCGCCCGCCAGGAAGCAGCACTTACAGCATCCGTTGCGGTCCTTCCTTGCCCGGCACAATCGAGGGAGCGGGTCTGCCAGAGGTGGTGGGTTCGCCCAGCCCCAGGGAAGGAGAGAAGGAGCCAAGCCCCTGCTGGTCTCTGTATGCCCCCCCACGACTGGTCGTGGTGCCCACCCTGCTAAGGGAGTTGCCTCGGAGCCCCGAGATGCAGCCTGCATGGCCCTGCGGGGTGTAATTGTCTCCCAGCCCTGGGGTGAGGCCGACCCCGCCACAGGGCGCCGAGCGGCAGGGAAGGATTATGGGCCGGGATCCCCCGTGGGCAGGGGGGGCAGGAAGAAGATAATGGTTTTAGGGAGATTTCCCAATAAACCACTTAGTGCAGCTGGGATGAGAACCAGATTAAATCACCACTAGCCCTGGATCTGAGAGACCCTCCCCCCGTGCTGCCCCTTCACCCCAGCGCCGGCCCCTTAGCCAAAGGAGGCTGGTCTGCAGGGCCCACCCTCGGCAGGCCACAAGCACTGCTGAGACCCGACTGCAGGGGGCGCTGTCGGGGGCTCGCCAGGGAACAAGGGCACCTCCACCTGGCTGCGCCACCTGCTGGCAGAGTGCAGGGCGCTGCCCTCAGACACGCAGCTGAGGACATGACCAGCCCTTCCCCTGGGTGTTTGCACACTCAGAGCACAACCAGCCCTTCCCCTGGGTGTTTGCACACTCAGAGCACAAACAGCCCTTCCCCTGGGTGTTTGCACGCTCAAGGCACGATAACCAGCCCCCTGGGTGTTTGCACACTCAGAGCACAACCAGCCCTTCCCCCAGTTGTTTGCATGCTAAGGGCGCAATAACCAGCCCCCTCACCCCCCGGCTGTGTGCCCACTCAGGGCACGATAACCAGCCCCTCCCCCAGTGTGATCCCCCCGTGCCCTACCTGTCCGGCTCGGCGTGGGTGATGGCGATGCGGGGCGGGATGCGCAGGGGCAGGGTGGTCGGCCTCTGGACGCTGTCGGGCTCCGGCGATCGCGCCCGGTCCAGGGGTTTCCACGGTGGCACCTGCAGGCTGGAGGAGAGGCGGCGCCGGCCACGCCGCAGGTCCGCGCCCAGCATGCTGCCAGCGGTGTAGGAGCGGCTGCAGAGCCCGGGCTCCAGCAGGTCCTTGGGCTTCTGCCAATGAGAGCAGAGGGCGAGCATCAGGCCAAGGGGCCAGAGCACCACCAGGCTGGCACGAGGGTGACCCATGACCTTTCCTCACCCTCAATCTCCTAGAGGGGATGGGCCCCTGCCCCATTCCCCGCCCCCCCGGAGCCAGCCAGTCCCTGCCCTGGGGCCGGATGGGAGCCGGTGCCCCCCAGAGGGAACAGGCCCCGCGCCCCATTCCCTGCCCCCTGGAGCCAGCCAGTCCCAGCCCTGGGGCCGGATGGCAGCTGGCGCCCCCAGAGGGACAGGCCCCTGCCCGTTGCCTTTGTGCTGTTGTTTACCAGCCCATCTCAGAGGTGGGTGGGGGGCGGCTGAAGCGGATGTTTATTCTCAGCATCGTCAGGCTGCGCTAATCAGCCCCCTGCCCCTCTCGACGGCGGGGGGGGAGCTAAGGATAGAATCCGGTTCTCAGCTGCGGCAGCTCACACAGCTGGATGGACCGGCCCCCGCTCGGAGCTGGAGGGGACACGGCCTCTGTGACGAGCAACCTGGGCCTTGGAGCCAGTGAGAGGTGAAGCGGCTGGCTCAGGGGGCAGAGAATGGGGCAGGGGCCTATCCCCTCCAGGGGCCTTTCGCCTCCAGGGCATGACCTGGCTGGCTGGGGGGGGGGGGGGGGGGGGGGGGGGGGGTCGCCCCCCGGGGGGGGGGGGGGCCCCCCCCGGCCCCCGGGGGGGGGGCGGGGGGGGGGGGGGGGGGGGGGGATGTGGTGTGGGGCCTGTCCCCTCTGGGGGGCGCTGGCTCCCATCCGGCCCCAGGGCAGGGCCTGGCTGGCTCAGGGGGGCAGGGAATGGGGCGCGGGGCCTGTCCCCTCTGGGGCCATGTCTGGAAGGCAGAACTTGGTCCCATGGGTGGGCCATGCTGGGTCGCAGGAAACGTGGTTGGCTCCAGCCCCCCAGCCTGGGTTCTATCCTGGCTCTGGGGGGCAGAGGGGTCTAGTGGGTTAGAGGGGGGCTGGGAGCCAGGACTCCTGGGTTCTGTCCTGGCTCTGGGGGGCAGAGGGGTCTAGTGGGTTAGAGGGGGGCTGGGAGCCAGGACTCCTGGGTTCTATCCTGGCTCTGGGGGGCAGAGGGGTCTAGTGGGTTGGGGGGGGAAGGACTCCTGGGTTCCCCTCCTGGCCCTCACAGGGAAGCCAGGCTGGGTACGATCGCTCTGCTGAAGCACTAATGCTGGTTATCATCACTCCGCCCTTGGAACACTCATCACCGAGCTCCCCTCCAGCCCTATCTGAACGCTCGGGTTTTAATTAGAAAATGTAATTAAACGGCAGAGAGACCCGGGGGAGGGAATTAGGGGAAAGAACTCATTCAACTGGGACCTGGGCGGGCATGGACGGGCAGCGCTGCCCTCTAGTGGGCAGAAAGGGAATCACAGCTCTCGGGTATCCCCAGACGCCCCCATCTCCGCAGCAGGGAACAGCTGTGTGTCCTAGTCCTTCCACCGCGAGCAGGGATTCCCCAGCAGCTCAGCCAGGGGGCGGGGCTCTGTCCCCCACCTCCCAGGAGATCCCAGCTGGGACATTGATGATTTCACCAGATCCCAAGGCCACAAACCGTCTGAGCTCTGTGACAGACCCACATGCAGCCAGAGCAACACAAACACTCCAAGGACAGAAACTGGGGAATCCCGCAGGCAAAGGGGGGGCTCCCCAGTTCCCACAGAAGGGGGAGGGAACAGAGCTAAAACCTGTCTCTTATCATTGTTACTATTACAATAGCTCTTTGACACCCCAGCTGAGATCAGGGCCCCCTCACGCCGGGCGCTGCCCAGACCCCGACCGAGATCAAGGTCCCGTCGGGCCAGGCGCTGCCCAGACCCCGGCCGAGATCAAGGCCCCGTCGGGCCAGGCACTGCCCACACTCCGAACGAGATCAGGGCCTCGTCATGCCGGGCGCTGCCCAGACCCCGACCAAGATCAAGGCCCAGTCGGGCCGGGCGCTGCCCACACCCCGACCAAGATCAAGGCCCCTTCATGCCAGGCGCTGCCCAGACCCCGGCCGAGATCAGGGTCCGGTCGGGCCGGGCGCTGCCCAGACCCCGGCCGAGATCAGGGTACGGTCGGGCCGGGCGCTGCCCATCTCTCTGCCTCACAGATCATCCGAAAGGCAGCTCCTGCTCTGTGCAGAGACCCCCTCCCAGAGAAGCGGGAAGCTCCAGGCCTTGGGCGCAGTCATCTTAGGCTGGAATCGCAGCCCTCTGGCCTTTGCCCAGCGCAGGGGTACGGAGATGGTGACCGGGGGGATATTACCCCACGCCCACCATGTCTGTCCATTTGCCTGGAACCAGCCCAGGTTCCCTAGGGGCATTTTCTTAATTCACTGACTAACATAACTGGTGTGAGTATAAGGGGGCTGTTTACCCCTCGCTAAGCCCCAGCCCGGCACTGGCTGTGCCAGTTCTTGGATGACGCCAGCACGCCGGCCCCCTGCGAGACACTGGGCAGGAGCAGCCGGAATGCTAGCACGGCCATCAGAGCCGGCTGGGACTAATCTAACGGGCAGCGCCTGGCCACGGCGTGAGACCGCGCGCAGCAAACACGGTGTCAGCCCGCCCGCCCGCCGGGCATCGACCAGAGACAGCGGCTGAGCTGGAGTCGCTAACACGCTGCAGCCACCACACAGAGCAGCTGAGGGGGGCAGGCGATGGGGGAGTGGGGGGACCCTGTGATGCTGCAGGGCCCGGGGAGCCAGGAAGCGGGGTGCAGGGCAGTAGGCGGGCAGGGGGCACGGGGCAGTGCTCTGGCGATAAATCTGGGCTGTGTACTCAAGGAGGCTGCTGTCTGTAAGGCCCCCTAGCTAGTTAGGTGCAGAAATTAGACCTGCACAGTCCTCCGCCACTGGAGCGAACGGTAGCAGTAGTAGGTTGTCACCTCTATGCGGACCAGCACTATATGAGCCCACCGTGTGCTGCTGCTGCCAAAGGGGCTCGGATCAGCCCGGGGCGCAGTAACAGGCCGGGAGTGGCGGATGTGAGACGCGGGAGGTGACTGTCCCGCTCGGGACGGCCCCAGCAGGAGCCCAGTGTCCCGTTCTGGCAAGCTGGGGAGAGCCCGGAGGAGAGCGGCCGGACTGAGCGAAGGTTCAGCCAACCTGCGCTGCGAGGAACGTTACAAACCCAGGGCCTGTTTGCGCCGGAGAGAAGCCTGAGGGGCCCTGAGAACCGGCCTCCCACGCGCAGGGCTGGGGGAGGGGTTGTTCTCCACGCCCACCGGGGCAGGACGAGGGGCAGGGGCCGTATCCACAGCAGGGGGGGTTAGGTCCGGTATCCAGGAATCCCGGGGTAGCTGAGCTCTGCAATAGGGTCCCCAGGGCAGCTGGGGCATCCCCCGTCTGTCACGGAGGGTTTAAGGGCGGCTGGACAAACCCCTGCCAGGGCTGGTCTGGGTTGCTGGATCCTGCCTCAGCGGCGGGGGCTGGACTTGAGCTCCAGAGCCCCTCCCAGCCGGCATTTCTATGAGTCTATAGAAGGGGGAGTCCTGACTCCCAGCCCCTCTTGCTCTAGCCACTGGGTCACACTCCCCTCGCTGGGGATAGAACCCAGGAGTCCGGGCTCCCACATCCTTCCCCTCCTAGCAATACAGCACGGGCCATGGTAATGCAAAGCAACCTGCCTCCACCCTAGTCAGGCCAACGTTAGCGGGGGTCATGTAGCGCGATCAGCGCAGGCTGGGTTCCCGTGCCTCGCAGAGAGCTCAACGAACTCTGGGTTGTCTTGGAGCTGCGAGTGATTACCCTCAGCACACCCCAAACACAAACAGCTATGCACCCCGAATACAGCCAGCTACACACCCCAATGCACCCCAAACACAGCCAGCTACACACCCCAATGCAGCCCGAACGCAGCCAGCTACACACCCCCAGTGCACCCTGAACACAACCAGCTACACACCCCAATGCACCCCGAACACAGCCAGCTACACACCCCCAGTGCACCCCGAGTGCAGCCAGCTACGCACCCCAAACACAGCCAGCTATGCACCCCAGTGCACCCCGAGTGCAGCCAGCTACACACCCCAATGCACCCTGAACACAACCAGCTANCCAGTGCACCCTGAACACAACCAGCTACACACCCCAATGCACCCTGAACACAACCAGCTACACACCCCAATGCACCCCAAACACAGCCAGCTACGCACCCCAATGCAGCCCGAACGCAGGCAGCTACACTCCCGAATTCTCCATTAGCCCCCCCCAGCTGCAGGTATCCCCAAGAGCCTGTACTGACAGGTGCAGCTGCACACTCCAGTCTGCCCAGTTACTGGCGTCTTTCTGCTCTCAGGGCAGCAGAGGGCGCCCCCGCACCACCTTTCCCTGCGTGCGCCCTCCCTCCACTGTCTCCAAGGCCAGTAGCTGCAAAGGGAACCTGCCAATGCACACGTGTGTGCCAAAGTGCAAGGCTGTGCATGGCCAAGCATGCTTTCCGGTGCTAGTGCATGGCCACGCACGCTTCCTGGTGCTAGTGCAAGGCCGTGCCCGCTTCCCGGTGTTAGTGCAAGGCCATGCACGCTTCCCGGTGCTAGTGCAAGGCTGTGCCCGCTTCCCGGTGTTAGTGCAAGGCCGTGCCCGCTTCCTGGTGCTAGTGCAAGGCCGCGCACACTTCCCAGTGCTCAGGCAAAGCCACGCACCCTTCCCAGTGCTAGTGCGAGGCCATGCCTGCTTCTTTCCACCAGTGCAACCTCACAGCTGAACACCAACAACTAAAGCACTCCCCTTCGGCGTAGGGGTGTCCGGGACAGAGAACGGTGCAGGGGGGGCCCCAGCTCAGGAGCCCCAGGGCTGCCTCACAGGGGGATAAGAGAGCCCAGGCCCAGCCGGTGTCAGCATTGGCTCGTGCCTGGGAGCCCTCGCTGCCCCGGGGTGCAGGGACACCCGCCCAGCGGGGGTGGCACAGAAAGCCCCACCCACCAGCCTAGGGCCTTAACTACATCCTCCCCCTCCAGCTCGGGACCCCTCGGAGACTGCAGCTGGTGGCATTTACCTCCCCGCAGGCTCCCAGCCTGGGAGAGCCCCCAGAGGTGCCCACAGCCCTGGCCCTTGCCCTGGTGGGCATTGTCCTCTTGCCTGTCAAGGGGGCTGGCTGGCTGGGACGGGGCCTTTCCCCTCTAGGGGGCGCCGGCTCTGATCTGGGGCCTGGTCAGTGCCTGTTGCCACCTTCTCACCCATTCGGTGCCCCTCCCAATGCCATGAGCTCATGGGGTCTCACCCCTCGTTGTAGGGGGCAACTCCCTGCCAGGCCGCACCACGCCAACAGGGACGCCGAATGGACAGGCCCCTGGTCCCCTGGATGGAGGGGACACCCCCAGTGCCGCTCTCACCTCGTCCGCCGTCACAGCCAGGACACTCCGGCTCTTCTTCATGTCCCCTCCTCTGCTCTCAGCCACGCGGACCCAGGACCCAGGGCAAGGGCCGGAGTTAAATGCTGCTCTCGCTGGCTGCCGGGAGCCTGAAAGACAGTGACGGGGAGGTGGGGGCATTAGATCCTGGCTGCCCCATCCCCCCGCACGATTTCCCAGCAACAGGGGCCCCCTGCAGCCAAGGCCCTTAGGACAGGATCCTGCCCCATCCCCTCCACATCCCCGGCCGAACCCAGCCCCCACTAGACCCCACTCCCCTCCCAGAGCTGGGAACAGAACCCAGGAGTCCTGACTCCCAGCGGTGAGGGGAGCGGGGCCAGACCCAGGACGTCACAGGACCAGCCCAGCCGCCCTCTGTCTGGTGTGTGCCCAATTCAGACCAACGTCTCTCTCCACGCCTGGGGACAGCCTCCCCAGGGGGCGATTTCATGAGCTAACCACCCCGGCTCAGGAGAGGCCGGGCGGTAAAATTCATCCCAGAAATACCCTTGTGCAAAATGGGGCGGCAGGTTCACAACAGAGGGAGGGGAAGGGTTAGTTCACCCCAACCCTGCCGCAGAGGACCCAGGGGAAGGGCTGGCAGGACAGGTTCTGTGTAACGTGGACACACCGTACGTGTGAACGCTTGCACAGCCCCGCACACGTGCACCACCGGAACTGTCTGCACCGTGCACACACATTTGCACACGTCCCCTGTGCACAGCGTGCGTACTGAAGTTCCCCCACACCGCAGCAGCCCTGCGGACCGACACGCTTGCTGCAGCAGTGTTCAGATGCTGCAGGTGCTCCCGCGAGTCCCGGCTTCCTTCGGGCAGCCCAGGGAAATCCACCCCCTCCAGTCCCCGCGCGCAGAACGGGAGCCCCGGGCCCTTGGACGGGCAGGGGGGCCAGCCCCACGGGAATGGGTCTGGGCGGTGCCCGGCACGACGGGCCCCTGATCTCGGCTGGGGTCTGGGTGGCGCCCAGCGCGACGGGGCCACAATCTTGGTTGGGGTCTGGGCAGCGCCCGGGACAATGGGGCCTGATCTCGGTCGAGGTTTGGGCAGCGCCTGGCACGTCAGGGCCCTGATCTCAGCTGGGGTCTGGGCAGCGCCCAGTGCGACGGGGCCCTGATCTCAGATGTGCTCTGTGCAGCTGTAGCATAATATCAATAATGAAGAACACCACGTGGCTCCCAAGAAGGGCTGAGATGGGACTGTGGGGAATTCTTGTCCCAGCCCCAGTCGAGGATCAGCTGGTTCTGGGGGTGGAGGAAGGCAAGGGAAGGATCTGTGCATGGGTGCGATTTCACTCTCAGCAGCGACCTTGCCAAGCAGGTCTCACCTGGCACTTGTTCATTCCTTACGGTTCTCACCTGCCTGGGGTTGTATTTAACCAGGACCCGCTGCCGGGAAGCGTCTGTCTCTCAATCGCCCGCCCGCCAGCCAGGGGAAAGCTGGCGAAAGCAGCAGCAGGCGAGGGCAGCCAGCAGCCTCTGAGCTGCCCTTCCAAGACGGGTGCAACTCTGCTGCAAGCCGGGGGCCCCCCAAACCCTGCCCCGGAGCCCCAGGAGCCTTCGCAACAGAGACCCACCCTCAGCTGGCAGCTCACGGACCTGTGGAGGCAGGGGCATCCCACTTGCCCCCCACCCCCACCCCAGAGACAAGGGGCACCAGGATAGGGGTGTTCTCCTGGGAATAGCAGGGCAGGGCCCAGGGAGCAGTGCAGGATGGACCCTGGGAGAGCATTGGCAAGGCCGCCCCCTCCTGCAGCTCCTGCGCTTGTTTCTAACCCCCAGCAGCCTGGGACAGGCCTGCAAAGGGGCCCGTGGGCCTGGGGCTAACAGGGCAAGCCCAGAAGGGAGCCGCGTGGGTCCCGCGCTGAGCCGGGGGGCGCGGGGAACCGCGTCAGCATGGACTTCGGAGAGTCCTGCGGCTCGCCAGCCAGGGCCAGGGACTCCCCAGGGATGGACGTGCTGGAGCGAGAAGGGCGGGGCTGCGGGGAATAGGGGGCTCTGGGGCAGGCTAGGCGAGGAGGCCAGAGGAGGATGGGCTCAGGCTGTAGGTGCCCCTCTGGCCCCAACCCCAGCAAAGGGTCCGGACAATCGGCAGATTTGGGCTCCATCAGACCAACCCCTCCCCCCCGGCCCGGGAGTCCCAAGGACATCACAGCAGCACCTAGAGGCTGTAGATCAGAGCCCTGAGCGCTGCAGAGACCCTGCCCGGCCCCAGAGAGATCAGGGATGGGAAGAGAAACAGGGGAAGGGACTGGCCTCGGTCCCACAGCGGCTCAGCGACAGAGCCAGGAATAGAAGCCAGGAGTCCTGAGTCCCCACCCTGCCAGCCCATTCTCTTGCCCCGGCTCTCTGCTGGCTACAAGACTCACACAGAGAAGATTCCTCCCACCCAGGGGCCGTTCCGTGGGGCCAGGGGGGTGCAGGGGTAGGCAGGATCCCAGAGCGGCGCTGTCCACAGGAAACCCAAACGCCGTCTCTCCCGCTCTCCCTTATTTCAGCGCCATCGCTCTCGGCTGCCATTCTAGCTACAGCCATAAAACCAGCCCAGGGCCCAGAGTTAGCGCCGAGCAGGGGAGGAGCGGGCCAAGGAGCCCTCGCGGAATCAATCCCCTGCATTAAGCAGCAGACTGAGGAGTTCTTTCCTGAATAATTAATTGTTTAACTCCATTGCATACCCGGGGGAGGGGAAACAGCAGCGGAAGCACTGCGGTGACGCTGCTCAGCGGCGCAGGGCCGTCGTTCAAAGGATGGGCTGAGTTCGCAAAGAGCGCTCCGAGGGGCACAACCGAACCCGCTGCCCCAGGCACAGACCCTTGGCACTCAGGAGGATCTCAACTGGCAGCAGCAAGAGGTTGTTATCCTGCACTGGCTCAGGAATGCCACACACACACCCAGGACTACCTGCCCTCCGAGTCACTCCACTGTCCGACAGCAGTAGTACACTGTTATACACACAGCCAGTGGGTAGCCCAGCGACACTGCAAAATGGAGCCCGCTGTAGGGCTGACACTGGAGAGCGGAGAGCCCCCTCGGAGCGCAGCCGTGCCAGGCCAGACAGCCCATCCGAGCGAGGCCAGCTAGCAGCCTTCATCTGCCTCCTGAGTAGGCCACTTTACTACAGAACTGCCCCGCTGCATTCCCCAGGCCGCAGCCCCCTGCTGGATCGGAGCCAGTGCCCCATGGCCCACTCCTTGGGGCCAGATCGGAGCCAGTCCCCACGCCCCTGAGCCAGCCAGTCCATGTGAAAGCGGTGGCCCCTCGTTCCTGGGAGTCTCTGCTGTTTCCCTGCCCGGGACCCATTCATGCCACGCTGAGTGTGGAGGACGTCACCCCCCACTCAATGGGAAGCGGGCGGAGACCCTTTGAATTCACTGCGCCTGGGGGTCCCCGCAGGGCTGTCGGACGGGATCGGCTCCCGTCACTCCTGACCTGGGCCGGCTACGTTCATGGAGGCTCGCTAGGGGGTTCATCTCCACCCTGACCCAGCAGGTCCCCCGCTCGCTCTGGCTCTGCCCGCCCCCAGCCAGGTCCCCATAAATCTGCTGACGCCTAAATATTTAGGCTGCACCAGGAAGGGCAGACGTCACGCCCACGGCAGGGAGCCAGGCTGGGGGGAGGGACAGGGCCCTTTCCTCTGCAGGAGACATGGCCATCTCTCTCACCAGGGTGGGCACGGCCCCCTCCAGCCCCAGGCAGGGGCTCACTGACCGGCAACGAGATCGACTGGCCCCTTGCCGCCAGTCCTAAATGCCAGGATTGCACAGGGGCAGCTGAGAGGCCCAGGGCTGGTTGGCCAAGAGTCCACCTGCCCCCCCCCCCCCAAACATGGGTCCACCTTGCTGCCCCCCCCTAACCCTGCCCCTCCACCGCACCAGCACGGGTCCATCCCTGCCCACCCCCACCCATCCCCCACTCTTGCAGCACGGGTCCACTCCCCCCCCGAATCCTGCAACACGGATCCATCCCAACTCCTCTCCACCTCCCAGCGCATGGGTCCTTCCCCGCCGGGATCCATCCCCCAGCAGCCAACACGAATGAGTGATTCCTTCTCCCCCGCCAGGCCTGCTCCACCTGGACCTGGCCCGCTGCAGCCTACGGGGATCTCAACACGCGCGTAAGGGGCCGGCACTCCCCCCACGAGTCCCTAGAGGCCCCTGCGTTCACGCGGGGAGGGGGCTGGCGCCCAGAACACGAGCTCCGGAGGAGTGTCGAACTGGGATGGGGCTGGAGCTGCGGGAAGAGACGGGGGCTCCCCATTTCCTACCACCGGGCCAGATCTGCAGCTGGTGCAGTGACAGGAGTCGACCTTCTCCACCCCGGCTATTGCGGAGAAGGGCGGGCCGGTGGCTCGGGTGCCAGCTGGGAGGGGGGCGACACAAGTTCAATTCCCGGCACTGCCACGGCGTCCCTCTGCACCCTTGGGTGCGTCCGTGAGGATGCGTCCCCGTCCTTGCCAGCTCAAGGAGCCAGAGCCGCGCTAGCTCTGCCCCGGCCCGCCTGCTGACAGTAGGGAGTGGAGTTGCAGCAGGAGGAGCGTGATCCTGTGGGAGACACTAGCCATGGACTCGGGGCAGCTGGCTCCTCCCGCGGCTACACTGCTGCTGTTAGCGTGCTGGCGGGATCAGACCTCACGTGGCTGCATCCCCTCGAGCTGGGAGTGACTGCGCAGATGCACCCTTATGCTCTCTGGCCCAGGCCCGCAAAGGTATTTAGGCTCCAATGGAAGCGAGGAGCCTAAGCACTTTAGAGGATCTGTGCCTCAGTTTCCTCATCTCGACAATGGGAGTAATAGCAGTGCCTGGCCTCCCAGGGGCACTGCGATGTTCAGTGTGTCAGAGCAGTGCCCAGATCCCACCGTGACAGGAGCCAGCTAAGTACACTCAGGAAAATTCATCTGAACAAATGTGAATTTAAAGTGGATTCGTTAAACCACGTTAAATCTCTGCCTGGACACACTCAGTCAGAATTAACGTGGCCTTAATTTGCTTTAGCTTCCAAAGTGAATTACGCTAAACCCAAATCAGACCACTTTTATTCTGAATGAGAGCGTCCACACAGGGGTTTAATGCAGTTTAACTAATTCACTTTAAAACTTCATTTGGATTAATTTGCCTGAGTATCTCTGTGTAGACAAACCCTAAAATAGAGAGGAGAGACACTAGGGGGATACAGAATAATCGAAGGTCAACAGTTTCAATCTGTCCTCGTCTACATTCCCTGTCCCCAACATTAAGAATTCCTACCCAATGCTCGGAGGAGGGAACAGATTGCAGGGGAGACAGCGAGGGGGGGAAGGAATCCTGCACTGATGGATTACAGGGTTTCTATGCTGTAAATTGACTGAGATGGAAAGGAATCGACAAACTCTGCTGGGCGCTGGCGCTAGCTATGCATGGCTAGGGAAACACGTCTGATCATCTTACGTAGCACTGGTTTATCCCCCTCCCCCCCAGATAGTGCGAACACGGGGGGGGGGAATAATAATTGCCATATAAAGACCTTTGCAGCTTCTCCTTTCGGGCTACTTGCGCAGAGCTGGCTGGCTGCAGGAATGCTGTTTCTGGGGGGTGTTTTCTTGGCTCCAGTGCCCCATGTGCCAACAGGAAACGTGGCCTGATTGCTCCTGCGTGGGTGGGAGTGGGATTGAAAGCCGGGCTCCTCCCGAGCGTGGCTGGGGGGCTTGGCTGCTCTCTCTGGACAACCCAGCCAGGGTGATACTGTTGGTAGGAAATGCACTCTTGCCCCCGATGCAGAGACGGGCTCTGAAATTCAGCCTGCTGCAGAGGAAGCCACACAAGACCTAGGTGCCCTTTAAGTCTTGCCTAAAGGAACGAAGCAAGACCCAAGGGGTGTCTAGGCCCTGTGGGGTGAATTTAACCCTCACAGGCACAGAACCAATTGCACTAAAGCAACTGAACTTTTCCAAGTGTGCATCCGATGGGGGGAGAATCTAGACCTGCTCACTCCCCAGCAATCTACAAACACGGATACTGGAAAACCTGCCTTGCTGTCAGAGCCCTATGAAGCACCGTCTCACTAGTGCCAAGAGAAGGAGGACCGGGGACGGGATTAAGGTCTATAAGTACCTACTGGGAAGCAGAGGGAGATTTCCGATAACAGAGAGCTCTTCCATCCGGCAGATAAGAGGCAGAATGAGACCCAGTGGCCGGACACTGAAGCGAGACAAATTTGGACTGGAAACAAGAGGTGCATTTGTAACGGTATGAACCGAGGAACTGCCACGCTGGATCGGACCAGAGGTCCAGCTAAGGTCTGAACTACGCTGCAACATTAGGTTGCTGTACATCGACATGCGTCACCCTATTTGGGCACTTCTCTACACTCACATTTAGCTCCGGTCAGCGTAAGTGACACAGTAAAACCGCCTCCCTGAAAGGTGTGGAGCCGGGGCTGACCCACTGTGGTTGACGCAGTGCAAGTGTAGACACGGCATGACCTGTGTCAACCCTGAGAGTCCCCCAGCAGCTGTCCCACAATGCCCCATTCCCTGCCACAGCGATTGCCCTGCTCACAGTTTTAAACTCCTCCGCCCAGGGGTCAGAGTCAAAACCGGAAGGACCCCAACACGCCCCTTTAAAGCCGCGTGTGTTTTTGAAACACCTTTTCCTGGTGACCCACCGTGGTGAGCACACCTGGCAGTTCTCCCTCGCTGCGTGCAGCTGCCCACGCCGGCTCCAAGCACTAGACCCGCTCCTGGCGGGAGCAGAAAGGACGTGTTGGACCTCCTGGGCCTGTGGGGAGCAGAGGCTGGACAGGCCCAGTAATGGGCCTGCCGTAGAAATGTGGGCACCTAGGAGCAGATTGCCCGGGGGATGCGGGCAAAGGGGCAGGACAATGAGCAGCAGCTATGCCGCGTGAAGGTGAAGGAACTTAGGCCAGGGAGGGCAACGATAGATCTGGGGCAGCCTCGCAGACCAGCTGCTTTTACAATGAACTGCTTGCCAGACCTGGTGGTGGAGCCCTCACCAGCGCCCCGCAGAGGACCCTGGACCCCTCCCAGGAGCCCGAGATAGAGACCCCTGTCGTGAACAGCGAGGAGGAAGAAAAGGAGGGGGCCCAGCAAGAGGCAGTGGCGGGGTCCAGCCATGTCGTGAGCCCTCAGGACCTGTTTGAGACTTCACCAGTCTAGCCAGTCCCGCCAGGTGAGCGCATATGAGCCCAGGGTCGGAGAAGGGACCTTGGTAAGCGTGTCCATGCGTTTTTCCTAGAAATTATTGCAAATACAGATGGCCCATCCCCACCTTAACAACACAAACTTGTCAGAGTTTGACTCCTACGAGAAGAGGTAGAGGCACAACAGTTGTCATCTGCTTTTCATTGCCCTGGAGGGCTTGGCAGGGTGGCCACGCGGAGGTCCCTTCCAGTTCTACGATTCTAACACAGGCCATATCCCTACCCCCACCACTCCACCCTAGGGACCAGCAAGGAAAGCTATAGCTTCACATATACCAGCCATGGTTCTCACAGGTCAGTGTACCTGTAGCCACAACGGACCACATTTGTGCACTCAAATGGACGTAAACGTTTACTCCTTTTCTTATTTTAAAGTTTCACGACATTAATTGATGTTAAAATGTATATAAACATCGCCAGGGTGGTTTTGTGCCCATTGATTTTCTGCACTGGTTTTCCGCCGATCAATCAAGTTCTATTTTTGGAGAATCAAATTGTCTTTCTTAGGTCACGACACATATTGTAGAATGCAGAGCCGAAGACAAAGCAAACAGTGCTTGTAAATGTACAGCCAGCACCACAGAATTCATGGCCTCAGGAAAACACCCGGCCCCCTCTATAAAATGTACAACCAGCACCCACAATCCTTAGCAACTCCCAGCGTTCCAGGTCCAGAGAAGAGTCCGGCTCAGAACACAGCTGTGGTTGACAGTGAACGTGTTCTTTCCAAGCCTCCCTCTATGGCACAGCTCCCCGCTGGGCTGTCGTACGACCCCTTCTATCTGGCTGTTCAAACTCAGCAGACAGCTGCTCCACCTCCGCCCTGGTGCCAGCTTTTCCCCCTTGGCCTCGCAGACACTTCGCAGGACGCACCAGGCAGCTGTAATCGTGGGGATATATTTCTCACTGAGATCCAATCCAGTGAGTAAACACCGCCAGTGTCCCTTCAGGCTACCAAAAGCACAGTCAACTGTCATTCTGCCCTGCTGAGCCGGAAGTTGGATCATTCTTTGGTGCCGTTGAGGTGGCCGGGGGAGCAAGGGGTAGGATGGGTCCCCCAGGACCATTATTGGCATTTCAGTGGTAATATACTGGCCGAGAAAGTAGGTCTCCACTTGCAGCTCTCTGAACAGCCCTGTGTTCTTAAAGATGTGAGCGTCTTGTACATGCCCTGACCAGCCCACATGACACTGGTGAAGCATGCCCGGTGATCCACCAACACTCGCATAACCGTAGGAAAGTGGCCCTTTCTGTATGCAGATGCTGAAATAGGGATGTGTGTGCCGTCGACTGCCCCACTGCAGTTCAGATTGCTGCAAATCCATCCACTCTGTCCTGCACATTGCCGAGAGTCACGGTCCTGCAGAGCAGGAGATGACAAATGGCCCCACACTCTTGCATGACAACAGTGGATTTTCCCACTCCAGAATGATTTCCCGCTGACCGGGAGCCATCCGGTATTGCAAGCTTTCACAGTGCAATCATCACTCACTTCTCCGCTGTCAGTGCAGCTCTTATTCTGGAGTCCCTGTGCTGGAGGCCTGGGGCAAGCTTGGCACCCCGCTCTCCAGGAATGTGGCCTTTCACATCCGAAAGTTCTGTAGCTGCTGCTTGTCCTCCTTGCACCACAACGTGATCCCACCAGCCCGTGCTCCTTGCTTGGGCCCAGAAGTGGGACTCCACCATTTGCAGCTGCTCTGTGAATGCCACCAGCATCTCTGAATTTTTTTTTTTTGCTATGTCCATCAGCAAACTGTCCTCAAAGAAATGGTCACGTCCCCTGGTATTCCCTGCGGGACTACAAATACAGGAGAATTGTGCATCCTGTATTTGCAATGTTCATGAGAACAGCATAGAGCTCTGTGAGCTCCATGCTTCTGTCAGACGTGGTGGAGTCAGAAAAGTCCCACGCAGGCTTGTGGGATTTTTAATAAAAAGCACAAAAAATATGGTTTATGGGCAGCATTATGAGATGGAGAAAGTTGCATGCTGGGAACTTGACCCCTAGCTCCCAAAGATCACTAGGCAACTCAAGTCATTAACCCCTGCATGCTGCGAGGAATTTAATTTGTGCTGAATGGAGAGGAGAGCAAAATATGCTCTGTGCAGTGGTTTGGTGCTTTGTACCAGAATCCAGAGGCCGCAAGCCCCAGCTCCCAAATGGAACATGGCTTCACTTTGTGCTCTAATGAGGGACTCCTAACCCACCAGCTGAAACCACCAGAAGCCAGATGCTGGTCTCCGTAATGCTAGTATCTATCTGGAGCCAGTATAAATGAGACCAGGGCTTCTGCTCCTCCTTAATCTCCTGGTCCCGTTTTTGCTTTGGCACGGCCAACGTGGTTCACGTTTGCTATGCAGCGCACGGTCTGCTCGCACGTTGGGAGGCAGGATGCCCTGCCTTGCAGGGGAGACTCCACCGAGCTGCTGGAGGAGGAAAAATAGGGGCTTTTTCAGCACCGCATCAACACCGCCATGGCAGGTGGGGAGCAGCGCAGGCCCCAGACCTATGGGGAATGCCTGATGAGGATTGACAGCCATGGGGTGATTGGAGTTCATCAATCCAGCCAGCCGGTCTCTGTGGCAGCCTTACGGAGAGGGCGGAATCCACCGTGAATGCAAAGTAAAAACAAACAACCAGGGATATGCCCCCCCCCCTCCGCCCCCACTGAGAAATGGAGCGGGACCACGGCCACGGTGAACACAACCAAGGGAGAGGTGTGTGATGTGCACACCCAGCCCTAAAGCCCGGGGTGGGGTGGAGGGAGAGCGAAGGGCCATGCTGCAGATACTAAAGGGAGTGCCCGGTGCAGAGCCTCTGTGCTCAGAAAAGCCTGTGAATTGCAACCCCTCTAGCTAACTGTGCCCATGGCTTGCAGCCTCACACACACGCGCGCAGCAGCTGACTGTCAGCCCCCCACCCCATCTGACTGTCCCTATGGATCGCAGCCCCCCACCCCATCTGACTGTCCCTATGGATTATACACACACGCAGCAGCTGACTGTCAGCCCCCCCACACACACACAAACAGAGCTGACTGTCCCTATGGATTTCACACACACACTCACAACTGTCCCTATGGATCACACACACACAAAGTCCCTATGGATTTGTCACACACACACAGCTGACAGTCCCTATGGATCACACACACACACACACACACACACACACACACACACCCAGCTGACTCTCACACGCTCCGGGAGGCTGCGGTCCCGGCAGCCGAGCGCTCCCCGCACCTCCCCTCCGGGACCCGCCTTGCCCCGCTCCCCTCCCTGCCGGCGGCGCCCCCAGCCCGTGTGTCCCGGCCCGGCCCGGCGCGGCGGGGATGCGAAGGCGGCGCCCCAGGACGCGGGGGGAAAACGGGGCGTCGAGCGGCTCCGGGCAGGGGGCTGCCGGGGGGCAGGGGCCCGCGGCATCCCGCGGCGCTTACCTCGCTAGGAGCGGCTCCCCGGCTGCGCGTCCCCACGGCCGGCCAGCTCCGCTGCTGCGCCCCCGGCCGGCGGAGTAGCCCAGCCCCAGCCGCTCGCCCTTTGTTTGCGGCCGGGGGCCGAGCCGGCGACGGGAGCGGGGCTGGGCAGCTGGCCGCCGGCCGGGGTGGCGGGGGGCTGGCGGAGGGGAGGGCTGGGGCAGGTCCCTCCCCCCCCCCCCAGCGCGGCGCATGAATGGAGACGGGCGCGCAGATTCCGGCGCGGGAGGAGCGCAGCGAGCGCGGGCGGCTGCTCCCCTCTGCAGGCGGCGGGGATTGTCCCCGGGGCGAGCAACCGGCCGGGCGCAGCGCCGGGGTTCCCGGGGGCTCGGCCCCCCAGCAGGGCGCAACGAGGGCGAGCCGGCAAGGGACCCCCCGGCCAGGCCGGGCCCTCTGCCACGGGACCCCCCCGCCAAGGGTCCCCCCTCCCAGGCCAGCCCCCCTGCCAAGGGGCCCCCCCCCGCCAAGGGACACCCCTCCTAGGCCAGCCCCTGTGCCAAGGGACCCCCTCTGTCAAGGGACCCCCTGGCCCGGCCGGCCCCTCCGCCAAGGGATCCCCCGACCAGGCCCCTCTGCCATGGAACCCTCTCCCGCCCTGGCTGGCCGGCCCCTCCACCAAAGGATGCCCCAGCAAGGTTGGCCCCTCCGCCAAGGATCCCCCGGCCAGCCCCGGCCCTCCGCCACAGGACCCCCGCGCCAAGGGACCCCCCGACCAGGCCAGCCCCTTCGCCAAGGAATGCCCCCGCCAGGCCCGCCCCCCCCCCCAGGGACCCCCCCCCCCCCACGCCAGGCCAGCCCCTCTGCCAGGGGACCTCCCTGCCTTAGCTAGCCTCACCCAGGCACAGACAGGTCAGACACATGGGTAAGTCTCTGTGACAGCTGCTACCTCAATGAGAAAACAAGGGGGTGGGGATCTACCATCTCCCCCAAAGGAAGGGATATTAGATGTCCAGTGTCCCCTGGGGCTAAAGCCCATTAGTCCAACCTCCCATAACAAAACAATTCCTCTAAAACACTTAGTCGCTCTCTGCCTCAGTTTCCCCACCTGAAAACAGAGAACTATAAACCTTCCCCTATTTTGTCTAGTGTGGAAAACACCTGGTCCAAGGACAACCCTGCTGCCCTAGTACAAATAAAGATTAAGGGGGGATGTGATAGAGCAGTGGTTCTCAACTAGAGATCCGAGGCCCCCTGGGGGGGCATGAGCAGGTTTCAGGGGGTCCCCAAGCAGGGCTGGCATTCGACTCACTGGAGCCCACGGCAGAAAGCTGAAGTCCCACCGCATGGGGCTGAAGTCTGGGGCCCTGAGCCCCGCCACCTGGGGCTGAAGTTGAAGTCTGAGCAACTTAGGTTCCTGGGGGCCCCAGGACAATTACCCCGCTTGCTACCCCCCAATGCCGGTCCTGGCTTTTATATGCACAAAACTAGTTGTTGTGGCACAGGTGAGCCGTGGATTTTTTTTATAACATGTTGGGGGGGCCCTCAGAAAGAAAAAGGTTGAGAACCCCTGTGATAGAGATCTACAAACTCATGAATGGTGTGGAGAATGTGAAGTCTTATTTGTCCTTTCCCAGAATACAAAATCCAGGGGGCCCCCCGCTTCAATAAGCCACAGGTTCAATACAAACTAGAGGAAATACTTTTTCACACGATGCACAATTAACCTGTGGAACTCATTGCCATGGGATGCTGTAATGGCCAAAAGTATAATGGGGTTAAAAAAAGAACTAGATAAGTTCCTGGAGGACAGCTCCATCAGTGGCTATTAGCCAAGCTGGTCAGGGATGTAACCCCATCATCCTTAGGGTGATCCTTAACCTCTGACTGACAGAAACCAAGAAGATGGGCTGTTCTGTTCATTCCCTTGAAGCTCTGGTGCTGACCACAGTCAGAGACAAGATTTAAAATTATTTTTTCCTGTTGTGATTTTTTTCACCCCCCCCCCCCCCCGATTTCCTGCTGAAAAAGAAGGCCAGGGTGTAATAACTGGAAAAAGAAAAACCAACCAACCATCTTTTCTTCACTTCTCAAAACAGTAGTAGTTCAGGTCTGGGCGGCTCTCTCATCAAAAATGGAAAAAGTTACAAATGGGAAACAAGCCGTTTTCAAAAGTTTCAAAGCGCGAAATGTCCCCGGGCTCCATTACCTGGCGCTTACCCCGAACACTGTTCATCTCACACAGGCGGGCGCAGAGCAGGCTTTGGGCACGTTCACACAGCCGCAGGTCGGCCCTCTGTACTTCCCCTTTTAGCTCAGGGACTGGAATCCCTGGCTCCACAGCAGGGAATTCATTGCAGTGTGAGGTTTAATGAGCCACAAGGCAAATTAGATTATGCAAATTGGCCAAGGGGAGAGAGTGGTTTCCGCCTGCCCTGCAAATCCCTTGCTGGGGGCAGTGGTGAGCTGTCTCTGGGATTTTCCTATCAGATCCCAGAGGGAAGGATGTTTCTGCAATTCAACGGCTATCCCAGCCTCCAGCTCCGACTCACTGCTTGGTGGATCGTGGATAACAATGGCAGCAGCCCACTCCCGCTACCAGTGGTGTCCCTGTGAGGCAGTTAGAGCAGCCCCAGGGCTGTTCTAACTCTTACTCTCCTGCCCATGCTCTCCCCTCCCTCCCCGAAGCAGTGTATTTCAGGAATGCCCCATATCCATCCCTGCACTGGGGGCTGGAAGCAGGGCCCTTACTGCATCTCCTTGCTGGCCAGGAGGCCCCAGGTGAGCGAGGGCCGTTTTTGGCCCCTTTTTAAGGCTGAAGGGGCCTTGGCATATGTCCTCCCACCTCCAGCCAGTCTCAGAGCAACAGACGCCGGTTTTGCCTTTCAGCTCAGGGGGCAGGATCTGGTGGCTGCCATCCCCATTACAAATGGTGACGCAGAGAGACGGAGCCTGAAGTGGAAATGCTGCTGGGAGGCTTCACCAGGGGCTGGAAGGGGGAGGCAATTAGGAGCCCGATTCTCCTCTGCTCACACCTGAAGTCACTCCTGATTCACACTGGGTCGATAGGACAGCAGCAGAGACCACACCCCAGGAGGTGCCCAGGCCCCTTGGCAGCACCAGCCCCCTGTGCCCCACCCCCAGGGACAACAGCATACAGGGAAGCCTGCGGCACATCCAGGGCCTGAACCCAGGGCCCTGAAAGCCCCGCTCCTCACAAGCCCAGCTCACCTTTTGCCTCCCTCCTGGGGGGCCGAGCTAGGACAGCGGGGGCCTGGAGGCCCCGCCCACAGGCCAAACCTGTTCACAGGGACACGCTGGCAGGGGTGGCCTGGAGGGGGGAACGTCTCTCTGCACAACCCAGCTGTCCCTGCTCTGGTCTCCGGGGCTCCTCCCCAGGCCTTTCACAGGAGGGACTCAGCCCAGCGTGTGGCTGGCTGCTGCGGGAAGCCGTGACAGCGCGGGACTCACGGTGACTAGCAGCCGCAGACGGAATTCCCCACAGCTGTCCCAGCCATTGATCAGCCAGACTCTGCAGCTGGGGAATTAATTAGCGAGCAAGGAAAAGGAGTACGCAGAATCCTACCAGGCCCAGCGCTGACGCCAGGGAGCCAGGGATGACACAGGCTAATACCAAGTTGGCCGAGCCAGGGCTAGCCCACTGGGGGCTCTATGCAGGAATATTCCCCCACACCCACTAAACCAGGCAAGCTCGTATAATAAAAAGCAAATAGGGGGCCCCTTGAGCTGCTCGGAGCCCTAAACAATTGCTTGGTCTGCCTATGCCTAGCATGGGCTCTGCAGGTTGGCCACAGGGGAGGGTGAGTAACTGGAGAGTCCTTCGGTGCTTCCCACTAAGATTGGCAACTCCCTGCACCCACTTTGTCTGGGACTTATGCCCTCTGAGATCCCCCTGGAGCACAAGAGCCACTCTTGCCTGGCACCCTCCCCCCACCCCCAAAGCAATGGACAGCCTGGTGTGCAGGACCGGCACGAGACCTTCCACCAGCTGCTGCCCCGGGCGCTAGGTGCGCTGGGCACCGCACCAGATGCGTTGTGACGTTGGCTTGGGACATGGCAGACCTCTGCCGCTGGCTCCTGGTGCGACCATGGGGAAGTCACTTAGTGCCCATGGGAGTTAAATACCTTTCCAAAGCTGAGGCTTACCACTCCATGCCCCCATTCTCCAGCTGTCAAATGAGGCTCAGAACCTGGTGACGTGTGTTCAGATTTTTGTAGCAGGGACTGTCCCTGCACAGCGCAATGGGGCCATGCTCTCAGCTGGGGCCTCTCTCTTAGGTACTGCCTTGAATCTAAGCACATCACAGCCTTAGTACATTTATCCTTCCAACCCCTCCAGGAGGCCAGGCAGGTCTCGTATCCCCAGTGTACAGCGGGGGAAACGGAGGCACAGAGCTGCAGTAACCTGCCCAACATCGCATGGGGATTCTGTGGCAGAGCAGGGACATGACCCCCAGGTCTCCCATGTGCCTGGCTAGTGCCTAACCACTGGGCCGTCCTTCCTCACAGCTGCTACCCTAATGTAAATAATAGAGAGAGCTCCTGGCCTTGGTTACTGGAGGCTGATAGTACCTTGTGTTTCCCTGCAGGACTCTGCTCTCAATCCGGGTCCCCGCCGCACAGACTGGCTCCCCCACTGTGCCGGGTGCTGCACAGACAAACCAAGACACAGCGTTACCCTAAAGCGCTTTTGTGACAGACACCATCTCGGTGAGCGCTGGGGACCGGACCAGAGACCTCCACGGGTCTCTGGAGCTTGCGCTGAAGGGCTAGACTCCCTAGCCGGAGGCTGTGGCAGACTTGTGTCACCCGGGAGCCCCGAGTTACACTTCCAGGCTAAGCAGAAGCACCGAGAGCTGGAGGGACTTGCCCCAGCTCATCCAGCCAGGCAGTGACAGAGGAAGGATTAAAACCAGCTTCTGCCTCCTGGTTCGGTTCCCTGCCACCTCCACTGCAGCCCACCCAGGGCACTGCGCTAGTTCCCCTTCCTGACAGAATTCCACGGGAGACCCAGCCTCCGTTCCACTACCCGGCTCCCCAGCCATTTGCAGTACAGCCTGGGCCCCCGCCACCTCCTGATTCCCGGCAAGGCCGAGGCCTAGACATGCTCCACTTGTGTTAAGTCCGTAACCTGCCGACCTTTGCCTGGCTCGAAACGCCGCCTTTCCTGTTTGCTGTTACTGTCCGTGGGTACGCCTCGCTCGCCCGGCTGACATTTACAGAAGCTTAGGTGAACCGGCAAGGAGAACGCGCCGAGCCGCTACGCCTGCAGCACTCTGCAAACGGCAAGGTGACGGGAGAGCCAGGGTGGGTCACTGGGAGGGTAGGAGCCCTGTGACAGATGCATCGCTCAGCGTGCTCAGTGAAGGTTTTCAGAGACCGAGAATAGCTCACGACACGTGCCACAAAGGAGAGCAGTGCAGGAGGAGTTTGTTTTGCAGTCGCACTTGTCTACATCCAGAACTGAACCAGTTCAGTTAAACTGGTGGGAAACAGCCATGTAGACACTCTTAATCCCGTTTACATGTGGTTTAGCTGGAGTAAACTGGGGACTGAAGCTAAACGAAACTAAGCCCTCTTACACTGAAATGAGAGCGACCTCGCAGCCCACTTGCGGCAGTTTAGCTAAATCCAGTTGAAATTAAACTGGTGAACTTTCCCAAGGCCTTAAACCACAAGAAAAAGGGGGCCCACACAAAGGCTTCCAGCAGTTTAACTAAACCACTTTAATATCTAGTGCTTTCCATCTGTGGATCTCAAGGGATAAATATCATTATCCCCATTTTACATCTGGGGAAACTGAGGCATGGGCAGGGAAGGTGACTTGCTCTGAGGTCATCCAGCAACAAACCAACCAACCAACCTGGCAATGGTCGGCTGCTGGTGTGCAGAGACCACTCCCCGTCGTGCTGGCCAATATTCACACATTGCATTCCCCCGTCTGTACTGATCTGTCGTCTCTTGTCTTATACTTAGACTGGAAGCTCTCTGGGGCGGAGACTCTTTTTGTTCCGTGTCTGTACAGCACCTAGCACAATGGATCCTGATTCTATCATAATGCTACTAACAATAAGTGTCAGAGCCAGGAATAGAACCCAGGTCTCCCAAGTCTCAGCGCTCTACCCTCTAGGTCACACTGCCTCTAATCCTAGCAATAACCAGTCCCGTGCAAGGGCGTGCAGAGTTCTAGGAAGCGTGCTAAAGAGCAAACCCAGGCTCAGACCCCAAGCTGCCGTCTCCCAGAGCATAGCTGTTTATTAGAACTCCTGATCCCAAAGGTTTAGCCTGATCATTTCTACCTAGAAAAGAGTTGTGAAAGCTCCTTGTCATCTCTGCCGTGGTGGGGACCACTCACCTCCTCAGCCCTGGCGTGCATGTCTCGTCTCCTCAGAAATTACAGACTATTTGCAGATAACCAGAGCACAAAACTTCCCCCCTCTCCTCCCGGAGACGGTTTCTAAAGGCGTCTCAGCTGCAAGATGAAGTTTACGTTTTTTTTTTTTATCCCAGAGCTGTGGTCTGGTCTCCCCTGAGCCGCTTTCTCTCTGGTCACATTGCTCCCTGCAAGAGGGAAAGAATTGAAAGCCAGGTGAGAGATTGTGCCAGGAACCCACGGCAGTCGTTGTTTTCAAGATTGACGGCTGTCAGTTTAGAGGCAAGACTCGTTCTTTTGCTGCGGGAAATGGGGGCACAGCCCTGCATGTGTGACATCACATCTTGTCGCCATGGAGACAGTGATGAGGTCACGCACCTGGGCGCCAATCTGGCAAAGACTTACCCATGGGTTTGACTTGGGACAGATGGGATTGCTGCTGTGTCAAACCTCACTTATACTCTGGCTCCTTCAGGCCACTTCGGCTGCATAAAGGGGCCTTAAAGTGAGGGGAAATGCACCCCCTTGAGTATCCTCCCCCATGCAGGGGCCACCCCAGCCAGCACAGAGGCCCTGCAAGTGCTCCCAGAGTCAGGGCAGATCAGAGGTGCAGGCAGAGTGTACTGCACCATGGCTCGTCTCTGTTTCCCCAGCTGCTGGGAGGCAGAGTGCTAGAGCAGCCCTTGGCCACTCCAACTTACACTGGGGCTTGGGAGGCCCAGGAATACAAGGAGCACACAGGGATGCGTAAAGCCATCTTCCCCACCCCCTCCATGCCTGCCCCAGGTGCAGAGCACCTCAGACTCACGCCCACTGAGCTCAAAGGGGCTACTCACCTGCTTCTAATGTCACCTGCACCATCATTATGTGGGAGGGCGACGGCACCACTCCAGGGCAATAAGACGAACTGGAGGAGTGGAGAAGAGGCTCTCTGGGATCAGCCCCTGATGGGAAAGGAGGGAGGTGTCATTACGGAGTCAGGGGTGGGATTTTGAAGCAGAGGGTGTAAGTGATTTAAGGGTAAAGTAAAAAACCCTAAACAAAGCAAAGTCAGCAGGATTACACCCCCCTGAGCTTCTCTAGCAGCTTCCTGCGGAGCCACTCAGAGCATTCGTTACCCCTCCGGGGGGAGTGGGGGTTGTACCAAGAATACCTCGCTCTTACATAGCTCCCAAGGTGCATTGCCATGCAGGTCACTGTCATTATCCCCATTTTACTGACGGGGAAACTGAGGCACAGAGGGACGTAGTGACTTGTCCAAGGTTACCCAGCAGGCCGTTACCAGAGCCAGGAATAGAAGCCAGGGCTATTCTGGTCCAGTCCAGCACCCTGTCTGCTAGGCCACACAAGGATCACTTAACCCTCCACTTCAGGGCAGCCACCTCTGGAGCAGCACACAGCATCTGTTTATTGGCCACACAGTTTGGGGGCCAGAGGATCCTGTTTGACTTCCCACACTCTGAAAACCCCAAAGCACCAGTAAATTCCATCCTCCGTACACCCTCCTGCCTAACTGCAACTAGAGCAGCTGAGCCCAGCCACAATCCATCCCCCACAATCCCGGCAGCAAGTGCTGATGCCTGGGAGGCAGATTCTCGGCTCAGGAAGCCATCTCCCTGTCAAGCACGGAGCACAGTCTTGACACCCAGCGTAAGGCGAGAATATCAAGCAGTGGCTCCTTCCATGCAGAGCTGATGAGGTTGTGACAGCTCCATGGCTGACAGCTCTTCCCGGAGTTGCTTAGTCAAGGCTGTCTGCGTTCAATGCTGGGTTTGATTGGCACTGTTGTTACCAGGGGTGTTAAGATAGCGGATAAGGAAAGGAGACAGGCAGCCTGGGGCCACAGCCTGCACTGAAAATGAGAGGTATTTTTGCCTGCGCAAGGACAGCAATGTTTGGATCCCAGATGCTCAGGAGGAAAACATTTTCCTCTGGTTCTATTCCAGGGTCAGCAGTCAGGACGTGCTGCCAAGTGCCCGAGGCAGCATGCCAGGGTCTCCATTTCCCTGCACCTTGTGCGGTCAGTCGCACTTGTGCAAAGTGGGTATAAAAATCCTGCACCATTCTCATTGGGTAGCAACTGGCACGGGTGGAAAGAACCACATGACATGTAAGGGAGACTGGGAACTGAGCCCTCACTGCGGAGCTGGGGAGCTCTCTCTTCACTTCAATGACGTCAGTGACATGACAAGCTGTACAAAGTGCTGCCAACAACGTATTGGGAAAAGCCAGCTCCCTTGGGTCGCTGTCAGCGGCGGGATAAACCCACCAGGAGAGGGGTTCACGCTGTATTTGGGGTTTGCTTCCCCATGTCCATTTGTCACTGCTGTCCATTCCTGACTTGGAGGGAGGCTGCTACCTGGCGCAATGCCGCTCGAGGTCAGACACAGCTTTTTCTCGTTGCTTTCCAATGAAATGCCTCTTACGGGCAGGGAGACCAGATGTCCCAATTTTACAGGGACAGTCCCGATATTTGGGGCTTTTTTTTTTTTTTAATTTGGGCTCCTATTAGCTCCCCCACCCCCGTCCCGATTTTTCATACTTGCTGTCTGGTCACCCTACTTATGGGATTGCAGGGGTGCGAATTGGGAAGCATCCTCTGCCTCTTGAGAGTAAAGGAGTCACTTCTCACCCTTCTCAGCGTCCCAGCTCTGGAGACGGCAGAGTGCCAGGGACACTGAGGAATACCCTGGGGGCCATGTCTCAACCCTGCCTTCTAGGGTTAGGAAGGGATCTGATGGCCATTCCGCCAAGGAGAATATTTGCACCCATATTTCTATGGCAGGGAGACCCCCAGTGGCTGCAGGGTTAAGTGCAGTTCTCTGTTCATATTGCAGCATGTGGTAGGGCAGTAGTTCTCAATCAGAGGTCCGGGACCTCCTTGGGGGAGGGTAACCAGAGGACAAATGTGAAAAATCGGGACAGAGAGTAGGGGGGTAATAGGAGCCCATATCAGAAAAAGACCCAAAAATCAGTACATCTGGTCACCCTAAGCCACAAGCAGGTGTCAAGGAGTCCGCCAAGCAGGGCCAGCACTAGACTTGCTGGGGGTGAGCGCAGAAAGCCAAAGCCCCACTGCCTGGGGCTGAAGCTCTGAACCCCACCACCCATGGCTGAAGCAGAAGCCTGAGCAACATAGCTCCGCAGGGTCCCTGTGGCGTGCAGCCCTGGGCAACTGCCCTGCCTGTTACCCCCTAACACTGGCCCTGGCTTTTATATGCAGAAAAACAGTTGTCGTGGCACAAGTGGGCCGTGGAGTTTTATCGCATGGGGAGGGGTCCAGAAAGAAAAGGGTTGAGAACCCTGCTGTAGGGTAGTAGAGTGGTCTGCTCCTGGTGAGAGTCCATTCCAAATCTGGCTCCAGTTCCCAAGGGGGATGACAAACCTCGTATCCTCTTGGGATCAGGGGCAGCTGCCAACTTCTCTGCCGATGGCTAGCGCCTCAGCCGACATACATGGGTGTGTCCTCCATGAAAACAACGAGGCTTTGCCTATACACACCACTTAGCCCCATGTGACAGATTAAGCCTGGGTCAGAAAAGTGCAAACCCAGCAGTTCTGAAGGCGCTTCGGTACAAACGCAGGTGCTGTCCGTGTGGGAGTGAAGTTCACCGCTTTGCTGTCCTCAGGGGAGGGGAGAGAATCGTGTTGCCAATTCTCAGGATTGTCTCGAGGGTCTCACGATATTTGGGATTTTCTTCAACGCTCCAGCTCCTGGTGTCCTCAGAATACAGGAGGATCTCAGGAGACTTTCGTCGCAGGGGAAGTTCTAGCTCTCGGGTGCGGAGAAGAGCTTGAAAACACGACCCCCCCAGGGGCAAAGAAACCCAAAGTGCAGATAAAACACCCCCCCAACCCGAGTCTGGAATGCTGCGGCTTTCCCCCCCGGCACGGCTCTGTACGGGGAGCGTAGGCCCTTCAGGGCAGGGGGCATCGCCCGCTCGGCATCGGGGCAGCGCCGGCACGGCGAGTGCCCCCATCTCAGTGGGGCTCCTGGGGGCTCCCACAACACACACAGTGAGCAGCAGTTAGCACTTGGAGGGGGGGGCTCTCCAGTACTGCCTGGGAAGGGGGGCATGGGGACCAGGCCCCTCCCCCACTCTGTCTGTCACTTTGGGAGGCTGCCCCCCTCACTCTCCTCTGTGCACAGCCGGGAAGGAGCCTCCCCCCCACAACCCCCTCAGGCTATATTTGCTGTGTGTGTAGCCCTTTAAGACCTACGCCATTTTGGGCGCGGAAGAGCGAGGGGGGGGACGCATGCGCACTGAGCGGCCGCGGGATCCGAACTCGCTCTCCCGTGCCGCTGCAGGTCCTCCTACGCACGCGCAGTAGAATCTGCGGGGAGGCGCCTGCCTCTGCTGCGCATGCGTATCTGCCGCTGCTCGGGAGTTGGCGCGCCTGGGCTAGGCCCGCGCACGCGCAGTTGCGCGGGCGAAGCCCTCCTCCCCTCCCCCCCCCGCTCCGTCAGGCGCCGGAAGTGAGTCAGCGCGAGGGCGGAAGCGGGCGTGCGGCGGCGGCTGGAGGGTTCCAGAAGAGCCTGGCCGGCGCGGCCCGGGCGGCACCATGGTGGATTACAGCGTCTGGGACCACATCGAGGTGTCCGACGATGAGGACGAGACTCACCCCAACATCGACACGGCCAGTCTCTTCCGGTGGCGCCACCAGGTGCGGCCCCCGTTCCCATGGAGACCGGCCCCCGCCCGCCCCTGGGGGGGCCCCGTTCCCATGGAGACCGGGCCCCCCCCGTTCCCCTGGAGACCGGCCCCCGCCCGCCCCCGAGGGGGGCCCTCTTGCACCCCCGGGAGGCCTGGCCCAAGGGGTCTCTGGCCTGGGCCCCCCCCCCGCTGCCCCGGGAGCGCCCCTGGCTCCAGCGGTGCCCTGGCCCTGCGGCGACCAGGCCCGTGTGGGGTTCAGCCCCCGTGCACTGGGGCCCGACGCCAAGAATCCCCCGCCCACCGCAGGAACACTGTGCTCCCCACCCGGGGTCTTCGCCTTGGGCACCCTGCGCTTGTCAGGACTTGGCCGCAAGGACGTGCCCCCCTCAGTCAGGATCCCTCCAGCCGCACAGGGCTCAGCCCATTGCAGAGACCAGCCTCCTCCGGGCATTGTTGAGAGAGGAGAGGACTGACATATTCCCCCCCCCCCCCGTGCCCCTTCTCAATATCCCCCCATCCCCCTGCGCCCCTTCTCAATATCCCCTGGATTGACTCTGACCCCAATTGGTGGGACTCCTCAGGCCTGAGACCCCTTGGAAACACCCCATTTCAGCCAAATCAGCCCCACTCTTAGTGGTGTCTCCCTCCTGTCAGCTTCCCAGAGAAAGGGAATTCCCCAGCTTCAAGGTAGATCTTCCCTGAGGCGAGACACTCCTACAAAAAAATGAGGGCGTTCTTTAAGGGGAGATCCCTTCCTTCCCAGGAGAGAGCCTCCTGGAAACCCATCTCCTCGGGTGCTCCGAGGCTTGTCTTCTCCTTAACCAGGCACCCTACATAATAATAATGAGTACATCTAGGGTACTTTGATATGGTGACTTCAACATCTGGAAAGATACTGGAACAAATGATTACACAATCAGTGTGTAAACACCTGGAGGATACCAGGGTTAGAAGGAATAGCCAACATGGCTTTGTCAAGAACAAATCCTGCCAAACCATCCTCATTTCCTTTTTTGATGGAGTTACTGGCTTAGTCGATAGGGGGAAGCAGTAGATGGGATATAGTGGACTTTTAGTAAGGCTTTTGACACAGTCAGACGTAAACTAGAGAAATGTGCTCTGGATGAAATTACCATAAGTTGGTACACAGCTGGTTGGAAAAAGCACTCAAAGAGTAGTTCAGGAGTACTTGTGGCACCTTAGAGACTAACAAATTTATTAGAGCATAAGCTTTCGTGGACTACAGCCCACTTCTTCGGATGCATATAGAATGGAACATATAATGAGGAGATATATATACACACATACAGAGAGCATAAACAGGTGGGAGTTGTCTTACCAACTCTGAGAGGCCAATTAATTAAGAGAAAAAAAACTTTTGAAGTGATAATCAAGCTAGCCGAGTACAGACAGTGTGATAAGAAGTGTGAGAGTACTTACAAGGGGAGATAGAGTCAACGTTTCTGAGGGTTGTTTCTGAGGCTGTAGATGGCGTTGTGTTCAGCATGGCTGAGGTTATGTGGCAAGTGATGTTGCTTTTCCACAATTTCAGCCTTTGCACGTCGACGGAAGCAATCTATGTAGAAATCCAGTCTGTTGTTTCGACCGTCCGGAGGAGTCCATGCAGAATCCTTTTTTTTGTAGTGCTGGTAGGGAGGATTCTGTGGGTTAGTATGCTGTTCAGAGGTATGTTGGAAATATTCTTTGAGTCGGAGACGTCGAAAGTAGGATTCTAGGTCACCGCAGAACTGTATCATATTCATGGGTCTGGAGGGACAAAAGGAGAGGCCCCGAGATAGGACAGACTCTTCTGCTGGGCTAAGAGTATAGCTGGAAAGATTAACAATATTGCTGAGTGGGTTAAGGGAACTACTGTTGTGGCTGCTTGTGGCATGTAGCAGTTTAGATAGTTTAGTGTCCTTTTTCCTTTGTAGAGAGGCAAAGTTTGTCTTGTAAATGGCTTGTCTAGTTTTTGTAAAGTCTATCCATGAGGAAGTTTGTGTGGAAGGTTGGTTTCTTATGAGAGTATCCAGTCCTGAGAGCTCATTCTTAATCTTTCCCTGTTTGCTGTATAGGATGCTGATCAGGTGGTTTCGCAGTTTCTTTGAGAGTGTGTGACACAGTCTCTCAGCATAGTCTGTGTGATATGTAGATTGTAATGGATTTTTTACCTTTAGTCCTTTTGGTATGATGTCCATCTGCACATCTACCAATGTGATATATGCCATCATGTGCCAGCAATGCCCCTCTGCCATGTACATTGGCCAAACCGGACAGTCTCTACGCAAAAGAATTAATGGACACAAATCTGACATCAGGAATCAAAATACTCAAAAACCAGTGGGAGAACACTTTAACCTGTCTGGTCATTCAGTGACAGACCTGCGGGTGGCTATATTACAACAGAAAAACTTCAAAAACAGACTCCAAAGAGAGACTGCAGAGCTAGAATTGATATGCAAACTAGACACAATCAACTCCGGTTTAAATAAGGACTGGGAATGGCTGAGCCATTACAAACGTTGACTCTATCTCCCCTTGTAAGTACTCTCACACTTCTTATCACACTGTCTGTACTCGGCTAGCTTGATTATCACTTCAAAAGTTTTTTTTCTCTTAATTAATTGGCCTCTCAGAGTTGGTAAGACAACTCCCACCTGTTTATGCTCTCTGTATGTGTGTATATATATCTCCTCGTTATATGTTCCATTCTATATGCATCCGAAGAAGTGGGCTGTAGTCCACGAAAGCTTATGCTCTAATAAATTTGTTAGTCTCTAAGGTGCCACAAGTACTCCTGTTCTTCTTTTTGCGGATACAGACTAACACGGCTGTTACTCTGAAACTTGTCAAAGAGTAGTTGTTAATGGTTTGCTGTCATCGGGGGGGGGGAGGGGGGGGGAAATATCTGGGCGGGTCCCACAGGGGTCCTGAATCTAATATTGTTCAATAATTTCATTAATGACTTGAATAAGGGAGTGTAGAGTGTGCTTATTAAATTTGTGTAGGACATCAGGCAGAGAGGGATTGCAAGCACTTTGTTTTGAATTCTAATTTTATCATCCAATCTTGACACTTTAGAGAATGGATCTGTAATCAACAAGATGAAATTAAATAAAGACAAGTGCCAGGTAATGCACAGTTACAAAATAGAGACTAACCGGCTAGGTGGTGGTAGCTGAAAAAGGATCGGGGCATTATAGTGGATCACAAATTGAATATGAGCCAACAATGTGATGCAGTTGCCGAAAGGGCTAATATCAGTCTGAGGTGTAGTAACAGGAGTGTTGTATGTAAGACATGGGAGGGAACTGTCCTGCTCTACTCGGCATTGGTGGGGTCTCAGCTGGAGTACTTTAGGAAAGATGTGAATAAATTGGAGAGGGTCCAGAGGAGAAAAGATTACAAACCCTGCGCATGTATAGTCTTGAGGAAAGAAGACTCGGGGGGACCTGATAATAGTCTTCAAATCTGTTAAGGGCTGATGAAGAGGATGGTGATTCAATGTTCTTCACGCCCACTAAAAGTAGGCCAATAAGTAATGGACTTAATCTGCAGCCAGGGAGTCTTAGTTTAAATATTAGGAAAAACGTTCTACCTCTAAGTGTAGTTAAGCTCTCAAATAGGCTTCCCAAGGGAGTTTGTGCATTCCTCGCCATTGGAGGGTTTTAAGAACAGGTGGACAAACACCTGTCAGGGATGGTCTAGGTTTACTTGGTCTTGCCTCAGCACGGGGGCTGGACTTGGTGACCTCTTAAGATCCCTTCCAGCCTGATGTTTGTATGATTTTTTTATCAAGAGATCTCTGTGATCCTCCAGCGGAGGGCTGATTTATATCCCCTTAGTACAGAAAGAGAAACTGAGGCACAGAGCATGGAAGGGAATCGCCTGCGATGGTGCAGCAAGGCAGTAGTAGTGTCTAGACTAGAACTCCGGAGTCCTGACTGCGAGTCCAAGAGGAAACCCTGGGGCTTACTGTCTCCATGTGCTCTCTTGTGAAATCACAGGAAGCTGTCTGGGCAGAAATCCATTCCTCAGTCTCCCAGTAACTAGTCACTCTGGACTTGGGAGCCAACAGAAAGGAAAACCAATGTCATGGCCTTAACTGACTCTGATACCGGTAACGCCAGTGCGTGGGTGCTTTAGGAGCTGTGGTGGACACTAGCCAGCAGACTAAGGCTTCAGACAGGCAGGTGTGGTAAGGCATGTGCTAAGTCCCCATGTATTTGTAACTGGTTCCAGTTTAACAGATGAGGCATTGAGTCAGCCTTACCTGCCTTCCTTGGAGAATAAATGAGCTCTGGCTGTAGTGTGTGAATGCAAAGGCTTAGTTTCTGGTCCGTCACCTGGTCCATCACCATTTATTGGGGCTGGGAACCCACCCTGTTGGCTCAGGGAGTTCTGATCTTGTTTGAGTGGCAAACCCTGGGGAAAATACAGTTTTATTCTGGATAAGATGGGGGCTTTTCACCTCTGTTACACATGTGGTATAGATACGAAGATAAATCGGTCTCTCAAAGGTCCTAGAATGCAGGCAGTGCACTTTGCCTTTTGTTCTTCCCTTGGGAATTCCAGGGATCTGAGCAGGGAGTGCGATGCTGAGGTCCAATAATGATTCTGCAACTCACTCGTGCTGAGCAACTCATTTCACTCCCCTCCCTCAGTTTCCCTATCTGTAAAATGGGGATAATACCTGTTAGAGGGAGCTGCGACTTGGGGAGCTGAAGTTTTGGTGGCTAATTGAGGAGTGTTTTGGTAATCTAAAGCACTACATAAGTACTAAGTACTGGGAGACAATGGAGAAATAAAACGTGATCTTGTTAAAACCCTCCTTCCCTGAGTGTTGTGCATCCCTACTTTAAGAGCGCATGTTGAGTGTGAGTAACTGTCTCAGCTTGGGTGTTCTCCCTTCAGACTAGCATGTTACGCACAGGAAGGAAGGAAGGATTTCTGCTCTGTGTGGAGAAATAGATTTTTCTCCACATGGAGAAGAAAATGGGAATTCAGCTTTTGTTTTCCAGGCTCAGAGGAGAAAGAAATTGTTCTCCCAACAGCCACAACAAGAGGCATGTCCAGTCAACAGGAAACAAAATCCTAAGGATCTTAGAACCCTCTTGAAAACATTGGCCTGGAAGGGAAACCCTGACTGTGAAACACAGCAAACGTGTTCAGTAGTTAACTGTTGGGTCTCTGGAAGGAAGGCAGCATTAGGATGCCTATAGCTAGGGGACACAGACTGAAACAGAACAGGGGGCAAATTTGAGTTGAAGATCAAGGGAATCTCCAGCACTGTGAGCCTAAGGGAGGTGGTAGAAACTCCATTGCTTGAGACAGTTGCACCTAGATTAGACAAAGCCAGAAGATTGTACAGTAGTGAACAGCCTACTGTTGGATCGTGGGTGGATGACGAGGGGGTCAATAGGACTCTTCCACCTCTTAATTTTCAGCCAATACAAATTGATACTGCAGAGGAGAGGAACGTTCATTCTCCTACAGAGTCGTTGCTACGGCTCCTGGGTTAACACTGATTTCCTGCATCGCGTGCTCTGCCAAGCGTAATGGGAGTCTCTGCAGATGTGCCAAGCCCGCGGGAACCTCTAACTACTAAGTGGTACTGAGCTCTAATTTAGCAGCACAGGGTGACTGTGTGTGAATGTCAGTGCAGCATAGAAGAGAGACAGCTAAAAAGTCTGATTAAACCATAAAGCTCCAACAGGCTAGTTGCAATGAGTGAGAGGTTGAGAGTTCAGCTCTCTACAGAGGCAAGAAACTAGCCACACCCTTGGTGATATTGGGATTAAGCAAAAAATTGATGAGTTGGAAAGCATGATAGTACATGTAGGCTAACCCTTCTTTGGCATAGAAGATACTGTCCTGTTGGTGTGACCCACGCAGCTCAGCATGTCCGTTACTGTTCTGTTAGATCCTATCAGCCCAACGATCATCTCTTGGGTGTGGGACATGAGGCAAGGAGAGGGGTTCCCACTGTTACTCAGACTGTCGGTACTCTCCTCTTTGCCAGTGTATCAGTTGGCTCTTCTATTCCAAGAGCAAGTGATGAAGAGTGCTTTAAAAAAGCTGTAAATTGATCTCTGCAGGCCCGAGTGGAGAGGATGGAGCAGTTCCAGAAGGAGAAAGAAGAGCTGGATAAAGGGTGCAGGGAATGCAAACGGAAACTAGCCGAGTGCCAAAAGAAAATGAAGGAGCTGGAGGTGGCAGACACGGAGAGCGGGAAAGGGGAGCTGCAGAGACTTCAGGCCGAAGCGCAGCAGCTGAGAAAAGAAGAGAAGAGCTGGGAAAAGAAGATTGAGGAGCTGAGGAAGAAGGAGAAGAACATGCCCTGGAATGTGGACACCCTGAGCAAAGACGGCTTCAGCAAGGTTGGTCTGAATGGTGCCTGGTGAGGGGAAGGAGCAGGGTGGGTTTCTGGCTGAGAAAGCTGCCTTGTGAACATGGCAGCAGAGCTGTCGTGGTGGAACCACAGCTGGCCATGCAGCAGCGCCACGAACTAGTCTCCTCTCTCTCTCTCTGCAGAGTGTTGTCAACGTCAAACCTGAAGAGGAGGACGAATCGGAGGAACAAAAAGAGAAGAAACACAAGACGTTTGTGGAGAAGTACGAGAAGCAGATCAAACATTTTGGTGAGTTAGCTGGCTGCAAGCACAGGGCTCCCGGCCAGTCTAGGGGATGAAAGCTTCAAAAGTTCCTCTTGACTTAGAAAAGGGCTCTGGGTTAGCGAGGCTGGGTGAGACTCTCCCAGCAGGGTGAGGGAAGTGATCACAACATAGTTGGATTCCATGCTATCTGGGTCATGTCCGCAATACCCATCTTCTCCCGTGCTGTAGACTTAGAATGGAAAGACCTGCAGCTGGAGAGACCCATGTTCAATGTGTCGGGTGAGGGGCAGCGGAGTGTTCTCCAAGGGGGTCCCTACCTGTGAAACTCCTTTCAGATCCATGTGTAAAAGGCACCAATAAGCCAGTGATTTCCTAACACATCCCACTTCTGGGGCTTGCTTTTATCCTTAACTTCACTTCAAAAGCCCTACTGCAGGACTGTACCAACCAACATCCAGCTGTAGCACGTAGACTCTCTCCTGAACGGCTCTTCTCTTGAGTCCCACCCCCGACTTTGCTGGACCTTCTCTGCCTCCTCCTAACTCTTCACTACCTTCATAGTCCTGAATTAGAGCTTTTCTCAGGTGCCCTTCACCAGAACTCTGGAGCAGCTCGTACTAGCACATCTGTCCCCCCCCACAATCCTGTGCGGAAGGGAAATGTTATCCCCATTTTACAGATGTGGATCTCAAGTACAAAGGGATGAAGTGACTTAGCCAGGGTCACATGGAGAGTCTGGCGGAGCCAAGAAATGACCCCAGATTTATTGAGTCCCAGTCTAGTGCCTCCCCACAGACCCGTCTTTTCTTATGAGACCCTCTTGGTCTGATGGGTCAGGTGAGTCAGCAGGTTAGCTCTGTTGCCACATCATCGGGTCCTGTAGTGGATTCTGCCTTCATAATCCTGCTGCTTGGATACCAGTCATAGGCCTCTAATAAATATGCTTGGCAAATTCAGCTGGGTGTTCTTCGGTTAAATTCCTACAACGTTCCTGTCCCAGTCTCTCATTCCCCGCCCTCCCACCCCATCTAAAGACCGCGCGCCCTGCCGTCATTAGGCCTGTTGCTGTGAAATGCAGCCAGGAGGAGAAGTTAATCCAAAACTCTGTCCCGTGTTTGATCTGTCCTAGGTACTTAGGTGGCCCCTTGACCTTGGAGATGGTGAGGTGCTCAGATACCAACAGAGCCTCGCCTGTGGCAGCCTAGAGCTGCTGGCCCAGCTGCACAGATAAGGAGCTGAGGCACAAAGGCCCAGATCCTCCGGGGTGTTTATCTAAATACCTAAGACTAAGTGGCTTGGCCAAGGTCACACACAACCTGGAGCAGAAGAGGGAATTGAACCTAGGTCTCCCAGTCACAGGCGAGTGCCCTGACTACACCACCACCTTTCCCCTCCAGCAGGCGTAATCCTGCCTCCTAAAATGCCACTGATCCTCTCTAGCCCTGTCAAGGCTCCGCTCGAAACGGTGAGCAACAGCTTGGTGGGTGGGCTCTTCTTTCTGACCGTGTGGCAAGGTGACTGTCTGCTGCTAACCGTGGCTCTCCTGCTTTGAAGGGATGCTGCGGCGCTGGGACGACAGCCAGAAGTATCTATCTGATAACCCGCATCTGGTGTGTGAAGAGACCGCCAATTACCTGGTCATCTGGTGCATTGATCTGGAAGTGGAAGAGGTGAGGCTGCTGTTTCGCCAGGAGTTGTGACTGCAGCCTGAAATGCTGAGAGCAGCCAGGGATCAATCCTGTGTGCCCTGCTGAGTTCTGGCCCATTCACGTTTGAGGTGGGCCAAGCTCTTTCCCATTAGAGTCCCTTCCCTAATGGACACCTCATGGCATAGCGAGCCTGTGCTGGGGGAACAAGACCTGGAAAGCTTGTACCCAGGTGGCTCCATGCCACTCTAGTCCATTAGTTTCCCCCGTCAGTACTGTTGTTCCAGCAGCCGTTCATCTGATCCACTAGCTGCTCGTTCTCTTCCTGAGTCAGCCTTGGTTGTCTTGTGGCCAGCTGCCCCCCTGGGAGCAAGTGTCTTTCAAAGACGGCTTCCTCCGTTTGCTTAAAGATGGCGCTGACACTTGAGAAATCCCGGCAGCTGAGTCTGGAGGGGAATGGACCAAGAGCTCAGACTGCAGTGGACGCTTGGCCAGCCAGTGTCCTCTTTCCACTTGCACCCTGAGTAACAAGGGGCCAGGCTGCAGCAGCTGGCGTCGTGGGGTCTGTTGGGATGTGAGCACGCCCTCTGCTGGCGGTGCACCGCACAGCGCAGTCCTTAGAGCCACAGACGCCTTTCTCTTCCACCTCCTAGAAACACGCCCTGATGGAGCAGGTCGCCCACCAGACCATCGTGATGCAGTTCATCCTAGAGCTGGCCAAGAGCCTGAAGGTGGACCCCAGAGCTTGTTTCAGACAGTTCTTCACCAAAATCAAGGTGAGTTCCAAGTCCCCTTCAGCTGAGCCGTTTTCTCCCCATTTCCTCCTCTCACAGGTGGCCTGCAGTCCGGAGGAATGCGGTGGACAGTGTGGGACTCGCTGCCGCGGAGTGTTGGTTAGGTCAGGAACTTAGCAAGATTCCCAGGGGAAATGGACACACGGATTCCTGGAATATCCCAATTTCTAACAGTTCCTGCTAAGGATACAAACCTGCTTCAGGGTGTGCGACAACCTCTATTAGAAGTTAAGAAGAGACTTTCACGAGGCAAATTACCCCACGTCTACACTGTCCTCTGCAGCTTCCGATTCTGGCAACTGTCAGAGACAAGCTACTGGGCTAGGTGGACCTTAGGTCTGAGCCGGTCTGGCCATTCCGATACCACGTGGTGGCATCCTTCTTCGTTCTCAGTCTGCCCGCGCTGGAGAGAGGGGGCCCAAGGCCCACTCAGGAGTGGGGTTTAAATACAGCCTGACTTTGCCCAGCTTCCCATGCCCAGTAATGGGAGTTGTGGCTGGGGTCACTGCTGTGGCTAATAGCTAAAGCCGCAGATCCTTCTCCTTTGTCGCTGGGCCATCTGAAAGACACTTGGGGAGCTGCCTCCTGAGAGCTCTGTGCCCGGAGGGCCCCGAGCTCAGAGAACGCGTTGTTGGACTGTCAGTTTTATCCCTCCTACTAGCTGGACTTTCTCGTGCCACCTGCTGCTTGTGCTCTGCCATCTCCTGCCTGTGTATTTGTGGCACTGTGCTCACTCCCACAGCAATGGGTTGTGGGGACACTGCAGGAGGAGAGAATGTCTCTGTTACAAATGCTTCTGAGCCTTCCGTCCTCCTACAGCAGGTGGCTTTTAATGAAGGATGCACGTGGGCTAATAGCAGCACTTCCCCTCCTCCCAGCCCTGCAATTAGCCTGACTGAATGGGGGTGTGGCTACACTGGTGCGTAATCTGGGTTCAGCCCTGTCTCACATGCCTGGCTGGAGCCTGTGCCACCTCGGCTCCTTCTTTGTTAAGTCTGGCCTCTAACTCTGCTACCCTGCTTCTCCCTGCTCGTTGCAGACGGCCGATCAGCAGTACATGGAGGGGTTCACCGACGAGCTGGAGGCCTTCAAGGAGCGGGTGAGAGGCCGTGCCAAGGTGCGCATCGAGAAAGCCATGAAAGAGTATGAAGAGGAGGAGCGGCAGAAACGGCTGGGCCCGGGCGGGCTGGATCCCGTGGAGGTGTACGAATCCCTCCCGGCTGTGAGTAGCCTGATCGCTGCGCTCTAAGCTAGAGCAGCTGGTGTCGATCTCGCGTCCCGGCTCCTACTTAAAGGGGTTTCCTTCCCGCTCCCTAGCCTGTCTGATGGTTTATTCCCTGCACCCCCAGGTCGGAAAGCCCTATCCCCATTTTACAGGTGGGGCACTGAGGCACAGGGAGACTGTGACTTGCCCAAGTCTGACAGAGCAGGGAAATGAACCCAGGTCTTCCAAGACCCCGGGCTAGTGCCCTGGCCACTGCACCACCCTCTAAGGGAAATGGGCAAGGTGGCATTCCTCTCCATGCCCCGGGGCATGGACGGGTCACTGCGGAGTGCCTCCATTGCCTTCCTAGGCCTTGTATCCTAGCTGAGGCGTGAGCTCCTAGGCACTGTCCATTGTGTGGGGCCCTGGAAGGGGCCCTGTCCCAGACCCGCTCACCAGGCTGCCCTCTCCTCCCCCAGGAGCTGCAAAAGTGTTTCGATTCGAAAGACGTTCAGATGCTGCAGGATGCAATCAGCAAAATGGAGCCTGCTGTGAGTATCCCTTGGGTGGGGAGGACACGGGGCCTAGGTGGGGGCCTAGGGTGCCTGGCTCTTGACGCACAGGAGAAGAGCCATCAGCTTTCTGTTGCTGTGAATTGGGGTCCGTTCCCAGGCACATTAACGCATCTTCCTGTGTAGCTATTGGCTTCTTCCCAAGTCACTGATCTCCAGCCAACCCAGTGGCAATGAGCCGTTGGCTGAAGGCTGCAGTGCAGTGTCTTGCAGGGGATGGAGGTGGGTTTGGGGAAGTCTGGGAGGAAGCAGAGAGCCGTGGAGCGAGTGCTGTGCTAACCTCCCTTAGCCCCCATGCGCTGTCTGCGTTCCAGGAAGCAAAGTACCACATGCAGCGCTGCATCGATTCTGGGCTCTGGGTGCCGAATGCCAAGACGGCGGAGGGAGCGGAGAAGGGAGGCGAGGAGGCGGAGGCTGTCTACGAGGAGGTCAAGAAGGAGAGCAGCGAGGAGGAGAAAGGAAACCCATGAACTACGGCTGGAAATGCGTAAAGCAGACTGTCCCCTCACCTCTCCCCCACTGCCACCATCCTACCCCCTCTCGCCTTCCTCTCTCACCCGATTATCCCTCAGGATGCCACATGCTTTACACACGTAGACACTTTGTGAATGTGTGAGCTGCTTGCTGGCTCTTTGTATCCAGCGCCAAGCCTTGGCTGCCTTTGGGGAGCAGCCGGAAGCCCCTGTGTTAGCAGTGGGGAAGTCCCAGTCAGTTACTCCAGTGAGCCGAGAGCTCAAAGGGACTTGGCATAGGGCAGTTTAGGTTCCAGGTCTCACTCTGGTGATGCCAGGCAATGTAATAGTTACACATGTGCTGTCGTATCTTTCTGTGGGTGCCCAGTAAGGCTATTACATGAATAAAGAGATTGAAGTAGCTGAGCGTGGAGGGGACTTGCTGGGGGCAGAGTGGTGTGAGCTGCTGGGCTTTTGTTGTGGCTTCTGAAAAGAGAGAAATCGACCTAAGAAGTTGTCCCTGGTGCTGGGAGTTACGTTGCAGGCCAGCCTGAATGCATTGGCCTCCCTAGTCTGCAGGAGCCCTTGGTGGCCAAAACAAACTGTATGGGCTGCCGTGGCACCTGGCAGGGCCTGCAGGCAAACGCACCAGCCACCCTGCACCTCGGCCATCTCCCGGCCCGGAGGAGTGGGCTGTGCTGTGAATGTGCCTGAGGCGTAGGCCCGGCTGTGCTGACGGCACTGTGGGTCAGCAGTCTCGTGCTTTCCTTACCAGCTGCCTGGCTGTCTAGCATTGTCCCATGCTAAGGTGACCGTTTCACCAGTAGGACGGGGAGTGCACAGGGCATGGCGCCTACGCCCAGTGGCAGGGGGACAGCGGACCTACACCCTACAGTGATGAGGACGCACCGCTGGGTACCAGGAGAGCAGAGCTTGGCTGGCTTGGCCATGCTGTGCCCAGTGGCTCTGTTATTTCTGGTGCTGCTGTGAACTTCTCCAGGGCCAAACTCTGGCTCAGTGCCCCTGGGCTCAGAAGGGCTGCGGGTAACCGGCCTGCCTTGCCGCATTCAAAGGGGGAGAGCCCTGGGAAGTGCCAGTCTACCCTGGCACAAGGCAAAACCCACCTGCATTTTAAGAGGTGAATCCCATGCCTGGGTGGGGCAAAGCAGGGAGCTGGCGGTAGAGTATCGATGGGCTTAGGGGTGCCAGGTTGACTCTGGTCCAGCCGGGATCATGCTGTGCTGACTCCACACCAAAACTTCCTTCTGCAATTCCTTGGCCTTGGGCCAGGCCTTCCCCATGGGTGGGAAGGGCTTGGGCATTAGGCCCAGGCTCTGCTGGTTCCGCCCAGTGCATGTTGACTGGGCTCCAAGCACAGAAAGGCTCTGCGCCAGCAAAGACCTTTGGGAAGCCGTCTGTCCCCCCCCGCAGCCGGCATCAAGGGGGGTGAGACCAAAACACCCAGCGAAGGGGGTGGGGCACGAACTCGTCTGCACAAACGGGAGAGAGGAGGTGGCGCAGCTGTCTGTGCATTGGAGCGTCCTTCCCCCGCTGCTGCCAGCCAGGTGTCGGGGCACGCTCAGAACATGGTCACACCAGGAAGCTTTGAACAAGGGGGGGGTTAACGAGCTGGCAGGGCGGTAAATCAGCATATGCCCACGAGTGGCCCTTGCTGTGTCCTGGCGGGAGAGCTGCGGTGGCTTTTTTTGCTGGTAGGCTAATGGCCCAAGGAGGCAGGCTGCAGATGAGATGGGGACCCTAGGTCACTAGCTTCATTTCCTGTATTTTCAGAAGCTGCCAGGAAGGGAAACAACTCGACTGACCGAATAAAGGCATTTATTATCCGACTCCCTAGCTTCGGCTGGGACTCCATGTACTACAAAACACAGTAGCTGTTGTGTACCCAGAGCTAGTGCAGTGTGGGTGCGGGGAGGAAGGTTGAGGGGGAAATATATGTATCAGGGATTTGGGGTCACACAAATAGAAATTTCTGAGCGAAACGCTGGACAAGTGAAGTGTCCCCTGGCTTGTGTGTGGTAGGTGGTAGGTACCAACAATACCTGTGGGGACAGATCCCCTGAACAAGTCTGTTCCCTTCTCCGTGCTTCCATTTCCCCATCTGTAAAATGGAGATAAAATGTTCTCTCCCCCGCCTTAACTTCCTGGCCTGAAGGCCCCATGGAAAGTGTGACTGGTTACAGGGTGAGATTGGAAAACATGCAGTGCTACAAATCAACACCTCACGAGCCAGCTGGCAAGATCTGTGCCCGAAGGCCTAAAACCTGCATTTAAAAGTTCTCCGGCCCTTCTTGGAGCCAGAGGGGGTCTGCTTGGTGATAGCATGAGCCTTGGCATGAAGAGTGACAGGCCAGCGAGGTCTTGGAGACACGATCCAAATCCGCCTTCACCCAGCACTCCTGGGGGGTTCTGGCTGGAGGATCCGGCAGTGGTGAGTGAGCAGAACAGCGGCCCAGCCAGTGTGACGTTCGTTCTGTGTCATGTTGTGAGATGATGATTCTCTACAGCAGGCTCCATTGTTATGTAGTGAGCTCCTAGCCAGCTGCGGAGACAGAAGCAGCTTCAGACTCTTCAGTTTTCACCACTGCTTCACTCTTCTCACAAGTGCCTCCCCTTTCAGCCTTTCCCTTGATTCTATTCTTCATGTTTTTATAACCTCTCCTACACCAATGGCTTCCACCCCTCCCGGCCCCTGGGCCTCTTTCTAGATGTGAAAGTGAAGGCAGCTCCTTGCCAGCAGGGTGGGCGGATGTGTGGGTGGCTGTGAAAGTCCTTTGCACTGTTTGGAATGATTCATGGCCCAATTCCAAACTCAAGAGAAGTTGGTCTCTGGGAGATGGGGGAAGAATCAGGGAGCTGGCAGGAATGTGAAAACTCCCAGAGGCTATTCTAGAACCCAAGGCCATTCTGTCACTTGCTAGCGCTAGTGCGTAGCTACACGTCCGCTCCTCTAATCCAGACTTTGGCACGACTCTAGCCCCCGTCTTTTGTATTGGGAACCTGGTTTTTAAGAGCATGAATGAATGTATAAACCTGAATCAGTCGTCTTGGGCCTTTACAATATACCTGCCTAGCTTATTGTTCCTTATTTCTATTATTGTAGTATCTAGGAGCCCTCCCCCTCCATGGAGCAGGACCCTACTCTACAAACACAGAACCGAAGGGGGAGCCCTTCCCCCAAAAGCGGACACTGTCAGCATAAGACGAGCCGCCAGGTGACAACAGAGAGGGGTGTAGAAGGAAACACAGCTTTGGTCAGCATGACATGCAGTGCTCTCAACACCCCAGATTCATTTATTGTTTTGGCCTCATGCCTACAACCAAAAGCGCACTCTTCGGAGGGTGGTGAGGGAGGCCAATGACCTACTTTGGGGTTGTTCGTAGAGAGCCCGTCCTGCACAGGAGTGGTGTGGAAGAAAGCACAAAGGAATTGATTTGCTGCTTGTTCCAGCCCGTCAGTGAACCGTCCCTCGGGCCAGGATGGGAATGTGGGTTGGTGAGGTCAAAGTCTGAGTTTCTTTGGTTGCCATCACTTAAATTATGTACCCCATCAGTGCATAATAACCCTGTATTCAATTGCTACGCCATGGAGGCTGGGGAGAAAAGGAAGAACATTGCTGTCTTAGCTAAACTGCAATACAGGTCGTTCTAACATCCTGCCTCTGCTGAGAAGTGCGCTGGCCTTTCTGATGAACCGTGAGCAGTTGCTGTTGGACCGTCCAGGTGGAGCTGTTGACAGCCAAGCTCTGAGGAATGAGTAGCTGCTAATAGATAATTTCCTTCAGCTGAAGCGTGGTGGCTTGAAATTTACACTTCTCTTGCTTGGACTGAACTTTCCTGCTACTGTGATGCTGCGGTATAATAGCTGGATTCACATCCAAGCAGAGCTTCATTGTGGGCAAATGAATAAAATCCACCACATCTTAATGACGAAGCTAGAATCCAACGCATGACCCTCTCCCTGGGGCTGCTGTAGAATCTCCACTTCTCTACCTGTAGGCTAAGAGCAGGGCTCACTAGAACCATCTGCCGTTTTAGTTTATCTAACATTTCATAGATTCTAGGACTGGAAGGGACCTCGAGAGGTCATTGAGTCCAGTCCCCTGCCCTCATGGCAGGACCAAATACTGTCTAGACCATCCCTGATAGACATTTATCAACCTACTCTTAAATATCTCCAGAGATGGAGATTCCACAACCTCCCTATTTCTTTTCCCAGTGATTCACCATAAGCGCTCCCACCCATCTACAGCACATGAAACCCTGACCCTAGAAGTAGTCGCTGCACCTTAACAGCGGCTCGCTGGTTGCACCGACTCCCTAAGTCAGAACAAAGTGTCTTCTCTCGTTCTGTGTGTGGGCTCAAGTGATGGTTTGCACTGCTACAGTCTCTCTATTGTCAATATGGCAATGGATTGGTCAGGCTGGGATTCAACTCCTCTCATTTCGCCGAGAAACTGCAGAACTGGAATTAATTTGCAAACTGGACACCATCAAATTAGGCCTGAATAAAGACTGGGAATGGATGGGTCATTACAAGAGTAATTTTCCCTCTGCTGATACTCACACCTTGTTGTCAACTGTTGGAAATGGGCCACCTTGATTGCATTGGTCTCGTTAGCACCACAAAAGTAACTTTCCCTCCCTTGGTAGTCACCCCTTCTTGTCAATTGTTTGAAATGGGCCACTTCCATCTTCATTGAACTGGCTCGTTAGTACTGACCTCCTGCACTTGGTAAGGCAACTCCCATCTTTTCATGTGCTGTGTATTTATACCTGCCTCTGTATTTTCCACTCCATGCATCTGATGAAGTGGGTTCTAGCCCACGAAAGCTTATGCCCAAATAAATGTGTTAGTCTCTAAGGTGCCACAAGGACTCCTCGTTGTTTTATCTAATGTCTCTGTGCCTCCGTTTCCCCCTCTGTAAAAGGGGGACACGAGACTGCCCCTGCGGATGGGAATGCTGACGTTTAATGTTTGTAAAGTGCTTTGAGAGCCTTTCATGGGGGATTTTGCATAATTCATCTTGTACCGTTGTTGTTGAAAGCTCGGTGTGACACAAGCTCTTGGGCATTGACACTGCCAGCACCTGCCTGGCTATTGCAATGCGCCCCGGCGGGGGCACCGAACCGCACCCACCTGTGCCCAGCGCCCCAGGGACCCTACACCGACCCGGCCCGGCTGCATTCCAGCTGTGAACGGGGCGGGGCCGGCTGTGGCAGCCAATGAGCATCGCCCCCTCTCCTCTGTGGGCGGGGCGCGTCCGTTTCTCCCCCCGCCCCCCACCCGGGCCTGGCCGCTGGGGCGCGCGCCGCCAATGGGCGGGCGGGACGTGCGACCGGCCAATGGGAGCGGGCGTCTCATGGGCCCAATGGGAGGCGGCCTCACGGCTGAGCCGGGGGAGCTGGAGCGGCGGCGGCTGGGCGGGGAGCGCGACCCCGGAGCTGGGGTAGGTGGGGGCGGGAGATGGGAGTGGGGGG
>NC_048313.1:14916926-14947197 GCF_013100865.1 Trachemys scripta elegans | reverse complement strand
GGGAGAGGTGGGGGTGGGGGGCAGGAGGGGGCTGGCCCTGGGAAGAGGGGCTGTCTGTAGGGAAGTGTGTGTATGTGGGGGGAGATGGGGATGACCGGCTCTGTGGGAGGACTGGGATGGTAGGAAGCGGGGGAGGTTGCTGGGTCAGGGTCAGAGAGGAAGGGCTGATCGGGAGGAAGCGGGGAGGGGTACAGGCTGGGGGGAGCAGGAGGTGGATGGGGGTGTCGGGGGAGCAGGCGTAGACGGCTCTGCTGCTGGAAAGCATGGGGGAGTCATGGAGATGGAAATGCCTTGTATAGCTCCTTCCTCTGTCAAGTCTCACCCGTCTGGCCCTGGCGAGGCTGGGATGGGAGAGGGGTCAGGAGGCTGTGGCGCAGAAGCTGGGAGAAGGAGTGTCCGGCATGAGAAGGAGTCAGGCTGGCTGCAGCAGAAATGGGGTGTCGTGGGGGCACCGGGGTGTCAGTTGTGGGAAGAAGCCGGCTCCCTTCCTGTGCTAGTGGGGAGGGGCACAGGAAGTGTGAACCTCCTACTGCTGACTTGCTTGTTGAATGCAAAACAGCTGCCCTTCCCAGGGGCCAGGGCGCTGCCAGCTTGCCCTCTGACTCCACCTTTCCCGTGGACTTCTGTGAGTTGCAGTGCTCTCTGTCTGACCGTGGGCCTCCCGGCTCCACCGTTTCCGGAGGTGCAGGATGCTCTTGGTATCCTGGCTGGTGTGGGTCTTCCCTTTCATTTTTCCCGGGTGAAGCTCGTGGGAGCACTGGGCTCATCTTGGATCTGTTTTTATTCTTCTTTCCTTAGCAGAGCAGCAGTTTCAAACAGTTCCCTGCCCTGAAGCCCTTGTGGGCTTAACCTTTGGGGGGCTCCTCTAATTTCCAAGGCAAGGGAGAGTACAGAAGGCTGCTCTTCTAGGCCTCGTAGTGGGCCCTTGCCTCAGGGAGCTGATCGTCTCCAGGGTAGACTCAGGTCAGGCTAGCTGGTCCCAATGGCCCCTTCTGGAGCCGCCTTGACAGGCGAGAGCGAAATAGACCAGATTCGTTGGTTCGAAGCCTGGAAGGGCCCATTCCCGCTCTCTGGTCTGACCTCCTGCTGAACACGGGCTGGGGCACTTCCCCAGATTCATTCCTCCTTTGAACTAGAGCAAAAATCCAGTCTTGATTTTAAAATTGCCCATGATGGAGAACCCATCCCAGGCCTTGGTAAGTTGTTCCCATGGCTAATGACCTCCGTGGTTAAAACTTCGCCCCTTGTTTCCAGTCTAACTGGGTCAAGCTTCAACTTCCCACCGCGGGCTCTTGTTGCCGACGCCAGGAAGGGCCGAAGAGGGGTTGCCCGTAGAGAGATGAGATTGTGGTTATTCGGTGTAGGCAACTGTATGTCCAGGAGGTTCCAAGTGTATTAACAGGATGTTTAAAGTGTTAGTGCTGGGGGTCAGTGGACCTAGCTTCACTGAAGACAGCGGAGCGGCTGAGTTCATTTATACCAGGTGAAGCTTTGGCCCTCTTTTTGGCAGGGTGGTGCTGCATGGGTGTCTCTTAGGTGTGGTTAGGTCGAAGCCAGATTGAAGGCTTGGTGCATAAAGGCTTCGCTTACCTGCCCCAACTGCGTTTGTTTGACTTAAACTGGTTTTACCTGATTGATTAAATCGGTGCAAAAGGCTGTATGGACCCTGTTCTGTCGGTTTAAACTGGGCTCATTTTGGTTTCGCTTACGTCGGTTAGGAATCAGTTCAACTCAGGCCTAGATGAGCCACTGTTAAACCAAAATAAGAATGTCCACCCTGGTAGGCACTGGCTTAACTAAATTGGTTTAAAAACCAGTTTAAGTTAAACCAGTGCAATTGGTGTGTGTAGACAAAGTCTAGGTTCCTGAAGGGATGCTATCGTGAAGAAGGGAAGTGCCTCCCCTTTGGCTTTGGAGGTCTGCTCTTTAGTTTGTGTCCAGTTCTTCCCCCCCTGAGCCTTGAGTTTGTGGCTGCTTCGGATTCGTTTGCACTGGAGGGTGCCCAGTTGTAGACATTGGTGTAGATTTGCCACTGCAGATTTCTAGCCTAGATTGGCAAAGCCGCTGAAAGCCGTGATTTGCAGCTGGATCCCTCTTGCGAGCAGGGGTGACTCTACCATTGCCAAGTGTGGTGTACAGCAGTTTTGCCTGTCTGCCCTAGGGGCTTTCTCTGGTGACTGAGATCCCCAGGCCTTCATGTGGGTGAAAATAAACGGCAAAGGTTGAGGATGTGTGCTTCGAGCCATCCTGCCAGCTTTGCTCTCTTGTCCTAAGGTCGAGAGGCCTGAATCAACAAGATTCCTGCTCTCCAGGAACAGCAAACATTTCAGAGGGCTCCCTCGTCCCTGTTACAAGGGTCAGAAGAGAGGCCACAGGTGAAAATGGGGGAAGCCAAAGGAAAACATTTAGGGCAGTGGCTGTCAGTTGCTTCCACTCTGAGACCCCTCCACGCTTCTATTTAGCAATATGGGAAGGGCAGCGTGGTCCCAACCCTGGGGCACCCCCAGGGTCCTTAAATCAAGAACCCGCAACTTTGCAGGGCAGTTTGGGGTTCCCCAGTTCCTGTGCCTCCATAATGTTATGGAACTTAATGTATACGAAACAAACCCCAGGCTCCTGTAATTGTCAGATTTTCCTGCGTTTTGCTTTGTCAAACTGTTGACGTTGCAACTTGAAAGCTGGAGAAACCCTCCAAGCTCTTCCCCAGAATAATGGACTATCTCAGCTGCTGCCAGTGGGTAGCCTGACTGCGGGCTGATAAAGGGTCTGTTTTTTTAGAGGTGTGGTGCACGTGGCTGGTTGGCTTCAATGGGAACCTGGGGTGCTGGTGCCGGAGGCCTGCAGCTCCTTCGAGTTAGAGGCACTGAGCCCTCCTGCAAAGCGAGTGCAGGGGCAAAGGCAACATGCAGGAAGCAAATCTTCCCCTGGCCTGGTTTACAGAAATGAGGAAGCAAGGCTGTTTGTTTTGGATTCCATTCTGGTCACTGGCAGGGGTGGGGAACTGCCCAGGTTTAGCGGGAGGATGTGTCTGAGGGACCCTGTTAGTCACTGAGGTTTGAGAGGCTTTGTACCGAACCCGTCTTTCCTCCACTAGGTCCCTGTCTGGGGCGAGGTATGGCTGAGGAATACCTAGAAAACTGCTTCTCGCTGACGTTTTACCCTCTCTTCTCCCCTTTCCCCTCCCCCAGCAAGAGTAAATCAACCCCGGGCAGCCCACGCACCAGAGACCCGTTCCTCTGCTGAGTCAGTAGGAGGAATGGGACCCGGCAGTAGTGTAACCAGCCATGCAGTAGCTGCTGCCCCATGGAGGGGGGGGGGGCATATCTGATGAGCTCCCCCATGGGTGAGGGGTGGCTCGAGATAAGCCGACTCACTCAAGCGCAACACCCAGCCTCCCCCCACCACCTAGCTCCTGCGGCAAGCCACGGAACTGCACAGAGCACTCACAGGGAGCAGAGACACAGCAAGGGCTCTGGTGGATTTGCTTACAAACCTAAACAGCTGTTTTGCTGATAGCTGCCTCCTCCCCCAGACAGAAAAGGATCAGCCAGACTTTATCCTGGGTATCGGTACTAGGGGGGGTTGGTCTTCCAGAGGGGCTTAATCCACTTGGAATGGGGTGGGTGTTGTTGTGTTGCTCTGTCTGCTCCCATCTCCAGCGCAGGGGCCTGCGCGCGTGCGGATGTCTCATTTCTGCACATCCAGGCCCAATTGTGGCTCCACCGCGGCAGGTCACGTGCAGTCTCTATTGTCACTGACTAGCCCATTTTTCTGAGCTCTCCAGGCGTGTCTGATGTCGAAGCGAGCCCTGCGCTTACAGCCTGTTCTGTGGTTGCACATGCTTAATACTCACTGGGCTATTGCGGCCCAAGAGGTTCGCCTTTCTCCCCCTCCTGCGTCGCTCTGGAGCCGAGCCCCGGCAATCTTGCAGCTGTAGCAGTGGGGGCGCCTGTGTGATCCATTGCTGAGCCTTTACGGCTCCGGGGAGCAGCTTTTTATCTCTGTAGCGCTTCAGGCTGCTTATCGGCTGCATGGTAGGCAGGACCTCCTGTCTCACTTGCTCTGGTGGGGAATTCATACCGTGGAATGGCAGGATACTTCCCACCCTATGTGGGAGTTCCCTGCTGGACGTGGAGGAAGCCAATAGCTGTGTGCTAAGATCTGTCTTCAGTCAGCAAAAGGCACCTGGCTGCATGTTTGGCTGGGTAGGGAAGCCAAGGCCTGCCCTGTTACAAAGGCACAGCTCCCACTGGCTTCTCCGGGGGAAGCACCCGCGTAACTGGGGGCAGAACTGGGCCCTGGCTTAAACTAGAGTGTTGTCTTGTGATTAGAACAGGAGGGAAGGGAGCTGGGACTCCTGGGTTCTCCCCAACTCGGGGAGGGGAGTGGGATCTAGTGGGTTAGAATGGGGGGGGTCTGCTGGACTTGCTGCCTTCCTGGGGCCCTCCTAGGACCCCTCCCCTACTGAATGCAGCCGTGGCAGGCTTCTTCCAGCTGGCTGGTCCCTGGGATACAAGCACCCGCAGCCACACGTCTCGCCAGTGAGCCAGAGCAGCGATGTTCCTTTGACGCCATCAGGCCCCGAGACCCCCGCAGCACTGCCCCGAGTCCTGCCGGAGATCGGCCCACCCTTTCCTTACAAACACTTCCCTCTCTCCTTTCAGGCCCTGGCGAGATGTCTCTGTGCCAGTGTGCGGGGAAGCACAGCGACTCAGACATGGAGGGCTGCTGCTTCTCGGCGGGTGGGGGCCTGAAGGTGTACCTGCACTGGAGCGGCGAGGAGGAGGAGCGGTGCCAGACCTACACGCAGGGGGTGCTGAGCGCAGAGGAGATCTGCATGGACATTGCCCAGAAAATCGGTGAGTGCTGGCTGTGTCCCTGGGCTACTGCCGCTCCAGACAAGCCTCCATGAGTCTGCCCCTGCCCCAAAGACAGGGCTCTGAGCAGTCACTTGTGCTTAACGCTGCTGGATCTGCCAGGGAGGGTCACCGCCCAGCACTGCGTTGGGGTGGGGGCGCATGGGGGCTCATCCCTCGCTTCAGACTCAAAGATGAAGGTTCCCTCTGCTTCCCTATGATGCTGCTGGGTCAGCAAGCCGCGCAGGTGTTATGGGAGTGCCAGTGTCGTTATAACTGTTACTGCCCCAGGAGGTACGATTCAAAGCCTGTTCTTCCCTTTAGCGGCAAGGGGCTGTTGGGGTATGTCCCCTCCTGAGACACCAAGAACTGTGAACTCGTGTGACCCCAGGTTGCTAGCGTGCAGCTGCTCCTTGTCTGAAGGCAGCCGCGCTGCCAGCCCGGCCCTGGCATCCTCCGCATGTGTCCTCCGTGTGACCCTGAGCTCTCGCTGGCCAGTGCTGTCTGCGATGATGTAGCTCTGCCCATGGGAATTATGAATCACGTCCTTTGGATGATCCCAGCCATGGGCTGGTGCCGTAGAGCTGAAAGGGCCGTTACTCCATCTCGTGACCAGCTCCCCACTCTGAACCAGCCAGGCCCTGACCAGAGGCAAAAGGCTCTAATCCCTACCTGCCCCCAACGTCACCAAGTCCCCTTTGCTATGTATTGTTGAGAGTTCCCATCCCCCTTAGAAGCTCTGTGTCCATTAGAGCTGGAGCTCTTACTAATCAGGCCCATTGGCTCTAGCCTCCAGTGTGTGTCTGGTGTTCCTAGACGTAGGGTGAATCTCCCTCTTCCCCTGTGCTCCGGCTGTCGGGCCTTTACTGGAAGGCTGTTATCGGAGCACGACTAGCTCGACTCTGGTGATGCGGCCTCTGACTCATTGGCATCTTCGCGTGATAAACACTCTGCCACTCTCCAGAGACTTTCCCTGGTGAGCCTCAGGACCCATGGATGTCACCGGAGCCTGAGCCGAGCCGCCAGGGCTGGGCAGGGGTATTTCCCTCTCCCACTGGGAGGAGGAGGGAGTGGTTGATGTGCCTTTTAACCCCGGGTTTGCTGCAAACCCCCTTTCCTTCTGTGTGAGGCCAGATGACAAACCAGGCTGGGGTCATATCTCCCATCGTGGTGGTGTTTTCTGCTTGGTGCAGACTTAAAAAAAAAACTAACTCTGCAAACCTGTCATGCTGCTGAGAGGGTTGTCAGGCCAACTGGCTGCCTCTAAGCAACCAGCCTGGGGTGTGGCGATGTCTCTGGAGGAGGCAGTGTGGCCGAGTGCAGAGAGCACTGGACTGGGACTCCAGAGACCAGGGTTCTATTCCTGGCTCCACCACTGGCCTGCTGCTGGGTGACCTTGGGCAAGTCTCTGTCCCTCCCTGTGCCTTAGTTTCCCCATCTGCAAAACAGTTAATGATACTGACCTGCTTTGTAAAGCCCCTAGAGATCTGCGGCCGAAGTGCTATTTAAAAGCTAGCTATGAGGATTCTTGTTAAAAGCAGGCTAGTTTTAACAAGTACCTTTACGTTATGAGCAGTCGCGTGGCTTGGAAAGGGCTAATTCCGTTCTTGCATTGTGGGACTTGGGCCTAGATCTTGGGTCTCCAAGCATCAGGCGCTATTCAGTGAAGGAGTCCGTTACCGGTACAATCCTGTAACGGGGAGGAGAGAACTGGGAAGCGCTTCCAGGACAAGACCATGAGAGGAGCAGCTTTGCGGCAGCTATGAAACGGTGCCGTTTAACGCCGGGGCAGAGGGGACATGCACCCCTGCCATGGCACAGGAATTCTCTTGTCTCCTGCAGGGATCACGCCGCTCTGCTACAGCCTCTTCGCGCTCTGTGATGTGCAGACCAGAGTCTGGCTCCCTCCCAACCACGTGTTTGAAATCAGCAAAGACACCAACCTGAACCTGCTCTTCCGCATGAGGTGAGAATCGCTCCCGGGGGTCACGAGTGGCTCCTCGCACGCTCTCTGCCTTTGCCAGCTGCAGTTCGGGGCGAGGGGCCCCTTAGCCAGCTGCTATGGGGTAACATGCCTGGCATTTGAATAGGAACGCTCGAGTTGGGGAGAGGCATCCCTTGGTCGTTTGCCTGGTTACCTGGGAAGGGAGGCAACGGAAACAATTAAGAAGCCTGGATAAAGGTTGGCATCAGGTCAGACAGCGACCGGGCAGCATCTCTGGGGAAGTGAGACTCTGTGCATGTCTTTCTGGGTCTCCTTTGGGCTGACTGTACGGCCGAGAGCTGGGCGGTGTGCCCCTGCAGTGGAAATCTGTCACAGGATTCCTTGTGCCCCTCTATCCCAACCCACATCCCCTGCTGTTCCAGTCCGTGCTTCCCCCCAGTCAGCTCTGCTTCTGCTGTTCCAGACTTAGATTCTGCTCAGGAGAAGCCCACCAGTCACGTCATTACAGAGCGCTGGTGACGTGGACAAGGGTCCAGAGGGAAATAGGCTGGGACCCACCGAACTCATTCTGCCTGTGACTTGGGGGTAGCGTGTTGATCTAGGTCTCCAGGTATGAAGAGTAGTGTGGCTTTTTTACAGCCGTTGGGCAGTTCTGCTTATTGACCTCGTCTCTGCGAGGCTCTTACGTACCACAGGAATCGTGCTGCAGGACGCAGCATCACCTCCGAGGACGCAGTCACCATGACGGCAGGGCTTTCATGCTCGTTTTTATAGCGTCTGAGTCATAATAAAGGCAAAAGTGAACAGCGATTACAAGACTGTTTGGTCTGGGATTTTATTAGGTCCTGTGAACCTCTCCTCTGGCAACTTTCCTCCTTAGCACCAGTGTGCTTCTAATTAGAAAGTGGAATGTTTGCTTGTAGGCATCTCGTGTGTCACTGTCGGGCATGCAGGCGCTGAGGACAGCGCTGACTAGGTAAAGGCCGTCTGGTGCTGCACTGACGGCCTGCAAATCCGCAGTGGCCAAAGGGTCTGTATGGGTGGGCTTTGGCCGCCTGCGTCACCATGGTACTGCAGGGTGGATCGTGGGCTTTTAAAAAGCAGCCTGTTGCCAGCCTCATCTTCAGCGCAGACCACATATCCCAGCATGCTTAGCTGTTTAGCTCAAGATGGGGCAAAGCATGCTGGGCTATGTAGTCTGTGTGTTGCTCTAAACAGCATCGCTGTAGGCCACAAGCTCTGTACCAAAGGTGAGGTTGCATGCAGTCTGATTGCAGATAGAGCATAGGTCTCTGGCAGCTGCGCCCCTGGGTTGGACAGAGCATCGGTCACGTTGATAACGGACGGCCTGATCCAACGGCCGGGTCCAGCCCCTAGATTACAAATGGCTCACGTTGGATGCAGCAGCACTCTGTTTCCTTCCCCCTCCAAGGCACAGCTAGGTGTCACTCCCCTGACCTCCGCCAGGACGGGTGGCTAAGCCTCCCACGCCGGAGCACGGCTGCAGGAAATTGCGTGTCTCGGTATGTGAGCGTCAGAATAGCTTTGTGCTCACTACCGCAGACAGCTGTGGCTTTGAGGGTTCTGGAGAGGATGCAGGCAGTGGAAACCGAAACTCGCTTTGGCTGGAGTTTTTCCATACTGACTCTCCCCAGGATGGGTGTCTGGGGCCCAGCACAGCGGGGTCCTGCTCCTGGCTGGCCCCTCTGGGTGCGATCCAAAGAGCACAGTGCTGGGGAGAAGTGCCGACCCAGGGAGACTGGAGACCTCTAGCCACAGTGCAGGCACGATACAGCTGGTGAGCTAACCGTGCTCTGGCTACGAATTGTGTGGCCTGCCACTCTTCGTACAATGTGCACCTCCTCCCACCCCGGCTGACACCTCTTGCCTGTTAGACAGTGAGCGTTCTGGGGCAGGCAGTGTGTCTTAGCGCCCAGCATGAGGGGTCTCTGGGATGCAAGCAGCAGTGCTGCACGCTTCCCTCCCCTAACACACCCAGCTTGGATCAGAGCTTTGCTGTGCGAGATGCTGGACAATCCACGTGAGACGGTGCACGCTCTGCTTCAAGGAGCCCACACTACCCACACCTACGTCCGGAGAGGCGAATGGGAGGCTCAGGGCCTGTGACAGTAGCTTGCTTGCTGCATTGGTAACCGTTTGATTCTGTTGCTGTTTAATGCTCAGGAGCCGAGCAAGTCTTGCTGCTGAACAGTCCTCTTGGCTGGGCATCCCTGCTTGACGGGCTCGGAGACCACTTGTGCTGCACATAAGTGACTCCTGTCCTCAGCAGCTCCGGTGCTGCAGTGGCTGCCTGCTGGAGCAGGCTTGCCCTGGTGAAGTGCTCGATGGAGATCCATGTTCTCATCACTTTATAGGCAGGGAAACTAAGGCCCAGAGGAGCAGCATGGCCTGCCCCAAGGTGACTGAGTCAGTGGCAGAACTGGGCATAGAACACAGGAGTCCTTAGCTCTGAGAGGCGTGTCTGCTCTGGCAGAGACCTCTGATCCCAGGAGCCTTTGTAAACAGCAGGTTTTTTAACCTCTCCTGTCTGCGCCCCGAGAGCAATTGGAGTTTGGTAAATATGGAGCCAGGCACTGAGAGAAGAGGGTGCTCTCAGGCAAGCGAAGTACATTCCTTTGGAAGAAGCCAGCTGCACCTGAGGTGTGTGTAATCTGGCGCGTTTCCCTGCCCATAAAACCCGGCCCCTGGAAACCTCCAGCCTCTCAAACAGCCTGGAAACCACAAGCTGGAGATCTGTGGGGGAGGTTCCCCGAATCAGGGGTGCAGGTCTGGGATGTACTGAGAGCTGTTCCTGGGCGGGGTCTTGGTCCCCATGGCCAATGCAGCACTGCCCCCCTCACTTGTCTGCGCCGAATGGGCCTTGAAGTCTGAATTCCTCCTGCGGGGCGGGGCCTGGCTGGCAGAACTGTCCTGGGAAACTCGCCCTGCTGCTGCTCTGGCTGTAACAGAGGCTTTTGATCCCTAGCTCGCTGCACTGGCATGGACGCTGTCTGCCGATTGAAACCGCCTGCACCATGGGGGAGCGCTGGCTCATGCCCTTCCCTGCTGGAGCATGGGCAGGCGTTTCTCTGGCCAAGCTCCAGCGCTCGTTTATCGGTACGGAGCGGCCTGTAGCGTGCAGCGGCTCAGGCAGCAGCTGTGGGTGCCAGCACAAGGGGCCGAGACCCCAGCACTGAACAGGAAGCACTTGCCTGGCTGGGCACCTGGAGGGTCCTGCAGCAGTGGGGAGGCTGGCAGGGTCAGGTCCTTGCTGATATAAATCCCTGAAACTACTGTATGCTGGTTTGCACCAGCCGAGGAGCCGGCCCTTAACTCTAGCCGGGTGTAGGTCTGCTTGGCTGTATTGCCAGTCCCAGAGGGGTGGTAGTGTGGTCTAGTGGAGAGAGAACTGGACTGGGACCCAAGAGACCTAGGTTCTATTCCCAGCTCTGCCACTGACCTGCTGGGTGACCTTGGGCAAGTCACTCCACCTCTCCATGCCTCAGTTTCCTGAGTGGTAGATAGCACTAATGATACTGGCTTCCCTTGTAAAGCACTTGGACGTGCACTAGTGAAAAGCTGGCTGTGTGGCCATCAGAGCTGAGCCCTGCAGCTGTGGAGACCGGGCCCCTTCGCTGTGACTCCTGCCTGCTGCTCGGGGCAGCTTGGAGGGGACTGACTCAGAAGCAGAAGAGGGAGGATTTTGTAGCCAGGGTCTGGGAGCTGCTAAACCACCGGGCTCAGGTGCTGTGGCCCTTCCCGCCTCCCACAGGTTTGTCTGTGTCTGTCTCCCGCAGGTACTACTTCCGCAACTGGCATGGGATGAGCGACAAAGAGCCGGCCGTTTACCGCAACGTTCCCCGGCAGAGCGACACCCTCGAGGACAAGCTGCAGGGCGGTGCGCTTCTGGACAAGTCGTCCTTTGAGTATCTCTTTGAGCAGGTGGGGGCCCCGGTGCCGTGACTGGGAAGGGCTGGCGGCCGAAAGGGTTAGATATAGACCTGGGGCTCCCTAGGGATGAGTGCCGCTTTCACCAGCGTTTCTCGCTGGACACCTCTGATACTCGGCTACGAGCGTGCCGAGTGCAGGATGAGAACCTGTGTCGCACAGACAGGGATCTGACACCTGCCTCAGTGGAGACTCGAGCGCAGATTCCCAAGGGCGCTGGCACGATGTTTTCTCGGCTTCCCCGTCATCCGAGCTGGTGCTCTCCCGGTTGTGCATTCCTTTCCTAATTCAGTGGCAGGAGGCCACCTTGCCTCCAGGCTGTGGGCTGGGGAAAGGCCTAAACAATGATGTAGAAATGGCCAAACCGGATCAGAGCAGGGGCCCACCTCCCTCTAGCCTGGTATCCCATCTCGGACAGGGGCAGCACCAGCTACCTCAGAGGAAGTGTGGAATATCCTGCCCCGAGGGAAATTTCCTCCTGATCCCTGATAGCTCAAGGTCAGGGCGCTGGCCCTGAAGCAGGGCGGTCTGCAGCTCTTTAAGGTTTTGCCTCATTTGATTTAAAGAGATTCCAAATACGCTCCGGGCCGTAGGAGCTGAGAAGGGCTCTCTCGGTGAGGCTCAGAAGGAAGACCGCTAAATTGGAGTGTATGGTTTGAGTCCCCTTTGCTCTGTGGAGAACGTTGTTTTGTTTGTTGGCTCCCTTCGCAGGGGAAATACGAGTTCATTAATGACGTTGTGTCTCTGAAAGACCTTCAGAGCGAACAGGAGATCCACCGGTTTAAGAACGAGAGCTTAGGCATGGCTGTCCTTCACCTCTCTCACATGGCTCTCCAGCGAGGCGTCTCTCTCGAAGAAGTGGCCAAAAAAACCAGGTGATTGCGGGGTGGATGGGCATTGGCGGTGTGCTGTCCACCTCTGTCTCAGGCACTGCAGTTCAGCTAGTGTGCGCCCGCTGAATGGGGCGGAGCTTGTCTCCCGCCAGCGCTGGAAGTAATACGGCTTTCGTGGAGGTGGTTTCTGGAGCCCATCCTAGGAGTCGCCTGGCAGCAGGTGTTGGAACTGAATTGACCCCAGGAGAGCGCGCTTCTCCTCCAGCGGGCACCCTGCGACCCGGGGGCGGTAGGGCCTAAGACACGCCGCACTGTGCCGGGTGCTAGGGTTCGCGTTGTGTGACTGCAGCGTCCTTTCTGCATGCTCTGCTTTGCCATTTGCTCTCCCTCCGGTGTGATGCCCCTCCCGGTGAGCAGGCGTGCTAACCTTCCTGGGGGCCGTTCCTTCCCCTGTCTCTCCCAGCTTCAAGGGCTGCATCCCGCGCTCCTTCTGCCGGCAAATCCAGCAGAACAACTACCTGACCAAGTTCCGCATGAGGAACGTCTTCAGGAAGTTCGTGCAGCGCTTTCAGCGGCACACGGTCAGTGCTGGGAAGCTGACGGAGCAGGACGTCATGTACAAGTACCTGGCCACCTTGGAGAACTTGGCCCCCCGCTTCGGGAGCGAGCTCTTCCCGGTCCTTTCCCTGGAGACGGCCTCTGAGGGCGAGAAGGGCCTGCTCTATATCAACGGAGGGCCCGTGCAGCTGGAGGACAGCTGTGCGTCGTCTCCCAGGGACAGGCCCGCCACCCACGAAGTCCTGGTCACCGGCACGGACGGGATTCAGTGGCGGACTGTCCCTGTTGAGGTAGGCTTGTACCCGGCTCCCCTGCCAGGGGGGGCCACTGGCTCCTCTTCCAGCACCGCCGATTGCGACTCCCAAGGTCCGGTTCCAGCTAGGGCTGACCCCCTCTCGTTCAAAGGCACTGCGGCCTAGTGGATAGAGCCCAGGGCTTGGGCTCGGGAGACCTGAGTTCTATTCCTGGCTCTGCCGCTGGCCTGCTGGGTGAGTCATGGCCCTGCTCTGTGCCTCAGTTTCCCCATCAGTAAAATGAGGGTGATGGTCCCTCTTTGGCCCAGGCTCGGGTAGGGGATTTAGGTGATGGTACTGACCTCCTGTGAGAGCTGCTGCTGAACAGTGCTAGGCAAGAGCGAGGGAGTGGTGGTTAATGGTATGCGCCCGGGGAAACCCCCGTCTCCGAAGGCACAAGACTAGCCTGGCCTTGAGGGCCCAATGAATGAGGGTGGCGTCGGTCCAGCGTCCGGGGCTTGCTGTGTTCCGTGCCACACAAGTGCTGCTAACCCCAGGGACTTGCTCAGCAAAGCGCGTTTCTAGCCCTGGCAAGTGGTGTGCTCGCTCGGGCTTGCCTCGGTGCTGGCACGAGCCGTGCTGCTGCTGCTGGAGCTGAAAATGCTACCTCTGGAAGAAGATGGGGCAAGCCCAGCGTCCCGGGGCGTGCTGCTAAGGCTGAGTCAGAACTGATGTGGGGCGGGAGGCGCAGTGAAGGGCTAGATGTTCGCTGGCGGGAGAATGCAGGCCAGGCCTGGCCACCGCTTCGCCTAGTCTGTGGATGCTGCCAGCCCCCTGGAAAGCCGGAGCTGTGACCCTGCTATGTTTTACTTCCGCAGAGTGCAGAAAGCCATCCCCACCGGGGCTATTTTGGGAGGAAGACCAAGGCCAAAGAGCTGGACCCCAAAGGGCCGTGTCAGCCAGTGGAGAGGAGCGAGGCCAAGTGGGTGCGCTTCTGTGACTTCCAGGAGATCACGCACATTGCCCTTGAGGACTGCAAAGTCAGCATCAACCGCCAAGACAACAAGTGCCTGGTGAGGGCTCTCCCTCCGTGACGGGTCGCTGGAGCGGGGACTGCCTTTCTCTGGCTGTGGGAGGGGAGTGGGGGCTAGTGGTTAGAGCAGGGAAATCCTGGGTTTCATCTCCAGCTCCACCTGTGGTGTGGGCTTGGCCAAGTCAATCCTGTGTACGTCTAGCACCCGGTAGCTGGTGGGTGTTAGGCTTTAATCACTGAATGTCTGTCCAGTGTTTTGAGACCCATGGCTCTGAGACAGGGCGAGTCTTTCTCCTTTCTCATCCCCCTGCCCCTCGGCTCCAGGGTCAGCCCATTGGAGATGGGAGGGGGTTGGCATTAGAGGGCAGACTAAGGAACGGCTACTGGCTCCAGCCATCTCCAGGATGGGGGGTGCTGGGGAGGGGACCTAAGGGAGCTGAGGGTTGTGTGCAGAGGGGGCAAGGTCAATACCAGAATCTTGGGGCTTTCCCATAGTGCATCAGGATTCCACAGGTGTTCCGGTTAGTGACATGCCAGCTGCTGGGAGTTCCAACCCATGTGTTGAGTGCTCGGGGGTTCATCCTTGAACCACTGGCTGGCTCAGAAACCGGAGCTGGGACAGTGAAGGGGGGGGCGATGCCTGGGCAGCCTCTCGGCCAGCCAGTGATGACGTCCCATGGCTGTTTTTTTCCTCCCCCAGGAGCTGGTTCTCCCATCATACGAAACGGCCTTGTCCCTGGTGTCGCTGGTGGACGGCTACTTCAGGCTCACGGCCGACTCCAGCCACTACCTGTGCCACGAGGTGGCCCCGCCACGGCTGGTGATGAGCGTCCTGAACGGCATTCACGGGCCAATGCAGTAAGTGGTGCCTGCCGCCGAGCGGGAGACCTGGGGGCTCCACGCGGCCTGGGCCCGTCTGACACCTTTCCCACCTCCAGGGAGGAGTTCGTCTTCGCCAAGCTGAAGCGGGAGGAGCAGGATGGGTTGTACATCATCCGCTGGAGCATCCTCGACTTCAACAGGCTGATCCTGTCGGTGGTGAAGAGGGACCGAGGCCAGGTGAGGCAGGCGTGGGGTGGGAGGAGGCAGGTTAGAGCAGTGGCCTGGCACTTGGGATGGTCCTTGGTTCCCTGGAGAAGTTTGTTCCCCAGTCCCGGCCCAGCCCTGGAGAAAGCCCCGTCTCCCACCCAGGCTAGCTTGGTCTCATTCCTGGCACGCCCTGCCAACTGCACGTCGCAGACCCACTTGTCCTGAACAGCGTCTGGGCTGGCAGCCAGCCAGCGGCTCCAGCTGCAACAGGGGTTTGGGAGTGATGCACTCCAGCTGGGTGGAGTACATGGACCCAGCACCGAATGTGGGCTCCAAGCGTTGGCGTGTCACGCGTCAGAGCCGCTCTGGCTGGCTTTTACTGCTCTCCCTGTGTTTGGAGGGCTTGGGCCAACCTGTGTCTGATCCAGGCAGCTCCAGACATACCAAAAATATGTGCAGCCACCTCTGGGGTGGAAAGTGGCAACTAACAGACACAGAACACAAGAGTGGGGCAAAGGGAGACTTAGAGGAAAGACACTGGGGTGAGCCAAGGGACTTTCGCAGGCCCGAGCCCCGTTGGAATCCACCTCCTTTTGCCCTGCTGCCCAGGCAGAGCAGATGCATCTTCTCTGAAAGTCTCATTAATTCCAACCTCGCTCAAGTACACGCAGCTGCCATGAACGCAGGGCCGCTTGGGCGTGTGCCCTGCTAGCTGGCACACGCCTCTCCATAGAAACACTCCCTTTGCCTGGCGCCGCCAAGCCTTGCATGGCGGGTCCCTGGTGCAACTCTTCACACGATCGCCCTGGGGAATGCAGGCCATGATGCCAGGGGGGGCAGGTGCCAGGAGGAGCCTTGTGAGGAAGGCTGCCGCTGGTACAGAATCTGGGGGGGCTGTGTAACCGGCCGGGAAGGTATGGGCTGCCCTGGCGTCTCACTTGCCGTGAGAGCGAGTGCTCTCTCCTGAGCCGACCTAGTTACTGCAGGAAATGCCGGAGCTGAGCAACAACTTCCTTCTCTGGCTTGGGTGCGCTCAACCGGCTGGCGCAGGGCAGTGGCAGCAGACAGGCTTAATCGAGAGGCGCAGACCTCGCCCGCCCGCTGTCTGAAATGGCAGCGCTGCCCGGAACCCTGCTGCAGTCCCCTTGGCGAGCCGGGCCCGGTGTGGGTGGAAGAGGTGCTGCTGCGCTGACGGCTTGGAGAGATGAGCTGGGGGGATTGTGATGAAATCTAGGCAGGCAGTGGTGGGGAGATGCTGGTTAGCCAAGCGCAGGGGCCTGACCCCAGACCCTGCCTGGAGCCCGGCGCTCTGAGCCAGCGAGTGAATGGGGAGAAGCTGCAGGCCCCTGCTGCTCACTCATGATTTTTAGTGGCGTGGGTGACGGCAGGGTCCGCGTGCTCAGCAGTAAGACTGTCATTGGGGCATGTGCATGCTGAGCGGGGGTTCTGGGAGCCATGGACGTTGGGTTACCCTGTCACAGCGGAGTCTCTCTCCCCGGGACGCAGGCCACCCCCAAGTATAGGCAATTCCGGATCCAGAAGAGAGGCGGCTCCTTCGTGCTGGAGGGCTGGGAGCGAGAGTTCTCCACCGTGCGGGAGCTGATGGACGTTCTCAAAGGCTGCACGCTCAAGTCGGGAGATGAGAGCTTCACCGTGAGGAGGTGCTGCCCACCGAAGCCGGGAGGTATGAACCCCCTCTGCTGGTTTGGGGAGTGAGATTCTCCCCAGCAGCCGGGGCTCTACCCCAGCCTAGGGCTCTCACATGCAGAGAACCAGGGCAGTCTCCTAAATGGTTTGTTTCAAGGCTGATGGAGTCTCTGACCTCCCCTTCCTGGGGCCTCTCCCCACAGAGATTTCAGACCTGATCATCGCCCGGAGGGTGAAGGACAGCACCAGGCAGATCCTGAACTTGACCCAGCTCAGCTTCCACCAGATCCGGAAAAACGAGATCACCCAGGTCAGCCTCCCTGCCGAGGCTCCGGGGGGACGGGTCGGTGTCCTGGAGGAGAATCGATGCGCAAGGGAAGCTGAAAGCCGGTGCAGTGGGGGGACTGGGGAGCGGGTGCTGGGCCTGGCCCAGTGACCCCAACAGGAGTGGGGGCTCAGCACCTTCAGCCCAGGGCCGGTCTCCCTCTGGCCATGGTGGGGGGCAAGCGGGGTTCTCCCTGAGGTGCCGAGTGACCCCTTGCTGCTGTCTCCCCTGCAGAGAGCTCACCTGGGCCAGGGCACCCGCACCAACATCTACGAGGGTGTGCTTCATGTTTGCGGGGGTGCTGGCGGGGACGACGAGGCCGAGTACTTCTCCACCGAGCAGAACAACAACAGTCGGGAGATGCACGTGGTACTCAAGGTGCTGGACCCCAGCCACAGGGACATCGCCCTGGTGAGCCGAGCCCTGGGGCTGGGAGGGAGGGACTGCTGGGCGTGTGCAGAGCCCAGCCTGCTGGCGGCTCAGGGCCGGAGCTCTGCGGTGTGAACGGCCTCAATGCACAGGACGCCGCACGGACTGAGGCAGGGACCCTGCCTGGGAGCCTCCCGACGGTGCCGTAGCCTGGGGGTACTCGGGAGCCCAGGAGGAAGGGTGACTGACTGTGGGGAGATGGCCCTGGACCTGGATAGGAGCCTGGGGGAGGAGGGGTGAAATGGCCACATACTGGCCCTGCCAGCAAAAGCCCCACCCCAAGCCCGCTGCCTGCTTCGGTTAGCTGGTCCGAGGTGGCTGGCTGTCCCGGGGACCACGCTCCAGTGACGTCCCCCCTTCTCTCTGCAGGCGTTCTTCGAGACGGCCAGCCTCATGAGCCAGGTCTCGCATATCCACCTGGCCTTCGTGCACGGCGTCTGCGTGCGGGGCTCCGAGAGTGAGTAACAGCGCCCCAGCACGTGGCCCTCCCTGGGATGGCAGCTGCAGCCTGTCTGGCCCTTTGCCCCCGCAGAGGGGCTCAGGAGTATACCCTGAGTGCCTCCCCTCCCCATCCCGCCTGGGCAGGGGGTTCGTCTCGGCAACAGTTGATCAGACTGCGACTTGCCGGCACGTCTGTCCTGAGCGTCCTCAGCTGGGCCCCAGCCGTGGTACTGCCTTGCCCTCCAGTGCCAAAGAGCTAGGCTTGTAAGGACCGGCCTCTTCTGCCCTCTCAGATATCATGGTGGAGGAGTACGTCGAGCACGGCCCCCTGGATGTCTTGCTGCGGAAGGAGAAAGGCCGGGTGACTGTCGGCTGGAAGATCACAGTCGCGAAGCAGCTCGCCAGCGCCCTGAGCTACTTGGTGAGAAGCTGCGTTTGGAACTGGGATGTGCCCTGGGCGGTGGTGCCTCTGGAGAGCCATGGGCTTGTTTAGGCACCTTTTGCCCCTGTTCCTCTCTGCTCCAGCCCCCGGGGAGTGCCATCTGCCAGCGCTCAGCTGGGTGTCCCCTTCAGCACTGCATCGATCTGGGTAGGGCCTCAAACCCTCTCCTTGCCGCAGCGTCCCAGCACCTCCCCACCCCGGGAAGCATGGAGCCGAGGAGCGACTCACCCGAAGTCGCCCAGCAGGACGCTGGTGGCGCTGGGGCTTGAACCCAGGCCTCTTGCCAAGGTGCACCGCTAGGTCTGAAACTGTGTGATTCCGTCTCTGGCAAAATGTGAACCACGCTCCTGGTCAGAGCGAGGCCCGGAGGCTGGGGAGAGCTGGGAGTGGAACGCTGCCTCCTCCCTTCCAGTGCTCCCACACTCGGCAGCTGCTTGGAAAGGCTGCGGGTGGTAGTACGTAGCCCTGTGTGGAGCTGCACAAAGGCCAGTTGGGCCTCCTGCTCCTGCTCTCCCCAACATCTGTCTCGCCGAGGGGGGGAAGAGGCAGGAAGCGAGTGCCTGCGTGTTGAGCTGGGACGGACCCATCGTTCCAGCCTGGTCTTCAGACCCTGCAGAGCACCTGGAGTATCTTAAAGGGACGGGGCTCCTCACCGCTCACTTCAAATTTTTTTTATTTTTTACAGGAGGACAAAAACCTGGTGCATGGCAACGTGTGCGCCAAGAACATCCTACTGGCCAGGAAGGGGTTGGAGGATGGGTTGCTGCCTTTCATGAAGCTCAGCGACCCTGGGGTCAGCTTCACGGTGCTCTCCCGAGAAGGTACCTAGTTCACGGTGCCCTCCCTCCAGATGCCCGGCTTGTCGGGGGGGGGGCTGGGCTGGGCTCCCCGCAGCTCCCGTGCGGGAGGGGACGTCCCAGAGTGCTGTCACCAGGCTCTGCAGCAGGGATTCCTGTGAACTATGCATCAGCTGGGCCGGGCGCGATCATCCCAGGTTTCATTCGGGCGCCAGCCAGGCTTGGCTCGTGCTCCTGTCTGACCCTGAGCGGAGCCGCGTGAGTCGCCTGCTCCGGCAAGGATCCCTTAAGCAAACAAAAGGCGAGGCCTTTCTCCAGCACCTTCCGCCCTGGGGGTCCTCGAGCACTTGCCAAACGACTCAAGGAGTCACTGCATCCACCCCGGATGTGCAGCCACCTCTGGGGTGTCTTGTCACAGCTGTTGGAACAGCACACAGCAACGCCCCACACCAACTGAGGACAGGAAGTGGAGGGATAGTTTTTTGGTAGAATTGGATGCAGCATGTGCTCATCCATGCTCGAGTTTGGCCACCATGCTGGAGTCCTGTCCTGAGCTCCGAGCCCCACTCTCTGCAGCTCAGGCCCCCTAGCCACACTGGGGTCAGCAATGACTCTCGGGGGAGAGCGCCTCCTACTGAGCCTCCCATTCCATTTCCCTCCCACTGCCTCCGAGCGGCGCACACCCTCTGCTGAGCCCTGGTGCGCTGCCTGCAGCCCAGCTCTCCTTTGTGAGATGTGACCGGATCGGAGCACAGAGTGGTGTGGGTTACACGCCCATGGGGGACTCCAGCCCCCCGGCCCTGCTTGTGGGACTCCCATTTGGTTTCCTTTGTCCCCTCCTGCTCCCCCAAGCAGGGCTGGGGACTGGAGCTCTTCCTGCCAGAGCTGCACATGTGACTCCTGTTGTCAGCACGCAGCAGGGGTGGGTTGCCCGTGCAGAGCTGAGCTGGGTCACTGTGACTGGGCCCGACTCCTTCGGCGTCCGCCCCGTTCCTGAGGCCCTGCTGCAAGGGGCTTTCCCCAAACCTGAGTTCTTAGTGGTGTGCGCGGTCGCTCAGGCAGCGTCCCTGCAGCAGCTCCGAACCCCTCTCTCCTCTTCCCCAAAGAGCGAGTGGACCGGATCCCCTGGATCGCCCCGGAGTGCGTCCAGGATGTCGGCAGCCTCAGCACCGCAGCCGACAAGTGGAGCTTCGGCACCACCCTGCTGGAGATCTGCTTTGACGCGGACGTCCCGCTGAAGGAGCGCACCCCCTCTGAGGTAACGCCTGTGCCCGGGTGCCTGTACCCCCCAGTCTGGTACGCGCCTGTCCCATAACCTCAGCTGTGCCCGTGAGCTGCCCTCCGGCTAGTGAGAGCGATAGCTGTAGCGGCTGGATACGCTGTTTTTCCCTCAGGCTCTAGCATCTCTTCCGGGGCCGGCGTGGCAGCGGGAGTGGGGTGAATCTCTGGGGCTCTAAACCCCACTGGGAAGAGGCTGCTCTGGGTGGCGGGGGGGCTGCAGAGGAAACCTTCACTGAGGCAGGGGAGAGCGCGGAGTTTCTTGAGAGACTGCAGGAGTGGGGGCCATGTGCACTGGAGGGCTTAGGGGGAGCTGGGGGGCTGTGTGGCTCGGTGTGGCTTGCTCAGTGGGCCCCCTCCTTTCCCCACAGAAAGAGCGCTTCTATGAGAAGAAGCACCGCCTGCCCGAGCCGTCCTGCAAGGAGCTGGCCGCCCTGATCAGCCAGTGCCTGACGTACGCCCCCAGCGAGCGGCCCTCTTTCCGGACCATCCTGCGGGACCTTACCCAGCTGCAGCCGCACAGTAAGCCCTCCGGCCCCCGCCAGCTGGCAGAGCGCACGCGGGGGCTGGAAACCGACTGTGGGAGACTTCCTGACTCCTGGGCAGCTCCTCAGCTCAGTGTCAGGCCAGGCAGGGAGGGTGGGGGTCCCCAGCGGGGACTGCAGCTCTGCTGGCGTCTGCCCTGCGTTGATACGCAACTCTCCCTCCTGGCGCTCAGTGGAAGGGACGATCCAGGTAAAACAGACCTGCCACCCCTGGAGCCCAAGCAGGCTCGTGTAGTTACCCTGGTCCTAGCCCATGCCCCGCACCTGGCGCCCCACATCCTTCTGGCCATGACAGAGCTCCCTTGGTTGCTTCTCGGTTGGCCGGAAGAGGTCGTTCCTGAGTGAAGTGTCGCACTGGTGCGTGGCTCATGCCAGTCCTGTCAACCACGTGGCTCTTCTCCTTGCGTTCCAGACCTCGTCGATGTCACCTCTGTGAGCCCCGACTTCCCCATCTCAGACCCCACAGTCTTTCAGAAACGCTACCTGAAGAAGATCCGAGAACTGGGGGAGGTAAGTTGCATCCAAAGCGACCCTCGCCCCGGTTCAATGGCACCGACCGAGGGAGGTAGAAGTGGCTGCGTTTCCCGAGAGCTTGGCGGGTTTCTATAGGGATGCTGCGGACAGCCCCATCCCTTTAGCAAGGATAGACTGTACGTCAGGGAAGTGTGAGCGAAGCCGCTGGTTGGGGCCCTGCGTTAGGACGACACTTCCCCACAGGCAGGTTAGGGCATGACTGCTGACTGAGAGGTTTCTTGCATCACTGCTTGGTTAGATGAGCCTCTCGTCTGCTCCGGCCTGTGCTGCCCTGTCCCTGGGAAGCTGGGATCCCCTGGCTGTTACTGTTCATTTCCAGCCCAGCGTGGGGCCTCCAGCGCTCTTTGGGCACTGCTCCCGACCTGCCACTAACAGTCCTCGAGCTCGGTCCGGATCCCAGGCTGGCAGAGGACGTTTCCACTGGAGACCTTTCTGTCTGAGAAGCTTGTCTGCCCCAGCTAGTGTGTCCCACAGGGGCCTCTCCCCCGCACCAGACAACTGGAGCCCTGCTCTGTGGTGGGATCTCAAAGCCCCGTTTCTGTCTCCCAGGGTCACTTCGGCAAAGTGAGCCTGTACTGCTATGACCCCACCAACGACGGCACCGGGGAGATGGTGGCCGTGAAGTCGCTGAAGTCCGGCTGCAGCCAGCAGCTTCTCACCAGCTGGAAGAGGGAGATCGAGATCCTCAAGACCCTCTACCACGAGAACATTGTCAAGTACAAGGGCTGCTGCAGCGAGCAAGGTACAGCCCAGCCGCCGCTGGGGAGCGGGGCTTCTGGGGGAGGATCGCAGCAGAGCGTTGTCTCCCCTAGTCCCAAGCTGGTTAGTGCCCTAACAGCCCAAGGCACATGCTCTACGGACACCCCCCATAGGCTGAGCGTGCTGTGGGGCTCCCCTGCTGCCCCCAAGGCAGGGTTAACTATGCATGTCCCCCCAAGGCTGCTGCTTGGTGCCGGAGGGGTTAAGCCTTGATTGCAAATCCCCAGGCCAGAGCAGAATGGTTGCACCACTGTCAGCTGGCAGAAGGGAGCCCCAGGCACTCCCTGCGGAGGCTGGCCAGCTGCTCTCCAGGAGCGTGGGATGTAAGGCACGAAGCTGCAGCATCGCAGGAGGGGGCCTAGCCTCCGGTAGGACAGTGGTGGGGGTTCAGGCCATGGCTGCGTTCCCCTCGGCTGCGCCTCTCTGCTCTGCTGCCTACCACAGCCCGTCCTGCTGAGCGCATCGCTTACATCCGGCTCCTCTTCCAGGGGAGAAGATCGTGCAGCTCATCATGGAGTACGTGCCCCTGGGCAGCCTGCGGGATTACCTGCCCAAGCACAATGTCAGCCTGGCCCACATCCTCCTCTTTGCCCAGCAAATTTGCGAGGTAACGACCGGGCCCAAGCCAGGCAGCGCGTGGGGGGCCTGTGCTGATGCTGTCACTGCCTGGGGGAAAAGGGGCTACACCGTGCGTCTGTGCCGCTCCAGAGCTGGGGGGGGAGTGGGGGGCTGGGGAAACAAACGATTGTGCAGTGCAATGTCCAGGGGAAGGAGTGGGGTCTAGTGGCTAGAGCAAGGGGTCTGGGCGCTGGGACTCCTGGGTTCTATCCCCAGTTCTGTCAGACTCTCCATGTGACCTTGGGCCAGTCCCTGTCTCTCCAGATGCTTCATGGTCCTGGCTGCAGAATGGGGATAATCCGGTGTTTGCTCTCCACAGGGCATGGCTTACCTGCACTCCCTGCACTACATCCACAGGGACCTGGCTGCTAGGAACGTGCTGCTGGAGAACGAGAACGTGGTGAAGATTGGTGATTTCGGACTGGCCAAAGCCATCCCCGAAGGGCATGAATATTACCGCGTCTGCGAGGATGGAGACAGCCCCGTCTTCTGGTAAGCGTTGTGGAGTCCCCATGTTTCCCCTCTGAGGGCAATGCCGGTAGCTTGCTAGCCATCCCAGTGCCCTGGTGAATCTGCATTGTACGGAGCTGACTAGTCGGCCCCCTCTTGTTAATGGAGAGGGTTGGCCTGATTAAAATACAGGTCCCAGCACAGCTCAAGTTGGAGCATTGTATGCTGGGACCTGTAGTCTTTGTGAGCCACCCAGGTGAGCGGCCTCGGGCCACGTGCGAGCTGTGGTGGAAAAGCAAATTCAGTAACACCTGGAGGCTGTGTGCCCAGAGGGTAGGTCTGCAGCGCAGCCATGGCGAGGATGCCTGGGTAACCAGTATCTGTGCCGCCTCCTCCCTCGGCGACTGCCAGAGCAAGTCTGCCCAGAGACTGCGTCTGAATATGACGGCTTCCTTCTGTACGTTCTCTGCCATGCCAAAGATGTGGCTGGGGGGGGCCCCGAGGAATGGGATCCTGCCATCCGTGCCAGGTCTGGCCTGGGACACTCTGGGATGCTGTGCAGGGCCATGACGCAGAATCTCTGTGAGCCCCTCGGAGCTCAAGTGCCGTTTTTGGAGGGATTCTTGCCACGCTCTGGCTGTGGGTCCCTTGTGCTGATGCCCTGTGGTTGCAGCTGTAGCTTGATGGTGCCCGTCTCCCCTGCCCCACCCCGCAGGTACGCCATGGAGTGCCTGAAGGAGTGCAAGTTCTATTACGCCTCCGATGTCTGGTCCTTCGGAGTCACTCTCTACGAGCTCCTGACACGCTGCGACTCCAGCCAGAGCCCCCCTGTGGTGAGTGGAGAGGGACTCATGGGGGCTTTCCTGCTTCTGGGGTTGGAGTTTGCTGAAAAAGTAACAAGTGGGACCCTCCCCCACCAACCTGCTTTGTTCTCCCTCCCTCTTAGAAATTCATCGAGATGATTGGCGCGACTCAGGGTCAGATGACTGTGCTGAGGCTGATCGAGCTGCTTGACAGGGGGAAGAGGCTCCCAAGCCCGAAGGACTGTCCTTGTGAGGTGAGGCTGTCAGGGTGTAGTCAGCACTGAGCGGTGCCTGTTAATAACGTCATGCGGTGCTACAGCCCGTTCCATCCCACCGGGACCCCAAGTGCTCCACAGACTATACAGGGATCACTTCTTGGAATGTAGCCACCTCTCCTGTGGGACGTGATGGCTGCTTCCCGCTGCTCAGCAGCCTAGGACAGGAAGGGAAGAATCCAGTGATGCGGCAGGGTGACGCAGGAAAGCAGAATTGACTCCCTTTCCCCCACGCTGCCCGGGATAGCACCACAGCTGAATAGGTGCTGAGCTTGGGCAGGCCCTCGATGAGCAGAAATACGCAGGTCGCGGACTGGCGTGGCAGGCAGAGAGACTGCCTCGCTAACGGGGGCTTTGCCTCCAGAGGGCCTGGCTAAAGACTAATTGCCTTCACTCTGATTAGGAATGGAAGCAGTAGGTTGGCCTGTCCCCTACACGCTGCTAAAAGAATGCAGGGTGAAATCTGGCCCCTGCCGAAGTCAGTGAGAGCTCTCCCTGGGATTCCACTCAGACTGGGCAAACTTGAAGCCTCACCAGCCAGCCGCCCTGCCCTGGGCAGGGGCTGTATCCTCCAACGCCCATGGCCAGAGGCAGAGAGAACTCTCAGCTAGCGGAATAAGGGAGCAGTGGTGGCTTTTGTTACTTTGGTTTGGTTTTGATAGGCTTCGGAGCAGAGGAGGGTGCATGTCGGCCAGAGGGCCGTTCCACTGCTGCCTGCTAACGGGCCTGTTCCCGACTGCCTTCCGGCTCAGGGTGGGGGCGGCTGCTTTGAGTTGTGGGTTTGATTTGTGCTCGGCCTGCCTTTTAACTGTTCTTCCCTTCCTCAGATATATTGCTTAATGAAAAACTGCTGGGAATCCGAAGCTTCCTTCCGCCCAGCGTTCAAGAACCTCGTCCCCATCCTGAAGAACTTCCACGAGAAATACAAGGCTCAGGCCCCCTCGGTCTTCAGCGTGTGTTGAGTGGGATGCTTGGGAACTTGCTCGGGGAAGGACCATAGCTGTCTTCAGCTGGAAACTCTCTGGCGGAGAGGCCACTCTGAAGTGCTGGGGAGGGTTGGGACTTCACTTGCTGCCTCGGTGCCTGCTGCTGCACGGCACCGTCCTACTCGATCCAGTAGACCGTGTCGTGGAGTCCAGGGAACCTGCCCTGGAAGCAGAGATGCTGGCGAAGCTTCTCTTGCCACTTCTGAAGTACGGACCTGCTGCTTTGGCCTGGATTCCTAGGCTCTCCAGGCAGGTGGATTTTAATCCTGGAAAGTGGTTTCCTTCTAGGCTAGGCAGCTCGAGGAAGCTGTGGGGCTGTCTAGCAACCAGGCCAAACTGCCTTCCTGGCGCATCTCATGGAACCTCCTGGCTTATGTCAGCGCTGTGCAGTCAGAGCCCTGTGCGTGTTGAAAGGGGCGGACGTGTGAAAAAGCCTCCGTAGAGCCGAACCCGCTGCATCCCGGGCCGCCATCAGGAACTCCTAACGCCTTTGCAGGGAGCTGTGAGGGCAGAGGCTGGAGCTTGAGGGGTGGGTACTGCTATGAGTACAGGCCTGAATTTAGCTCTGTAACGCTGCATCTAGGGTAAGGGGAGGGAGGGGGTGCACGGTTAAGGCCGCTGCCGAGTGAGGGCTCGAAGCATCGTTTAAAAAGGATACAATGGGCCCACGCCTGTTCCCTCCTCCAGCCGGACAGGGGCTCCCAACCTGCCCTGCTCTGTGGTGCTTTTGCAGCTCAGGGGAACGGGCCTCTCTTGGGCCTGTCCCCTGCCTGTTCTTCACTGATGCTTTGGTGGTTGAGCTTGGGAAAGCTCTGGCCCATCCTCCAGCTTCTTGTGATCTTGCCCGGTTTGTACCATGAAGCACCACCGTGCCTGCTTCTGCTGGCAACCCCCGAGCACCAGCAGAGGTGCTCTACCCCGGGACAGCGGCTGGCTTCCCATCGAAAGGCCCCTGAGGGGGCTGCCCTCTCCGCACTGCCTGCTAGGCTTGGCTTTCTCCAGCGCAGACCCCTCTCGCTCCACAGCAGCTGACCATGGCCTCTGCTGGCCCTTCAGTCAGAGGCCTTTTCTTTGCTCCGGGGTAGCCCTTCGATGCACTCCTGCAGCCTTGGCTGCCGCCCAGGGGGCAACAAGGGGAGGTCCTGTGCCCCACTGTAAGGGCTGTTTGGGGTCCAGAGGGAGCATGTGTTGGCTACTGCCCCCATTCACGGAAACCTCCCTGAACAGGCAGCAGCTGCCCCAGCCTGGCCGTCTGTCTCTCGAACGCCTCAGTGAGACGTCCTCCTGGGACGTACCGAGGCCGTTCACTCTGCTGCCGCCGTCCACATGCCAACCAAAGTTTTTTCCTGCCTCTCCTCTCCCAGGGACCACGCACTGTGAATTAGATCATGTGGTTGGGGGAGGGGGCTGGAGTCGTCTGGCCTTAAACCAAATCCGGATCAAAAGACAAGAACTGCCTTTATCTGCTCACCAAATCACAGTCCCACCCTGTCCTCTGGCCACCTAACGCCAGCGTTAGCGGAACTAGTCCTGAAAAAGCCAGTTAGCCCTTAAGCCCTGGTTGTGGGGCCGTGTCTAGAGAAGCAGGGCAAACACCATCCAGTCGAATGCCCTCTTCCTCAACAACAGGGACTGCTGAGGTCACGTGTGCTCGTCTTGATGTCTCAGATTGTCTCCATGCGCTGCAGAGACGGCTGCATTGCCACTTTCAGCTACGTTACAAAACCTGGTGGAGGGACGGCTCAAGCCCCGAATGAACAAGGCCTTAGCTCCATGCGCTGCCAACATCCACTCCACCAGCAGGCCTGTAGCCTTCAGTGTTAGTTGCTCACTGTCTCACCTGAATGCCTGGAATGTATTTTGCGAAGGAAATGGGTCTGAGCTGTACCCAGCCCATCTGACTCTGCAGAACATTTGGGGTCTGTTGGTTCTCTCTTCTCGCCAGGGATGATCCCCGGCTTTGAGCAAGTGAACGTTTGTGGTACTTTATTACTAATGAAACATCAGCAGTTGGCTGTCTCAGTTGGTTCTTCTTTCAAATGTGATTCTGGGAGTCCGCTATCCCTCCATCTCTTGTAGCCACAGGCTAGAGAGCAGGTGATATTGCCTGGTGCTCAGCCTCTGAGCCGAACGGATTTCAGTACGGTCAAGGAGCCAAAGTCAATATGTTACCTGCACCAACGGAAATAAAGTCACTCAAGCGCCGATCCTGCTGACCCTGAGGTGTTCGCAGTCCACGAAGGACTCTGGCATTGGAGCAGCCAGAGCTGCTCCCACTTCCTTCCCTGCCAGCTGGGCTGCAGCTGGGAAGGGACATCAGCAGCTCCAAGGGCACGTGGCTGTAGGTCAGACCTGCTCCCATGGTCTCCCATATTAATGGGGCCAATGCTTCAGTTTAATAAACCCAGGACACGGTCAGGGAATACTCTTCCAATTCATAATCAGATGTGTTTTCTTAACACATTGAGGGCTACAGATTGGACACCACTGGCCAGCTACCGCATTGGACAGCTGTGGTCCCCTGACCTCTCTTCTAGGAGGCTGCTACGTAAGGAAATCTTCCTTTAGTATTTGTAACATACCTCTAGTCTTGCCTTTGTATCTTGCCACTATATTTCCACGTACACAGCTCTTCCCCTGACCAGTCTCTCGGTCTCCAAAGGCTTATTCACTCCTGCCCTGGACATCTAGTGAGGAATCTTCTAATGTGACCAATTTGTTGGGTTGGTTCAAAGTAAATAAAAGGCTTAGGAAGAGACTTGTGTGTATAAAAAGTGCAATGTTTTTGTAAAGGAAGGAGGATCATTTTGTCTGAGTTAGCAAGGGTCCCTCTTTCTAGAGGGAGGCCTTGGCTTTATTGTTCCTAAAATTATGCTGTTAAACTGTATAATGGTTGATTTCCCCACCCCTTATTTATTGTTGTCTGCTATGTAAATGTCACTGAAATCACCTCTGCAGTGAGCCATGTGCCTGGAGTATGGAGCAACGCTGCCTGCCTCGTGGGGCCATCCTGCGCCATGGTCTGCGTGTCGACCTTTACGCAAAAATGGACTTCAGCAATGTGCCTTGCATCTTGCCGCTGTGCTGGAGCTGTGACTCCCTCTCTCCCCAGGGAGCAGGGATGACTGGCCAAAGCGCCTGTGTGTACAGAGACTTGTTTTCTATTGGACAGTGGGAGATGATTATCTAATGTGAACGTCCCTGGTCTCAGTGCTAATCTACTACTGGCTCGTATAACCTGTAGCTGGTAATATCCCTGAACTTTTCTTCAAATAAATTACTCTGTCCAGTACTGTGTCTCTTTTAAAATGCTGCTGCTCTGCCTGCACGTTTCCCTCTGAGAGATCCGCTTCCATAACAGATTGCTGAAGGAAGGCAGGTGCTTGATGGAGTTATTTAACACTTACGGTTCTTAACTATGGATCCGGATCCCTTTGTGCTACGTGCAGTACGTGAACAAAATGAAGGGGCAGTCTTTTCAGTGTGGGATTTGATTGATACAAATCTAAGGCTGCTGTTTCACTGCACCCCCTCCTAGGGCGGAGCCTGTGCCACGCAGCACGTCCTTCTGTGTCCCGCGTCGCGCAGAGCATCATAAAGCAGAGCGTTGAGGCAGCCCCTGCAAGAAGCTTTGAGCACTAGTGTGCGGCTGCTAGAGAAGTAATTTGCTGGCAAACTGGTGGTGTAAGGCCCGGACATCCCGATAAACACACTCTGCTTCCTCACCAGCTAAGAGCAGCTCACTCGTGAGGTCTGAGAGGCTTGTCTTGCAAGGGTGCTTAACCCCACAAAACCTGTCCAGGGTTGGAAGGAAGGGGGTTGAGAGGCAATTCATAGATTCCAAAGCTGGAAGGGACCATTGTGATCATCTAGTCTGACCTCCTGTATAAGACCGGCCAGAGCTTTTCCCCCAAATAACTCCTAGAGTAGCTCTTAGACCATCATCTCATCGTGATTTAAAAATGGTCAGAGATGGAGAATCCACCATGACCCCAGTAAAGTGTTCCAATGGTTAATTGCTCTCACCACTAAAAGGTAAGCTTTACTTCCACCGTCCAGCTGTTTGCATCGTGTTAGGCTTTTCTCTACAAAAATGAAGAGCCCATTCTTAAACGTTTGTTCCCCATGTAGATACGTATAGACTGTTGTCAAGTCACCTCTTAACCTTCTCTGTTAAATAGGTTTAGCTCTTTGTATTTCTTCTCACACAAAGGCAGCTTCTGACCCTTTAATCACTCTCATGGCTCTTTCTCTGAACCGTCTCTGATTTATCAACATGTCTGAATTGCAGGCAGCCACCCTGGGCACAGGATTCCAGTAGCAGTTGTACCAGTGCCCAATACAGATGTAAAATAGCTTCTCTCGTCCTACTCACCATTCCCCTGTTTGTGTCCAAGATTGCATGAGCTCTTTTGGCCACAGCATTGCAGGGGGAGATATCTCCACTACGACCCCTAAAGCTTATTCAAAGTCACGGCTTCCCAAGATAGTCCCCCATCCTGGAAGTATGGACTACATTTTTTGTTTCTAGATGTATACATTTATATATAGCTGTCTTAATACACATTGTGTGCTTAACCAGGACACCAACCACTCCAGCGGGAATGGTCCTCTTCATTTTATTTATCACTCCCCCAATGTGTGTGTCATCTGCAAACTTTATCAATGATTTTGTTTTCTTCCAAGTCCTTGATTTAAAAAAAAATATATATATATTAGCTAGCATAGGGCCAAGAACCGATCCCCCTAAAAACTGCTTGTGATGATTCCCCGTTTATAGTTACATTTTGAGACCTATCTGCCAGTTTTTAATGCCTTTAATGTGTGCCATGTTACTTTTATATTCTAGTTTAATCAAAATGGGTGGTACCAGGTCTACAGCAGTCTAAGTATATTGCATCAATACTATTACCTTTATCAACCAAACTCATAATCTCATCAAGAAAAAGATATCAAATTAGTCTGACAGGATCTATTTTCCATAAACTCATGTTGATTGATGTTAATTGTTACCTTCCTTTAATTAAAAGAAGAACAGGAGTACTTGTGGCACCTTAGAGACTAACAAATTTATTAGAGCATAAGCTTTCGTGGACTACAGCCCACTTCTTCGGATGCATCCGAAGAAGTGGGCTGTAGTCCACGAAAGCTTATGCTCTAATAAATTTGTTAGTCTCTAAGGTGCCACAAGTACTCCTGTTCTTCTTTTAATTAAAGGAAGGTAACAATTAACATCAATCAACATGAGTTTATGGAAAATAGATCCTGTCAGACTAATTTGATATCTTTTTCTTGATGAGATTATGAGTTTGGTTGATAAAGGTAATAGTATTGATGCAATATACTTAGACTGCTGTAGACCTGGTACCACCCATTTTGATTAAACTAGAATATAAAAGTAACATGGCACACATTAAAGGCATTAAAAACTGGCAGATAGGTCTCAAAATGTAACTATAAACGGGGAATCATCACAAGCAGTTTTTAGGGGGATCGGTTCTTGGCCC
>NC_048313.1:14846495-14877289 GCF_013100865.1 Trachemys scripta elegans | reverse complement strand
CCCCCCCCCCCCCCCGCGGGCCCCTGGGTGCTCCGCCCCCCTAACGCCCCTGTGCTCTGCTCCCCCAGGCCCGCGGGGCGCCCCCGCCCGGAGCCCCTGCCCAGCATGGCCTGCTGCCTGCAGGTCCCCGACAGCAGCGCCCTGAGCTTCCTGCAGGAGTCCGCCCAGCGGCTGCCCCAGGCGCCGGGGGGCCAGCAGGAGCCGAGCCGTCCGCCGCCGGGGCCAGCCGTGCGCCCAGGGCGCAGCGCCCCGCCGCCGCCGCAGCCGCAGCCCGGGGGCAGCCCCCTCGCTCCCCTGGGCACCTGCAGCCCCATGGACACCCTGAGTCTCATCAGCCTGCACTGCTCTCATCTGGTGTCCGGCGCGGCGGCGCCAGCCAGCCCCCCCGAGACTGGGGCAGGGCCCCCGACGAGGTCCCCCTGCCCCCTCCCCATAGACTTCAATGGCGACCCGCCCAGAGAGGCCGGGGCAGCGGGGCAGGAGGGGCGGAGCGGGGAGCCAGGGGCCGGCGGCCCCAGCCAGCCTGAGCCGGGCTGCAGGAGGAGAAATCCCCGCAAGCAGCCCGCACCCAGCCGGAGCGCTGAGGCCCGAGACCCCTCTTTCCAGGGGGTGACGCTCTGCATGCGCCTGTGTCTTTGCCAAGGCAGCTCCGATGGGTACCAGCTCCTCATCCGCCCCCAGTTCAGCAGGTACAGGGCTCCTGTCGCAGCCTGGGCACTGATCACTCTCTCTGCTAGGGGAGACCGGACTTGTCTGTCTGTCTAAACTACCCCCATAGGCACCAGAGATACTTGCTAGCTACCCCTATGGCACCCAGGATTTATCTACCCATCCACTTACCAAACATGCCCATAATCTGTCTGTCTATCTATCAATCTATCCCCATCCACTCCCCATCTCTCTCTCTATCCCCATCCACCTGCTATCTATCTATCTATCTATCTATCTATCTATCTATCTATCTATCTATCCCCATACACCCCCCCTCTCTCTCTCTATCTATCTATCTATCTATCTATCTATCTATCTATCTATCTATCTATCCCCATCCACTCCCCATCTCTCTCTCTATCCCCATCCACCCGCTCTATCTATCCATCCCCATCCACTTGCTATCTATCTATCTATCTATCTATCTATCTATCTATCTATCTATCTATCTATCTATCTATCTATCCCCATACACCCCCATCTATCTATCCATCCCCATCCACCCTCGCTAACTATCTATCTATCCCCCTCCACCCCCATCTCTCTCTCTATCCCCATCCACCTGCTATCTATCTATCTNCCACCCCGTCTAGCTATCTATCCATTCCCATCCACCCCATCTATCTATCTATCTATCTATCTATCTATCTATCTATCTATCCCCATACTCTCTCTCTCTCTCTCCCCCCCACACACACCCATTATTTAGCCATCCTTTCCCATGCACACACCCCGCCATGGAGCTCTCTCCAATCACACGTGTTGTGGCGTGCCTGTCACTGTGCTATCTACGGGCTGAAAGCACTAGGAAAGCATGAGTCACACCAAAGAGGGCAGGTTCCCTGCTTTATGATTGTTTATCATGTCTGTGTCTGTGTCTTCTCCAGGTGCTAAAGGAACTGCCAGCCCCAACTCCTGCCATCTCTCTTGCAAGCTTCCCCCCCCCCCCAAGCCTTTGGATACTGGGGAACTGTACAGAGCTCTGTGTAGGGACCCTCTTTCTGCAGGGTGTGGGGGTCAGAGATACTGAGCTGGGATTTGTCCTTAAAGATATGATCTGACTGTGTTATCGTAACACAAATTATGTCATTTCCCCATCCCAGGCTCCATTGTCTCTCCCCTAGTGCTTTCCGCTCATATCATGATCAGGTTTATTTATTTTGGGGGGGAGGGAAGGGGATCCTTTGTTCTCTGGCACTTTAAACTGCAGCCAGTTGGAACTGACTTAGGACCAGAGGCATTGGCAGACCGGCTCAGCCCCAACACCCATCTAGTTCCGGACCCAGTCTCTGCCAGTGGCCAGCCCCAGCTGTTTCAAAGGCAGGTGTAAGAGCCCGGCAGTAACAGCTGGGGGATAATCTGACTCCCACTTGAAGTCTCTATCAGAGAGAGGTTGGTTTAAGCCCTGGAGCATGAGGTTTACTGTCTCTTCCAGTAATATCTCGTACTGCAGTCGGGTCTTCTCGCACTTGCTAACGTGTCCGTCAAAATACATGGCAACCACCAAACGCCTTTTAAAGTTACAGAGCAGAAGAAAAGAGACTTCACTTTGGTTCTGTTTTCAGCCTTCTTTAGCCTGGAGAGATACATGGAAATGTTGAAAATTCACATTCGGGCCGGTATCGAGGGGGAAGTGTTTTTTAGCCACCTAAGTGTTTTAGGAGCACACGTTCCATTGACTTTTGAAAGGGACGTTTGTGCCTAAATCCCTTCAGGTATTTTTGAAAAACTCCCCCTCAGTCCTTAGGCAGTTGGGGCCTGATTTGCCGTTGCCACATTCAAGGAAAACGGAAATTGGCAAATTCAAACCGAGACTAGGAAATCCTTTTTTAAATGCAACATGTAAGTAGGCCATGGACCGTATTGCAATGGGAGGTCCCAGCGGCCTAGAATGTAGTGCGATTCCAAGAGGGATTGGACAATATGTGGATCTGCAGAGCTCTAACCGCTAGTGCTAATAACCATTTTGGAAGGGACATTAAACCTCCAATCCCTAACTACTAGGGGTTAGGATCAGACCTACATGGGGGGCAGATTACCTCACATCTGCCTGCTCTGGAGTTTCTTGCCCCTTTCTCGGAAGGAGCTGGTGATTTGGGAAGTCCTAGGGCCTGCGTTGTACAGGAGGTCAGTGATCACAACATAGGTTTTATGATCTATGACTCCGTTGTGCTGTCCCCGGACTAGGCGGCCCGTAGGTCAGATCCACTATGGCATCTCCTCTGTCCTGCACCTTGTACTCTCATTGGCACCAGTGGAGAGAGGCTGTGAAAAACAACAGGCTGATCTGGGAGCATTTTGTGCCCCCTTTGCTGGGTATCCGTGATTGCCCAACAAGCAGAGGGATGAAAAATCTGACCCTCGGTAGCTAATGTTTGTTGGTTTGGGAGGAAGATTTGTTAAATGCTGTTCCACTGGTTTTTGCTCTTGGTTTTGTTTGTTTGAAAGTAATGTCACAACCTGGTAAGATTTGTCTCATCTAATCTGTCTGCAGTGCCACGTGCGGGAAAAAAAGCCGTAACCCAAATCCAAGTCCCATCTCTTTAACAAGAGAATTCCGCAGAGCCAGCAGTTCTGAGGAGGATCAAGGCTCCCTCTCTGTCCAGAGTATGTTGCTTTTCAGAAACAAAACCCTTTACTATCAAATGGTAACACTCTGAACCGATGGGGGCAGCTATATGGGGCCCGATTCTCCTATTGCTGGGAGAAATTTAGTCCTGTGCGGAGACCAGCTTAAGATCTATACTCCACTTCAATTTCTCTCTAGCCAGATCCTAGCTGGTGGAAATCAGACATAGCTCCAAGGAGCAGCTAGAGACTTACAGAACTGCAGGGTTAGAAGGGACCACGATGGTCATCTACTCTAACCCCCTGCCAAGGTGCAGGAGTTGTTGTGTCTAAACCATCCCAGACAGGTGGCTCCAGCCTGCTTTTGAAAACCTTCAGTGAAGGAGCTTCCACGACCTCCTGAGGCGTCTGATGCTGATTTATGCCAACTGAGGATCTGGGCTTTTATAATTGACGGGCTTCCTCTCACATGTACTTATTACCAGGGGTGGCACTTACTTCTGTGAGCAGTCCCCTTAACTTCAACCAGCAATACTCATGGTTGTAAGCGTAATACGTACTTGTATGGCTGGACACTGGCTTTGTAATTGTGTTATTTAATTCTAGGGTTAGTTTTGGAGACAGTTGATAGGAAAAGCTATGACAAAATAAAGTTGCAACAGTACTGTACCTATTGTGACTTTCTTTTTCTTTTCTTCCGCCACACCACAAACTGAAATCATATTTATCCAGCAGAAAGGAAATAGATCTCAAAGCCCTTTCCCTTGTTTTCCAATACCTGGGGATTGTGGTTTTAATACACCCAGAGCTGTTGCTTTGTGACATAAGGCACATCAGACATTAGGCACAAATTTGTAACGGTGAGCGGTGACTCACCATGGGAAAAAAGCTACCAAGGGAAGTGGTGGGGTCTTCATCTCATGAGGTCTTTATATCCAGACTGGGGAGGCGTTTTAGCAAAACACAAGTGATTGGGCTCAATCTAGGGGTAAATAAAGGGGTGAAATGTACTGGCCTGTGGCAGGGAGGAGGTCAGGGTAGACGATCTAATCATAGAAGGGTAGGGCTGGAAGGGATGTCAGTACGTCCCCTGCACTCAGTGCATGATGCTTAAACTCCATGAAGCTGTGCCATAAAGCCACCACGTAGCCCACGTCTGACCTTTGTCTTTTCCTTAGGCGCTAAGTGTTGCGCTTCCTGCCAGACGAGGAAAACTCCCCTGTGGAGGATTGCTGAGGACGGCATCCCACTCTGCAACGCTTGTGGCATCAGGTACCTGTGATATGCTGCCAGTGTTGCTTTCTGAAACTGTGCACAAAAGGGCCAGGCCATGGTCTGTGCAAAATTAAATATGTGGGTAAGTGTTTGAGGGATTGAGGCTTTTAGATTCCTGTATTCAGGCACCTAAACGAGCAGTTTGTTGCCACGTTCTGAGCACCCAGCAGTTCCCGCTTGGGTTAAAACTGGGGAGGTGCCTGGCATAAGATGGCAGTGACACCAGGCCCTTATTTAGGTGCCTAAATCAATATTGCCAGCTCTCATGATCTTATTGGGAATCTTGCAATAATTGGTGTTTTTCTGGAAGCGCCAGCTCCCAGAGTCATGTGATTATCCAAAACACTACGCTTTAATTTTTGAAAAATGGTTCAGAAAAAAGCTTGAAACTTTGAAAATGGTCACAGAGCTGAAAACATGACCCTAGTTGACCATATGAAGGCTCTGAAGCCAGACAGCAATGACAAAGAAATCAACATTTTATTCTTTTTTCGGTTGGTTTTGAAGCTAACCCCTTGATGTTTTTGAGGGTCGGCTGACTGGTGGTTTTTGAATACTTGGGGCTGGCAAGGCCACTAAATATGGATTTAGGAGCTGAACCCAGGCCTAGATTCTCAAAGGAGTGCCTAACTCCTCTTGATTTCAAGGCACCTAAACACCTTTGAGAATCTGGGCCCCATTTCCAAAATTCTTGGCCGAAGGCATTTTCTTAAATAAATTCCACCCTAAATATCCCCCTTCTAAGCAAAGGGAACATTTCAAAAGACTAAGGGGGAAATAAAAGGATTATTCCACTTTTGGCTAAAAATGTATTTATCTGAACCAACTTATTTCCCTCTTTCCCCCCCCACAGGTACAAAAAGTACAGGATACGATGTTTCCGCTGCTGGAATATCCCGAAGAAAAGTGGAAAACCTTACTCCCGTTGCTCTAACTGCGGAGACAGACTGCGCGTGGCCGTGGCCCAGCAGAGAACCGGGAAAAGGTCATTCCCATTTTATTTATTTATGTTTAAAAAAGGAACAGCTTTGGCTGAATCGCAACATCCTTATTTTACAATGAGCCCCCCTGCACCTCTTCCAGAGCCTTTGCTCAGACAACCTGGGCAGTGGACGCCACAGACTTGATACAGTGAAATTGTTGATACTAGTGAAGGGGAATGGAAGGAGTGAATTGTGTAAATGTATCCATGGAGGCAGCTCTTGGTTACCCTGAAGTTAGTTTGTGCTTAAAGGGTGAAATTCACCCTTCTGCAGAGAGTCAGAACAAAATCTAGGGCCTCTTGTTCCATTTAAGCAAGGAGACTTGTACTGCCTCTTCCCACATATTAAGTTTCACCTACTGGAGATACTTTCCTCTGGAAAATAGATATTATTTTGCTACAATAAGTTATTTTGCAGTAGAAACATTCTCATCCTCTCTGTACTCGGGGAGTGTGTGCGTGTGTGTGTGTGTCTCCCTCCCTGGCCCTGATGAAGGAGAAGAGTCCTGCCCTGTGTGTGTGTTGTGAGGCAGGAAGGAATTGCCGTCAAGTAAAAACAACACACACTTTACCTGACACTGCTGGACCTGTCTGCAGCCAGAAGTTGGCTTGTGCACCGGGTATTTAAACATGTTACCAGCCTCCTTTCTTCGTCACTTGCCTTTCGCTGGCTTTTCTCTCTGTTGCATTTGTTTCCTGTTGCAGTGTTCGCCTGCAGTAGTTTAGCAAAGTGACAGAGTTGAAAAGAGACGGGACAGGCTGTGGGCTCAACTTAGCAAGAGGGAAGTGGCTGATTGTAGCTCTCCCAGTAGCACTGGTTCTAGAGTGATTTCTCGTCCCTCCATCCCCCAGCTCCCCACTCTGGCCTGCTCTCAAATATTTTGGAGGTTGAAGGCTCTGAAATGTACCCATCCTGCACCTCTGTCTCTCTGCACTCTCAGTGCATCTTTCACAAGAGTCAGCTGGGTGCTGGGTGGTCCAGTGGATCCCGCCCTGGCCGGCGAGTCAGGAGCTCTGGGTTCCAATTGCGACACTGGCTCTGCACTGATCTCCGGTGAGTTGCCACTCAAGGCCTCTGTTTCCTGCTCTTTGGGGCCGGGAGTGTCTCTCGCCCTATGTTTGTACAGCACCCCAGTCTCACTTGGGGCCTTCTCATGCCACTATAATACCCACACTTCCCCATGACAATGGATGCCTGCCTCTGATCCAGGCCTTTTCACTCCTACAACTCGAACAGGGGAACCATCGTAGTAACTGTAGGTTTAAAGGACATAATTGAATTAGGCTCCTTTTGTTTTATTTTCTAGAAAATGCGACGACCTCCTTAAATCTCAAGCAAGGACTCTTTACTATTAGCCGGGCGGCGGGCTGCGAAGCAGAGGGCACTGGTATCTGCTGGAGTGAGCAGGAGACCAGCGCTGCCCTGCAGTCTGAGTGGAGGGATGTGAGACACGTTGGCTCAGTCCAGTTGCCTTTAGGACCAGTTGTTGCTTTTCCCCTGCCTCTCGGGCTGCTGTGTTCTGTAAAACGAAGGTTCGATCCTGCCTTTGTTTGCGCGAGCGACTTGGGAAGTGGCCGAGAAAATGAACCCAGGTTTTTGCACAGGTGATGTTGTTACAGAGCTTGAATGAGGGGTGGGAAAATAAGAGTTTGACTCTTAAGCTTGCTCCTGGCTCACCTGGTGGGTGTGAGTGTGGGGGGCTGCTTGTTCGGACCCCATGACACCCTGGCCAGCAGTGATACGCCCGGGGCCTAACCTGTCTTGACTGTAGAACAGATCACTGCAGCGAGGCTCTTTCTAGCAGTGGGGCAAATGCAGACTCCAGAATAAAGGGAGATCATTCCGGATGTGAAAGGAAATAACATGTTAGCTCCATTCAGGTAGTAACTTGCACCTGAGGCAGCAACAATCGCTGCTACGGACATGAGCTGAACATGTAGATTCTGGCAATGCTTAAAAACCCCACTCAGAATGAAATGACGCTTTGTTAAGGGGTTAGATCAATATTCGTTCATGGGCCCCAATGAAGAGCTTTCCTGTTAACGTGCTGATGTCTTTCCAAGGAGAGACACTAAGACTTGTAAACTTGCAGGGCTCAGACCTCAAAGCTTTTATATTTGCTAATTTAAAAAACTAAATAACAACAAGTTAGTTGGGGATAATGAATATGGAACCTCGTTTGTTTTGTTGCACTAAACTTAGTAAGGGTTGCGCTTTTTGAATAGAGATTATCTCCTTCGTTAGCTTGTTCTGCATTTCAGAAACTTATGTCCATTCTCAATTAGTTTGTTACTTAAAATAGCACCTATGGGGCATTCTTGTACAAAATGATTATCTCGATATATTTATATGTGTAAATAATATATTTATTTTTGCAGTGCGGCACTGTTTACACACACACACACACACACACACACACTTACTTTATGTGCCAAGTTGTGAACGTGGATGAAAATGGCCATGTTTTCTCCTTTCTGGTACAAATGTTCAAACGCTCCAGTGTGGTGACAATGCGGGGAAGATGTGGTTTAAGATGATTGGGTGTGGGGTTTTTTGGCTTTCGTTCAGGAGTGAATCTAATGGTTGCACTTTAGAATAAAACTGGCTTCTTGTTGCTGTGTATGGAAAGACTCTACTCGTGCATCCCTTTTGAGTTTCGATGTGACATGTTGGTTTCTCCCGGGAGATATGAAGCCAGGCCTCCCCTATTCACAGCTGATTCAATCCATTTGAGGCGCTATCTCAGTGGTTTACAAGCGGCAAAAAAAGTCTTGAAATCAATGGGTGTTAGATGCTTAAACACCTTAGAGGAGCCAGGCCTAAGTGACTTAGGAGCCTAGCTGTCTCCAGGAGCTTTACCCATGAGCAATCCCATCTCTACTCAACACAGCACTTAAGCATGTGCTTAAAGTCAAGGTCTTTGCCATATCGGGGCCTTAACAGGAGGCCTAGAAGCAGTGAATTCAGATGTTCCATGGCTGGATGCAGTAGTTATTACTAGAGAAACCATCTCAGGGGCATTATTTTCCTGTCTCTGGCCAGTGACTATGGACGTGGTTTATTCTGCCAATGAACTTCTCAAAACAACAAAAACCCTGAGAACGGACTGGTCCCTGCTTTTGCACGGAAAAGCCCCCCTGTGAAAAGAGAGTGGGAAGCTTAGAAGTGTTGACCTCGGAAAGGCGAAGAAGTGAGGTCGGTACATAAAATAAAGAATGGGCAGAGAAAGGAGAGCGGGAGTTTCTGGTCTCCCATGTCTCATCACGCAAGGGCCAGGGGATGTTCCGTTAAAAGATGGCCACTTCAAAACTGATGGAAGCAAATGCTTTTTCATACCGTGTGAGTCGTCTGTGGAACTCGCTGCCACTGGAAGTCACGGAAGGCAAAAAAATTAGCAAGATTCAAAGGGGAATTGGAAATTTATATGGCTAGCAAGAGTATCTGGAGTTCTCCTAATTAGTTATACAGATTTGGGGAGGGATTTTGAACCTTGTGCTTCAGGGTTTAAGCCCATCTAACTAGTAGACACCATCCCACATCTACTCCTGGGGTGGGTGTGGTTCTTGTGCCTTCCTGTACAGCACCTGGACTGGGCACTGTCGGAGATGGAGCTTGGGTCTGATCCAGCCTTGGGATTCCTGTTGATGCTGTTTCTTATTTACGCTGCTTGGTGGTGCTGTTGCTTCTGCTAACTATTAAGGCTCTGATTCAGCAAAGCGGTGGGGCTTGTGGCTGACTTTAATACCGGGTTTAACTCCACTGAAGTCAAATTAAAGCCGAATGAAGGCTCAAGTGCTGGGCTGAATTGACTGAAAAGCTTCTGACGTGCAGTGCCCGGAGGCCAAGGCGGGATACAGCGCCAGGGGTTTCATGGTTTATGATGTTGTATAATAAACTGACTGTAACTCCCTGGCGAATGCGTGTTGCATGTCCCCCCCGGGCTAGGGGAGCCCGGATTCTTTAGGTCAAGCTCTAGTCGCTCCTGCTTTTAGTCCTGCCGGTCCCAGGTTCGATGCCCGGTGTGTTGGCCTTTGCAGGGCACAATTGTATTGGTATCGGAGCACACCTTGTTAGCAGCTAACTCGTAACAATCCGGCATAACCGTGAGCCTCACCAATCTTCCCCTTGTTCTAATCCCCACAATGTCTTTGGCATCCATTCTGCAGACTTTCGCTTTGGATCCATCCCTGTGTGGGCACGGTGGTTTTTCCCATGTTTCTCCCTTGCACCGGCATCGCTGGGGCTTCCTGGGAGCGCCGCTAGTCTGGGCTTGAGGACCAAAGTTTGCAGAGCTCAGGACCAGGTTGACAAGGGCCCAGCACCTACCATCATTGGTTAAGATCTGGGATAAATTGCCCAGGGAGGTGGTGGATTTTTAAGAGCAGGTTGGACACACCCCTGTCAGGGATGGTGTAGATAATCCTTAGCCCTGCTAGGAGGGCCGGGGACTGGACTAGATGCCTCTCGAGGTCCCTTCCAGTCCTACGAGTCTGTGATCAGGGCTCAATTTTCAAGAGAACTCCGCTCCCGTTGAGGAACCATAGCAAGGGGTTAGGCGACCAAAAGTGCTCAGCACATGGGAGTGGAACTCTCTGGAATATCTGGCCGCAGATGGACTTGGAAATGAGGCTTCGGCCTCTTCAGAGAATTCGGTCCAATCTGTCTACGTTGTACGTTTCCCAGCGAGTCCTCCACCCACACGCGTGCGCTAGGGGGAAGGATAAGGGTGCGCACGAGACCCAGCTAGATCAAACCCAAACTGGCAAGCCCAGAACTATGCTGGGGTTAGGGGAGAGCTTCCCAGAGGGGTGCAGTCCTGGGTGTTCTCACAAGAAGTGTTGCAAAGTGGAAGGAAGTGAGAGGACTGCAAAGACTGGCTCGTTTGAGAAACTCTGCAGCGAATGCCTAGCACAGAGGTCTTGGTGCCATGGCCCCAAGCACTTTTATAGGAGACAATGTAGAAAAGAATGTGACACTTCACATTTACGGGTCAGAGTCTCAGCTGTGTGAACTGGGCTTGCGCTGCTGATGTTGATGGAGTGACATTTATTTACCCTGGCCAGGATCCAGGTGTCCCCGCTGCTGAGGCTGTTAGCGACGGTGCCACTTGCCCCCTGGCAGCTGTCTTGAGCCAAGAGTGGGCTGGGAGGTCATTCCCCCCACCCCTATGCAAAAATTTTTTTTTTTTGTTTAAAAATCAGGTTAAAACAGAACCATGGAATATTTTTGGTTTTCCATTTTTCACTGAAACACTGGACATTTGGACAGAAAACATTTTCCTGTGAAGATTTGCGTTTTTGTCAAAAAGCCGTTTGCCCCCACGCATCAACCCTCCCCCACCCCAACTTTTTGATGGAAATGTTCCCACCGTCCCTTCCCACAGCCTATGATGTTTCCTGAACAGCTGCTGGATGGGAGTGGCTTTTTGTCACCCCCCCCCCCCCAGGGTGGTTTTGAACCCAAGGTTGGGTCCTTGTTGTTTTCCTGTCCCATGGCTGGGAGCCGTGAGAGATCAGTTCACAACGACCCCGTCACTCCGCACTCAGCAGCAGCGATTTTAGCTACTTAGACTTGACCCCCAGGTCTGTGCATTTGGGGCCGAGCACAGCCCGGTGTGGGGGCCAGTCAATGGCTGGGGCCAGAGCTGGTGAGTGGGTGTGAGCGGTGACTTGGCCTCGCATTGAGTCTCTGGGCAAGGCAGGGATTCGAGGCTGGGAGGCTGTTAACATTTAGGATCCACTGGTGGCAATTGGTCTTGTGCTGCTGACTTTGGTGGAGGGACATCTCCTTACCCCAGCTGAGAATCTGGCCCCCACAGCCAAGGGAGCTGGTTCCCAAAGAGGAGATTACGTCAGCTCAGGCCTTTCAAAAAGAATCTGCGTGTAAAAGGATGAACACAAACAGCCTGGTTAGCAGTGGACCCAAACTCCCAGTGCAGCGGTTGGCTGCTGACCTGGGTTTAATTCCCTGTTGGGCCGTGGCCTGGGCCAAGGTAGGCGAGGGAATATCTTGCATTGGCCCCGCTTTGGTGCTGACGCCGAGCTCTGCGCCTTGGCCAGGTCTGTCTGTGCCTGTTTCCCGTCTCGACAGCGGGGTTTGCATTTCTCAGGGCGTTGTGAGATTAAACACAGCGCAGGCCGCGGTGCTCCGAGACGGTGCGGCTGGGGAGGGGCGTTGGCGCCAGGGCATTCCAGCTTTCTAGCCCAGGCGGTGGGGAACCACTTTGGCCTATGTGCTGGCTTGGGTGCAGGCCATGTTGGGGCGGGAGCTGGCACTCGTTAAAACACAATGATTTATTTATTTGGCTCTCCCCTGAGCAAACTGCAGGAATGTTTCCCAGGCAAATGGTCAGAAGGATCGACACGGCCCCGGAAGCAGGACACTGCAAGCGCCGAGGCGAGTGAGGGGCCGGAGGAACTGACATAGGAGCCGCTGTAGAAAGAACTGGAAAGCTCCTTCCCAGCCTGAGGCTGCCTGCCCCCGGCCAGTCTCAGTAGCTCCCCGTCCTATTTACAGGGAGCTTCCACTCCCCCTTCCCTCCCCCCCCTTGTGCTTAACCGTCAGCACACGAGGAGGCCGACAGATGCCACTCGTGCCTGACGCAGCCAAGCACTATTAGCACTTCTCCTCCCCAGCGTGCTTTGCACAGGAGGGCAATGGCATTAGCCTCATTTTACAGGTGGGGAAACTGAGGCACAGCAAGGGCATCCTGCAGGCCAGTGGCAGAGCCCAGGAACCCCGACTCCCAGGCCCACGCTTCGTCCCTTTGACTATGTGCTTTGTGGGTCATTGCCCGGGTCCAGCCTGCCCCTCGGGTGGAGCTGGGCTCTCTCCAGGGCACTAGCCGAAGTGCAAGGCGACGAGATGTGCGCTCCGACGGGCTGCTCTGCGCAGTTTCCGTAGCAAAGGAACTGCGGCAGGTGGGGTGTGTGTGATTTTTTTTGCCAACATCAGTTCGATCAGCGAGTTTGGCCCTGTTCTACCAGTCGGGCTTAGTCCCGTCCTCGGTAGAGCTATCCTGGGATAAACCCCTTTACACAGGTGTAACCGCATCCACGGGACGGGCAGTGCGTGCTGCTTTAACAAGACAGATATGGTTAAATCGCCACAGTGGCTGGGTGTAGCCGAGCCCTCAGGCACTGACCTCAACCTCGGTGCACGGCCCAGGGCTGTGAAAAATGTTGCGTTTTGTGACCAACCTGCAGCTGGAGCGACGGAAGAACCGTTCCCTCATCCCAGCTCCGGCCCCTCGGCGAGGTGGAATAACTACAGCGCTGGAAACCCCCTCTCCGGGGAGGCAGGAAACGTCCCTGCTATGGCACAATGCTGCAGCCAGAGCTGTGCCCCCAGAGCTACGGCGGTTGGGGTGTGAATTAAAACATGTAGTTCTGCCAACCTGCCCCTTGGTGTAGACAGCACTCCGGGGCGGACGAAGGCTTCCCGCGGCCTAGCTCCCTGTGCTCGGGGAGGTGATGTTCCTTTTGTTGGCATAGGCTGTGGCTACACGCGGGGTTTCCGGCAGCACTGCTGTGCCGCTCCAGCCTGGGAAAGGCTCATGCACCAACATTTCACCCGTTACCCAGCTGCCGATTCTGGCGAGGCAGGACGACCGGCTGCCCGTGCTCTCGGCAGTAAAACACTGGGCCGGGGGGAAGAGGCGAATGTTCAATCTGCTAGAGAACTGGCTCGGAAACTCCCCCCAGAGAGAGCACTGGGCCAGTGCTAGCGCCAAACCCAGGCTCACATGCGCGTAGGAGTCTAGCGAAGACCAGGGCTAGTCCACAGCCAACCGCTCAAACAGCAAGACCATCGCGCATTGTCACTCTCGCACGACTGTTGTGACACCCGCTGAGCGCCTGTTTGCCTGTCGTTTCTGGGCCGTTTTAGTGAATGCAATTAAACACGCTGCAACCTTCTGTAACAGATTAATTACCTGATCACACGCCTATTGCTTTTTACATTGTAGCACAGCCTAGCCAACCCCCAGGTACACCAGCCACCGTGGAGCGGTGCGAAGGGGAGTTCGTTGTGGCTTTTGATACACATTGTAGGCGTGCAGAACGAGTCATTTCTGCGGCCTGGGAGCACTTGGGCCCAGCAGGGGGTGGGGGGGGTGGCATTGTGGGACTATTATCACAGCTGTTTTTAAACCCAACTTTACCGACTTGTCCTTTCTTACTCCTCGGGGAAGCATGTTTTAAAACCCTTCCCAAGCTGCGAGGCCAGCACTGCTGAGAGCTCGTTCATTACCTAGTGCATCGTGGGCGCCCGCCCGCCCACCCCGATCATTAATTATAGTGCAGCTCGCAATGACGCAGGCCCATTCCTCAAGCCCAGGCTGGGCGGGAGCGAGAGAGAACGTACAAACGCCGTTAGAAACTCGACTGGAAAATAGCCCTTTTACCCAGCGGAGCGTCACCAATGCAATGAGCCCCTGGAAAAGTTTGCAGCTGGTTCAGCTGTGATCAGAGAAGGGCCCACACTCGTTAGCGAAACCCGCCCCAAACGAAGCCCTTCATTAGTACATTCCGGTTGTAGCTTGCGGTTGAATGGGGAACTTTAAGCCTGTGTAAACCCTCTACAGAATACCACCGGGGGGAGGGGAAGCTCAGATGACTCACAGCCTGAGTCTCGGGATGCTCAGGTCACCGCAGAAAGGGGCCTCACGGTGCGTGGAAGCAGCCCTTTAGAAATCCCCATGGGGCAGGGGGGCCGGCAGGTGCAGAGATGGCAGAAGGGCTCAACCCCGGAGACAGACGGAGCGTCTGGCCGTAGCCGCAAGGGCTCCACAGGGATTCTCAGCAGGCCCGGTGGGCGTGGGAAGCAGAGCGTCACTTACACCCAGGGGCGGGTGGAAAACAGGGAGTGCAAAGGGGGCTTCAAGCTACCTGCAGGCTCCTTCCCTTCGCTGCTGCGAGCACATGGCCGGCGGAAAGGGGGTTTGAACCGGAGCCAGGTCTGCTGCTGGAAATCTCCCTGGAACGGCTCCTGACGAACGCAGTGGGTTCGCTCCGGCTCAGGTCAGCCCTACGCTGGTAGGATCCTTAGCCCAGCAGCCCCACTGGCAGAGACCAGCCTGGCTGGCTGCAGCCCTAAAGCCAGGCTTGGCTGGGGCCGGCCCTGCTGAATGCTCTAGTGGGAACGTCCTCAGCAGAGACGCTTGGGTTGAACCTGTCCCTAAATCTTCCACTTCCAAAGCAGGACCCAGCATCGACCCCGGTAGCAGAACAGCCCATCACTGAGCCCTCCGGGGATCCCACGCCCCGGTTGGGATGAGCCAGGACAGGCTAGACGCCCCCAGCCCACCCTCTGAGCTGCTCTGCCCAGTCCAAAACATAAACCAAAGAACCTCAAACATTCCGCTCACACAACAGCATGAAAACGGAGCCCCGGGTGTCTCAAAACCTGCCTGGAAAGTGAAAGAGAATCACAAGCGTTTGACAGGCTGGTTACGTTTACGGGCCAGATCGTCCGCTGGCGTAAAGCAGCGTGGCTCCATGATTTAACGCAGCAGGTCCGTGTCTGTACAGAGCTTAGTGCAGGGTGGCCTGGCCCAGGAGCGGTGGGATCATAATACATAACGTACAGCGCCTTGCACAATCGGGCCTTGGACCATGACTGGGGATCCCACCATAACCCATTTGCTGGCACCAGCGGCGGGTCTGGCCCTCGCTCGGCAGGTCCCAGTACCTAGCCGATTGGCTATCACACCTCTTCGCTGAGCGTGCAGCAACATGAAGTCCCACAGCCCCCGAGGCCGGCAGCGTGTCATCCTGCAACACGCTACCCTGCAAGCTGCTTTTCCCACCTGCTTCATGTATTGCTTGCCAGGCGTGTGCCAAGGAGGAGCTGTTTTTCCCCGCAGCTCAGCCATGAGGCTGTCACCGATGTGCTAAATTCGTCAGTTGCTAGAGAACAAAGTCTGTGCTTGGTAATTAAGACTGCCGGGAGAGAGACATCCACAGCGCCTGTTCTGGAACAAGCTTGCGCAAAGCCAGCAGATGGGGGCTTTTTTCCTGGCCTCTGCAAGTTTCCTGTGGCATTCTGCCCATGGAAGTGGGGGATGTGGGCGGGGAAGGAGGGGGGCTGCTGTTTAATTCTGCCCCACAACAATCACATAAAACACGCTGTGGTGTTACATTGTCTCTAAAGAACAGCTCGACGGGCCCAGGACGCCAGCACCACACTGCGAACGCGACTCCTACGACAGTCAGAGCTTGGGTCAGTAGAGCGATGCTGATTTGCACCATCCAACGGCCCAGAAACAGCAAGCCAGCAAAATGCAGGAATTCACTGCCCCCTGCGAGCTGGGGGCAGACGTGGCGGGGGGGGATCCCTGGCTGTCTCTGAGGCAGGAAGGGAAGTTTAACAGGCTGCGGCTGTCATTACCCCGGAGCAGGAGCGGGAGCCGCACCTAAACGCTGACTGACAGGGGTCACGGGGCGCTCAGACCATAAACTTGGTGACCTGTGATGAAACGAGTTTGCTGGGTCTCGGCGCTGTTCCTAGCAGGACACGTGACCCACGCCGGCCCCCAGCTGTTCCATGTGTTCAAAAAAGAGCTAGATACATTCATGGAGGACAGGTCCATCAATGGCTATTAGCCAGGCTGGGCAGGGATGGTGTCCCGAGCCTCTGTTTGCCAGAAGCAGGGAATGGGCGACAGGGGATGGATCACTTGATGATTCCCTGTTCTGTTCATTCCCTCTGGGGCATCTGGCACTGGCCACTGTCAGAGGACAGGACACTGGGCTGGATGGACTTTTGGTCTGACCCAGGCTGGCCGTTCTTCTGTTCTCATATCTGAGGACAGACTGGCCCGTTCCTGCTAGCACGGGGACGGAGACCCAGCACATTCGTTTCCCCACAGGCCCCTGACTGTGTTTGGTGGCCCCTGCCTGCCCCCGGGTTGGAATCTGGAACCTAGACGTTCGGATCCCAGCGGGTGCCGTACCCATTCTCCCCTGCCCGTGCCAGTCCCCCCAGGCGCTGGGTTAGGCAACCCCCTCCCTCCCCCCCGCACGCTCCAGTACAGTCATGGCCTGGTTGGGGCCAGCTCATGACCCATTTCCCCAAGCCGGAGAACGGATATTTAAGGCAAGACACCAGCTGTCTGGATCGGCGACAAGCCGGAAGTTCCACCAGGGCCACGGGGCAGGGCCGGGGAAGGGAAAAGGGCAGAGCAGATCCGAGGGCAGAAGCTGCATGAGGAGGTGGCTGGACGGAGACAGGCCGGGTCTGGACCAAGAACACAGCTCGGCCGGAGCTTCCAAAGTGGCTAGAGGACGGATGCAACAACGACCAACCAAACAAACCAGGCAGCCCGGCCCCAGGGACGCACCGCCGGGTTCCCCTCCAGCAGCCCCATGTGGGTGGCTCCAGCCGCCGGCCGGCTCAGGTCTGGGTGAGTTGTATCCCGTAGACGGTACCGTCGCGGCCGAGGCAGGCGGCTTTCGAGGAGCTCTCGGCGTCCTGCACGTTGTACTCGCCCTTCTTGCAGGCGGTGGATTTGAGGTAATAGACGAGCCCGGCCGTCCCACCCAGCAGCAGCACAGCCGCCCCCGCGATCAGGGCGGCGACGATGAATCTGTGATCTGGCGGGAGGGACACGCGGGTGAGGCTCCAGGAGGAGAGACGGTCCCTGCCCCGAAGAGCTTCCAGGCTAGACAGAGGCAGCGAGGGGAAGGGACACGCCCAGGATCACACAGCCGGGCAGAGGTGGGGAAGGGAAACCGAGTCACAGAGCGGGGCTGTAGCTTGCCCAGGGTTGCTCAGAATCCCAGGAGCGGAGCTGGGACTAGACGGCAGGTCGGCTGGATCCCAGCACAGAGCCCCAGCCCCCCCGCCGCCAGGCAGCTTCGCTGTTATGAAGCGAGCGGAGACGCCCCAGGTGTGTGGTGCCGCTGAGTCAGGCTGGGCTCAAGTCCTGCCTCCTCGCCCGCCACGCGGCAGGGACCTCGGCCCCCCAGGGCTGCTGCAGAACACCCAGGAACCCCACAGGGGGTCTGTCCCCCCCCCACACTTTGCCCTTCCCTGGCTTCCTCGCCCTCTGCTCCGTACCTGTCACCTGGATTTGGACCTGACCCAGGTGCTGCCCATGGGCGTTGGAGACTCTGCAGACGTAAACGCCGCGGTTGTGCCGGTCAGCGCCGGCCACACTCACGGTGCTGTTATCGGCCGAGCAGTGGACGTTGGGGGCGGGGGGCACGGTCCAGCGGTAGGCGGGTGCCGGGGAGCCCTCGGCGCGGCAGCTGATGTTGAAGCTGGTGCCGCGTGGGACGGTGGCGGAAGGGCTGATGGCCAGGAGCAAGACAACGGGCCTGTCTGGAGAGAAAAGGTCACACACTTAGCAGCCGTGCAGCCCCGGGTCCCTCTGAGGCCCCCCCATTTTCCGCCCACCATCCCGTGCAGCGGGGAAGCAGCGCCCCCATTCTACAGGGGGGCACCACGAGAGGCCCTAGGCCATGCAAGGATGGCACTGAGGCCTCCCAAGTCCCAGGCTAGTGCACTAACCACTGCACCATCCTACCTCCCTCACTACTCCCTTTGCTCAGCCAGCCCTGGACCCCCCACTCCACTGCGATTTCTCCATCTGTGAGCAGGAGCGTTCTCCTCTGAGCTCTGGTAAAGCCCCCCTGTGTTCAGCAGCAGGGCAGACCCCTGAGATCAAATCCTGGCTCTGCCACAGACACCCTGCGTGACCTTGGGCCTGTCACCCCATTGCTCTGGGCCTCAATTTCCCCAGCCCTAAAATGGGGCTAATGCTGGCTGAGCAGCTGGCCATGAGCGCCCGGAGCGATGCTGCGACAGTTGGGGCTAACGGGAGGCGATTTTACCCCGGTGAGACCGAGACGGGAACGCTGCGGCTCGTTCTGGCTTCGTAAGGGAAGTGGGAAGAGCGGAGCCAGCGCAGGCCAGAGCCGCACAGGTTCGAGGTGGGAGAAGACACCTGGCTGGTAGCAAGGAGTGTCACGTGCTTCGCTGTCAGACAGAACCCTGCGAGGGGAGCTGGTCCCGGCGTGCGAGGCGCCATCCTGGGCAGAAATCCCACGGAACGGGCCCCGGAACCTCGCGGAGGGAGGTAGAACAAGCACCAGTGGCTGGCAGCTGAAATCGTCTCTTACGGCAGGCGCGGGCAGCGCCCAGTGCCAGGGACGGGCTCGCGCTACGGCCCCAGAAACGGCTGTGTAGACGCTACGGCTCCGGCTGGGGCTCTGACAGCTGCGGTGGGGAGCAGGCTCCGGCCCGAGCTGCAGCTTCACAGCGCCAGGGCCCCCCCAGCTCCTCCGTCGCAGACCCCAGCTCGCGTCTCCCCGGCCCGTTCGGGTCTCCCTCTGGCTGCACCGGGTTTGAGCATTTCCGGGCGGAGCTCGTGTGACGGACGCCGGGAGAGCGGGAGGGGAATCGGCCGCGATCGCGCCGTCTTGGGAGCGTCCCGGTCTGGCGGCGCTCGCCCTCCTGCCTCGCCCCGGGCAGCACTTTGCAGCCAGGCACTCAGCGGCACGGCACCCCGGGGACCCCCCGGCTAACGTTCACGAGCCAGGCCCGGCGCAGGGAAATCGGGTGGAGAGCAGACGAGGGGGCCAGTAAACGGAGCCAACAGCCTCAAGTACATAGCACTCAATGTTCTTTCACGGTCAGTCATTTCCGGTGCAATCAGTAACACAGGGCAGGGCGCGGGGGCTGGGCTCGTTTAGGAATGTCCAGTGTCAGCTTCCCCCAGCTGCGCTTGGACCAGCACAAAATCAGATCAGCTGCACTTTAAACACGCAGGGCCGGGGTCCCAGCTGCTCCGTTCCTGCGCTTCTAGCAGGGACTGACTGAGACTGTGAGCTCGCTGGGGCAGGGGCTGTTACTCCGTTCTGTGTCTGTGCAGCCCCTAGCGCTGTGGGGCTCTGGGCACTGCTGTAATTCACCTAACAAATAATGTACAGCACCTAGCGCCGTGGGGGGCCCTGAGCCAAGACTGGAGCACCTGGGCACTACCGTAATTCACCTAATAAATAACGTACAGAGCCTAGCCCAATGGGCTAGGGCACTACCGTAATTCACCTAACAAATAATGTACAGCTCCCAGCACACGGGGTGGGGGGGGTCCTGCTCCATGGCTGGGGCCCGTAGGCTCTGCCGGAATAGTGTGGCAATAGCAACAGGAGCCATTTGTGCTGCCTGTCTTCTGGGGTCAGGCAGGGCTCTCGCCCAGCCCACAGGGGGAATCAGACTCTGCACCCTGTGGCCCCCGGGGAGCAGCAGAGACCGTACGGCCGCAGTGCCAGATTCACAGATTCCAAGGCCACGGGATCACCTTGTCTGACCTCCTGCGGAGCACAGGCCCGAGACCTGCCCCAATGCCATATGCCGGGGCTGGGAGCAGGGCCTTTATGCCAGTTCGGCCCCCGTCTGGGAGGGGGATTCTCAGGGAGCCGTTCCCACCCCACTGCCGCCAGCACAGACCTGTGGGTCACACGTAGGGCGAGCCAGGCTAGTGCAATGCTGGCGCGCAATCGAGACTCACATTCCACCCGCACGGTGACCACCCTCGTCGCCGACCCGTGGCGGTTCCTGGCCGTGCACTGGTAGGTGCCGGAGTCATTCCTGCTCACGTTCCGCTCGCCGCCAAACTCGTCGGCTGCTCCCTCTTTGGTGCATGGGACGTGGATCCCGTCCGCCTCACAGGCCAGGGTGTGCAGGGTCCCCTCCAGCCACGCCTGGGTACTGGGGCAGCTGGACTCGTCCATGGTGGGCTTGTCTGGAAGGTAGAGAACAAGGGTACTAATGTACATTAGTACTAATGTGGATACGAGAACGAATGGATATAAACTGGCCGTGGGGAGGTTCAGGCTTGAAATTAGACGCAGGTTTCTGACCGTCAGAGGGGTGAAATATTGGAACGGCCTTCCGAGGGAAACGGTGGGGGCGACGGACCTGTCTGGTTTTAAGATTAAGTTAGATAAATTTATGGAGGGAATGGTTTAATGGTAAAACATAGTAGTCAAGGAAAACCAAGAAATGGTAGGTAAATTGTATAATGGCTGACAGGGGTCAGGCTGGAGACTCTTGCCTATATGCTCGGGGTCTTACTGATCGCCATATTTGGGGTCGGGAAGGAATTTTCCTCCAGGGCAGATTGGCTGAGCCTCTGGAGGTTTTTCGCCTTCCTCCGCAGCATAGGGCAGGGATCTCTAGCAGGAGGGTTTCTGCCGATTGAAGTCACCTAAAACAGGATTGGGGACTTCAACAGCAGAGTCCAGGGAAGGGGTAGGGACGGTTTTATGGCCTGCAGCATGCAGGGGGTCAGACCAGATGATCATAATGGTCCCTTCTGACCTTAAAGTCTATGAGTCTATGAGTCTATAAGGGCCCACTATTCATACCACGAAGAAGCCCCGTGGCTCCCCCAGCCCGTGGCTCCGTCTTCTGCTAGATGAACCCTGGCCGAGCACTCATGCTGGGTCACCTTTCTTACCGCCAGCTCCTAGTCCAGGCAGGAGCAGGGTAACCGGGGAGTGGAGAGCGCAAAGAGAAACTCCTCACAAACCGTCCCGGAGCCCACGGGCAGGGCCCAGGTACAAGTAACACAGAGACCGGCCGGGGAGGTGCCAACGCAGAGACCAGACCAGTCCAGCCCTGGGTGGAGGTTGGGGGCAGCGGTGGGCCTGGCCCAGGGACGGGGGTGGATGCAGGGACCAGCCTGGCCTGCGAGGGCAGTTCTACGCCAGGCTGTAAGCTCACATTGGAGGGGGACGTTAGGAACCGGCACCAGGCCAGGTTTGGTGCCTGGAGTCAGGGAGAGACACCTCCGACCCCCAGGCTGGACTGGGACGGATGAATTAATCAGGAGTGCAGACGTTACCGGGTGTGCGAGAACCTATGGCAAGCGTGACCGGCCGGTTTCCGGGCCATCCGGTGGTACGTGCCTGCGTACAACATCTCACACTCAGACCCTTCTTCCCGAGGGAGTCTGCAGCCCCTGGGGTTCAGCGCATTGCCAGACTCTTCATTCCTGAGCCGTCTGATTAACCTCTGCGGCTGAGGCGGGATTTGTCGTCGCACGTTGTATTTATACGTCCACCTGGCCGGGCGGCTTCCCGCTGCTCAGTCCCGCGAGCCAGGCGCTGAGGCCAAGGTCACTGTCTCTTTCCTAATGAGTTCAGCGCGCTTGTCCTTTTCCCTTCCTAGCATGGCTGATTCACCGCTCACCCGAACAGAGGCACTGCCAGAGTGGCTCATCCCAGGGGCCCATCTAACCCGGTCTCCCGTCTCCAACGGGCCCCGCCCCAGCTGCTTGAAAGGCAGGTGCAAGACACCCTGCAGGAGGCAGCAAAGGGCGAACCTTCTCCGAGGGACAGTTCCCTCCTGATCCCCATCAGTTCTGGGCCGGGGTCCGGGCAGCGCCCGGCCCAATGGGCCCCTGATCTTATCGGGAGCTTCTAATCGACCAACCGATTTGAGACCAGCAGAGGGGCGTCGTTTAACTCAGCCGACTGCTCCACCCATGGCAGGACAAGACCAGGGGGGTCTAGGCAAGTGACTATCTCACACATAGCTGCAGGGATCCAGTGTTTGCTGACTTACACTCCACCTGGACGGTCACGTCCCGGCTGACCGAGCCGCGGGCGTTGGTGGCGTTGCAGTGGTAGGTCCCAGCATGCTCTCTCACCACCCGATGCTGCACCCCCACATCATAGGGCACCCCGTCCTTCGTGCACACCACGGCCGGTGCTGGGTTCCCCCGCGCCAGGCAGGCCAAGCTTTGCTCCGTCCCCTCCACCCAGGTCCGGGTCCCGGCACAGCCGGCATCGTCTATTTCAGGCCCATCTGGAAGATACGGAACCGGAACCCGTCTTTAAAGGGGAGAGCAGGGCTGGTTCCTCTGCCATGCGCCTCGGCCCTGCCCTGGAGGGGAGCTGGGACTCGGGGGCTCATTCAGAACTTGGCCCCTCTGATGAGGTTACCACCGGGGGGGGGGAGGGGACAGCTGGGCCAAAGGCTTTGGGGAGCAGGGTCTTGTTAGCAAGGAATGGGGCTGAGACCCAGCAAACGAACCTCATGCCGGGCCCAGGGAGAAGCTGTCAGAGGGGGACACTCTTCAGTCGCTATCAGTCTGGGGATGGTCAAGGAGGAGAACTCCACCTCTCCATCTGAACACCCCGCTCAGTCCCCCTCCACCTGGGGCCAGATCAGAGACGGGCCCCCTAGGGGGAAAGGCCCCGTGTCCCATTCACCGTCCTGAGCCAGCCAGTCCCCAGCCTGGGGTGGGTCGGGGCCAGCACCCCTGGAGGGGAAAGGCCCCGTGTCCCATTCCCTGCCCCCCCGAGCCAGCGGGAATCTTGGCAATCACACACTCCCCCTTCGTCTGACCCGGCTTGCGTTTGCTGGGACGGCGTCACTTCTAGCCAAGCACCGGAAGCCGCCAGCACCCGACATTGGGGAGCTCAGCTCTGTGGGCCCATCAGCTCCCCGGGGTCCCCCTAGGCTGCGATCCCGGCCCTCACATTCGACATGGATTGTCACGTTCCTGTCGTCCGTCCCGTGGGCATTGGTGGCGCGGCAGTGATACAGCCCCGCGTGGCCTCTCGTGACGTTCTGCACGCCGCCGGTAGCGTACACCGGGCTGTCCTTGCTGCAGGAGACCTCCGGCGTCGGGTTGCCATCGGCTTCACAGGCCAGCTGCTGCGGGGTCCCCTCGAGCCATGTCTGGTGACTTGGGCAGCCGGGCTCATCCAGCGTAGGCGCGTCTGGAACAGAGAGAAGAATAAGGCTGGTGTGGGAAGGCCCAGATGCCCATGATGCCTTCGCTCCGTCTGAACACCCTGATCTGTCCAGGCCCCTCTCGCCGCGGGGCCGGCGTCCCCTGAAGGGGAAAGGCCCCGCGTCTCATTCGCACACCACAGCTGGTGCTGGGCTCCCGCCGGCCCTGCAGACCAGGGTTCGCAGCCCCCCATCGAGCCACGTCCGTTTCGGGTTCATCCGAAAATGCAGAGACAGAACTCGAGTAGTTGCCCAGGACCCTCTGCTCTCTCCCGGGGCGGCAGGAGGATCAGTGACCTGGGTCACTGGCCTCTTTGCGCCCCGAGGGCCCCAGCGGCAGGGCAGTGGGTGGCTGGAGGGGCACAAGTTCTCCTGGCGGGAGCTCCGGGCCTGGGACTGCAGCCCCGACACAGCCCAGCCCTGGAGCACGGCAGTCCCGCCGGCGTGTGCTGAGAGAGTGACGCACGGGCTCTAGTGCCGTGCCACACGGGGACGGACGTCAGAGCCCGCCCGCCTCGGCACCCACCTGCCCTGCGCCTGCCCACCCTGGCGCCCGCCCACCCACCTTGGCGCCCACCCGCCTCGGCGCCTGCCCCAGCGCCCGCCCACCTTGGCGCCCGCCTACCTCGGCACCTGCCCTGGGCCATGGGACCGGCTCAAACACTAAAGCTTTGGCACGTCCTTAAGTGCTTCGCAGAGACAAAGGCCTCGCACACTGCAAGGCTCCTGGGTTGTGGCCAATAATCAGCCCAGCTGCGAGTCCTCGTGCCACCACTCCCACCTTCTAGCCGGGACTTTCTGCAGGAGGCCCGGGCTGGTGCCACGCACAAGCCACCTCAGTGATTGCAGTCAACACAGGGAAACCGAGGCACAGAAAGAGGAAAAGACGTGCCCAAGGCCACCCAGTGTCTGGAGCAGAGCGGGGAACATAGGCTAGGAATTCTGGCTCCCAGCCCCCTTCCTCTAACCCACCAGGCCCCAATCCTCTCCTAGAACTGGGCAGAGAACCGAGGAGAAAGGCACTGAAGGCTTGGAGATGTTCCAGTGCTGCCGTCCCAGGCCCTGGGGTCAGTCACCGTGGGACGTGCAGGGGCAGGAACAGACAGGGTCTGGGCCCCGCTCCCGACTCACAGAGGACGACGAGCTGGGCGGACGTGTTCTTTACGAGGGAATGGTTGCCCAGCATGAGGTTCCCTTCACACGTGAATTGCCTCCCGTTGTCTCTCTTGCGGGTCGTCAGCGTGAGCTGCAGGCGGGGCGGGTGCCCGGACGCCAGGGTTCGCTCGGCGTCTCTGAGCTGTAGCGTCATGCCGGGGGGCTGGGAGGCAGGGGAAAGGCACGTGATGCTCACGTTCCTGTTCACGAGGGCCTGTGGCTGGTCGATCTCCAGGACGGGCTGAGGGAAACCTGCAGGGGACAGGCAGAGCTGCTGTGAAACGATCAGGGTGATTTTTAACACGTGACTGACATCACCGCTGCAAAGAAACCCAATTTCCACGTCTGGGGAGCCCTGGGTTATAGCGCCAGGCTGGCGTGGTGTGAGCAGGGGCTGGAAACCCGGACTCCTGGGTTCTCTCGCCAGCGCCCGGAGAGAGCATAGGGTCTAGCAGGTTGGAGCGGGGGAGCTGGGACCGGGCCCATCGGACTCATTCGGCTTGCCAGAGGCAGGGCTGGGCCTTCGTCTCTCGCCACCAGGTACTCCAGGAAGGGGGGCAGCACAACCCCCAGGGCAGGGCAATCCCCAGCTGGTTGTGTGGGTTGGAGCTTTTCGGGCATTATCATTGGGTTGAATAAAAATCACCCAGGCTTGGCTCTGCCCTCAGTGTGAGCGCGTGTGCCAGGCACCGTGGGGTCCCTACAAGGGACTGAACCCGCTGGTTCTGGGACAAGAGCCCTGCTGCCCCCAGGATCAATTGGCAATCAGTGCCGTTATTATTAACCAGGGAACACGCCCAGGGAAAGTCCCGCGCATGGCGGGCAGGGAGAGCGGCTCTCCCCTCTCCAGAACAGAGCCCCGGTTTGGCTCAGCTCAGCTGTGCTCCGTCCTTGGAACTGGACACGGGGCTGTTCGGCGGAGAGCGGGCAGAGGAGGGCCAGGGCCACCCAGCAGGCAGGTCTCTGCAGGATCGGCGCCAGCACTGCCCACACCCCAGGAGACTAATCCAGACACTCACTGTAAACGAGAACGCTCTGCCCTGCGGATCTGGACACGGGCCCCACGGACACGGTGCAGTTCAGCTGGTGCTGTCCCGGGGACGGGGACCAAACCTCGCCCTGGGCGGTGGCCCTGTCGCCCGACGTGGTGACGGTGAAGTTCAGGCTCTCTCCCCGAAAGGACAGGTTGAACCGGGCCTCTCCCGCGACGGGGAAGACTCCGGCCACCCCACAGCGGGCGAGCGCCTTGGTGCCCACCTCGATATAGAGGGAGGTTTGGAGCCGGGGCTCCTCCGGGAGATCTGCAGCGGGCGAGAAAAGCCACCGCGGGGCATGAGGGAAACATTCAGCGGCATGTGGCCGAGTACACAGAACAGCAGCGTGGGACTCAGGACACCTGGATTCTATTCCCGGCTTGGCCGTCGGCCTTGGGCAAATCCTTCCCTTTTCTCTGCCTCTGTTTCCCCTCCCACCCTCTGTCTAGTTGGACTGCGATATCCTTGGGGTAAGGACTCTCCAGGTCTGGGCAGCGCCCGCCCCCGTGGGGGCCCCCCATCTCGGTCGGGGTCACTACTGTGATATGCCCAGTTGTAACGCAGCCCATGTCTGTGGTGAAAGCGTCTCACGTCCTCCCAGGCTCCAGGTCCGGATCCGGACACAATGACACGGGGCCTGACTGTGTTTTACAAATCTTCCGCCATTCTCACCTCGCCCTGCCCCAGGAAACGGGCGCAGAAATGGGAGGTGCAGAGAGGGGAAATGGCCTACCCCAGGTCACACAGTCAGCAAGTTGCAGGGCCGGGAACTGAACCCAGGAGTCCTGATACCCAGTTCCTGCCCTGCTTTAACCACTGGCCTCCAATCACCTCCAGGAGTCCTGACTCCCAGCCCGCGCCCCCCCCCCCCCCCCCCGCTGTTTCACTTTCACACATTAAGGCCGAGCTTTTCAAACACCACTAGTGATTCTGGGTGCCCAACTTGGGAGGCCACCCAGGGGCCTGACAGTCACAGAACAGCTGAGGATCTGCCCTTAGATCTGCAGTGGGATCGGGATCCGGGCCTGAGAACTTCCAATCTCAACATCGTCCCATTGAGAAAACCTGATCCCTCCTCTAAAGATGGCTGTCTCGACAGCTCCCAGCCTGTCACGTAACACACAAGCCGGGGGCCACTCAATGACATTACTAGGCAGCAGGTTTAAAAATGAACAGAGAGAAGTTCCACTTCACACAATGCACAGACAACCTGTGGAACTCACTGCCAGGGGATGTTGTGAAGGCCAAAAGAATAACTGGGTTCAAAACAAAATTAGGTAAGTTCCTGGGGGATGGGTCCACCAGTGGCTGTTAGCCAGGGTGGGCAGGGACACAGCCCCATGCTCTGGGGGTCCCTAAACCTCCAGCTACCAGAAGCTGGGACTGGACGACAGGGGAGGGATACTCGATAATTGCCTGATCTGTTAATTCCCTCTGAAGCCCCCTGGCACTGGCCTGGATGGACCATTGCTCTGACCCAGCGTGGCCGTTCTTGTCAGCACTGCACCGCTGAGCAGGGCAGAGGGTGGTTAATGACACCCCTGAACGCCTTGTCCTGCCCACGGGCTAGCGCTGGTGTTTCCTCTCTCCCACTGAGAAGAGGGTTTGCAGCAGATTGAAAACGCCCAGGTGAGCTCAGAGATCGCTCGCTCGCCCCGGCAGCGGGAGAAACGCAGTGAGTCAAGCAGCCACCGCAGCTCCACCAGAGCCCGGAGCTCAGAGACAAAGGCAAGGAGCTGGCTGGGGATTCGTCACAGAGTTATTAATAGACTCCCGCTAACGGGATTATAATTCCCGCAGACCTGGCAGCTGTCGGAGCGTGAGCGGGCGGCTCGGACGAGAGGCAGGCGAGCCAAGGGTCTGGTTCTTGTTTCCCTGAGGTTTGGGCCCCATTCCCGATCACAGCGTCGGCACCGAGCCCCCGCGGAAGGGCCGGTCCGAGAGGCTGGGGCTAGTGAATCAGCACTCACCAAAAACCCTGAGCTCCACCGCAGGGGAGGAGAATTGCAAAAGCTGCCCGTGCGGTGTCAGGTCCAGGGCGGCGTGGCAGGTGATCTCCTGCCCGTGGTCCTGTCGCTGAGGGGTGATCTCATGGGTCACCGTGACGTTGTCGGGTCTGGTCCCGGTGCGGTTCTGGAAGGTCTCCGTGTGCAGGGTCTGTCCCCCCCGGCGGAGGGTCACGGTGAGGTGTGTGACGGGAGCCACGTTCAGAACCCGGCACTTCAGGTTATAGGCCTGGCCCAGCTCCATCTCGGGGAGCGGCTCCAGCACCACCCGCTCCGGCACCTCTGGAGTGACACAAAGACACAGGCAGCCTTTCAGGAATCCAACATGGTGTCTGCGGTGGGATCCGCCAGGGCGTGGCCGAATCCTGCAGCCTGTCCCACCACATCGTCTGCAGTGTTCCAGAGACGGCACCGGCAGCTGGCTGCATCTCCCTGCCCTGATCACACCCCCATGCCAGCTGACGAACATAGGACCTTTCTGCTGGCTGGCCGGCCCCATAGGTCACTCCAGTAGCAGGGGAAAGGTGGGACCATGTGGGTTCCCAATAGAACAGGTCCCCACGTCGCAAAACAACATCCTCATGCCGGGAACGATGCAGGCATCTCACCCGACAACCTCTACAGAGAGTCTGAGGGCAGCATGCGCCTCTGAGACCAATCCCCCTTTCGCCCTGGGGGGTGGGGACCCAGCCGTGCAGGGCAAGCCCCTGGGTAGGGATGGTGCTTGTGAACTCAGGGGAAGTTTGAGCTTCTATGAGGCTAAACGGAGTCCGGAGTCTCTGGGGAAGCCGATGCAGCTTCTTTCCCCAGAACTACACAAGGATCCCGTCTGTTCCGGGTGGGTCTCTAATCTGATGGCTCATCTCCTGCCTCCCCAGGAAAGAATCTGGGATTCCCCCCCCAGGACTCGGTCAACCCCACGCAGCCCCCGTAACCCGCGCCCCCGCCCAGCAGCCTCCTTCCCTGAGTCACTTACGGTAAGTGGTGATATTGGCATATGCAAGTGTTATGCTTCCATTGCAGTTGATGTAGCACTGAACGACCGACACCCACTCCCGGATATTGACCAGCTCCTGGGCCATCCAGCTGGATCCCTTTTTATGTTCGGCTTTGGTGAGCGAGGTCTCCAGGCCGCCCCGGGCACCAGGATCCCAGCACGTGTGGCTGCAGTTTAACCAGATGGAGCCTCCGTGCTCCACCACGGCATCTTCCGGCCAAACGCTCACATTAAAGGATGGTTCTGCAGCCCCTGAAATGGGAAACGCGCCCGTGGTGGGGGCAGGGGCCTCCCGAGTGCCGGAGGACACCGGGGTCAGGGCAGCCTCTCCCGGCGTTTCGAATCCATGCCCAGGGCGGCGGCTCAGCCCCATCACAGTAATGATGCTGTGGATGTCCAACGCCCTCCACCCGACGATCCCAAAGCACTTTGCAAACATTATTGTTCCCATTTCACCAGCAGAGAAACTGAGGCACGCAGCAGTGAAGGGACTTGCCCGAAGTTCTAGGGCAGCTCACAGTCATGACTCCCAGTGACCCTCATCACTAGCCTCCACCCGCCTCCCAGAGCTGGGGAGAGAACCCAGGAGTTCCCCCTCCCCACAACCACTAGTCCCCACCCCCCTCTCAGCAATGGGGAGAGACCCCAGGAGTCCTGGCTCCCAGCGCTGGGGAGAGAACCCAGGAGTCCTGGCTCCCAGGCTCCCACTCCCCTTCCAGAGCTGGGGAGAGAACCCAGGAGTCCTGGCTCCCAGCCCCCGCCCCCTCTAACCACTGGTGCCCACCACCTCCCACGCAGCCTATCGGGAGGAACCTTTTTTTTAACAAGCCACACGCCAAACCAGCCCCCCAGCCCCTCCCGGCGGGCGGACTGGCTCCCTCTCGGGGTCCCCCCGCCCCCCGCAGGCCGGGCACGGACGGGACGGGACGGGGCGGGGGGAGCCCCGCACGTGGGCCGGTCCCGACGCTGGCTTCACGCCGGGCCCCGATCCGCGGGGTACGTACCTGGGAGCGCCAGGAGCAGCAGCAGGGCCCCGAGCTGCCGGAGCCGCATGGCTGAGGACGCGCCGCGCTGCGCTGCGCTGCGCGGGGGAGCGCGGGGCGCAGGGCTCGGGATTGGCGGCGCTGGGACTTGCTATCCAGGCGGAGGAGGGGGCGCGGCGCTGGAGCCCGGGCGCCCGCCCCTGAGCTCCCGGGGACTGGCCGGCGCCCGAGCCCGGGTTTCCTCCGCTTCCTGCAGCAACTCGGGCCACGGCACGCCCCTGCTGAGAGCTGGGCACCTCGGGGGTCAGGGCCCCGTGCGCCAAGGGGAACCGAGCCCCCGTTGGGCCGGGCGTCCCCCAGACCCCGGCCAAGATCGGGCCCCTTCGGGCCGAGCGTCCCCCAGACCCCGGCCAAGATCGGGCCCCGTCGGGCCGGGCGCCCCCCCAGACCCCGGCCGAGATCGGGGCCCCGTCGGGCCGGGCGCCGAACAGACCCCGGCCGAGATCGGGCCCCGTCGGGCCGGGCGTCCCCCAGACCCCGGCCGAGATCGGGGCCCCGTCGGGCCGGGCGTCCCCCAGACCCCGGCCGAGATCGGGGCCCCGTCGGGCCGGGCGTCCCCCAGACCCCGGCCGAGATAGGGCCCCGTCGGGCCGGGCGCCCCCCAGACCCTGGCTGGCTTCCTACAGCCCCCATCTATTCCCCCCCCCGGTTCTCCTTGGAGCCCATGGAGCAGGGGTCAGGCCCCTCCGGCTGCGTCGCCCAAAGAGGCCAGTTCCCATTTGGGCTGTTGGGAGCTGACAGCTGCTTGCAAAGGATGGCACAGGCAGGTGCACCGGGCCGTCTCAGCATTGCCTGCCCCCGGGCTGAGCCCCTAGGATGGGGGTTCTCCAAGGTTATTGCCTGGGGGGTCATGAGCTGTCAGCCCCCACCCGAATCCATGCTTTGCCTCCAGCATTTATAATGGTGTTAAATATAAAAAGTGTTTTTAATGTGTAAGGGGGTCGCACTCAGAGGCTTCCGAGTAGCAGCCGTGTTAGTCTGTATCCGCAAAAAGAACAGGAGTACTTGTGGCACCTTCGAGACTCACACATTTATTGTAGCATAAGCTTTCGTGGGCTACAGCCCACTTCTTCGGATGCATGTAGTGGAAAATACAGAAGGAAGATCTAGATCTAGATCTATACACAGGGAACATGAAACAATGGGTGTTACCATACAGGTTATAAGGAGAGTGATCAGTTAAGGTGAGCTGTTGTCAGCAGGAGAGAAAAAGAACTGTTTGTTGTGGTAATGAAAATGGCCCATTTCCAGCACTTGACAAGGAGATATAA